>NC_047125.1:30898789-31247956 GCF_902500255.1 Thalassophryne amazonica | reverse complement strand
CCTTCCTATTGATGGAGTCCTTGGCCACGCCCAGGTCCCAGTCAGTTTTATCTCCAACCTGAAATCCGGTGCACATCACAGAGAATTAGGTGTCGAAATGATCAGGAAACCCCCAAATAACATTAATTGGGTTGCAAAGTTGCAATATTTTTGTGTTTTCCTACAGATTTGGGTCATTAAATGGAATATTGAATACATTTTGTTACCGCTGAAAAGGTTGTGCTGAAGTCTTTAGGGACTGTCAACACAAATGTTATTGACAACATTGCCACAGTTACTTTGAAAAATTACTTTATTAGTTACTTTTTACAGTTAAATTTTTTTCAGTTACTTTATACGGTTACTTCATTAGCAACTGTTGACAACTTGTCGGCAGCTGCTGAATGTAACCAATAAAGTAACTGGTAGTCTAACTTGGCTATTTTTTTATGATTGAGTACACAGTCTTAAGAGTAACCAAGTTAGATTACTAGTTACCATTTTGGTTACATTACTTATTAGTTACAAGTTGTCAGCAGCTGCTAATAAAGTAACTGTATGAAGTAACTAATAAAGTAACTTTTCAAAGTAACTGTGGCAACACTGGTTATTGACAACCCCCTTTTTTTGAAGTATTAGCCAGTGTATTGACTGCGCTATGCTAGCTCGCCTGCTAGCTAGCTAGATAATAAATTTCAAGCTAACCTGTAGGGAAAAGAGTTGTATTGTAGTTTCCATTGTTTTCTTACAACAAAATGTCATACCATTTTTTTATTATTATTAATTATTATTATTATTAATCTCTTAGCTATACGAAGTCGGCCCATTAAATATTTAAAGGGGAACAGAAAAGCTCACAGATTATTTATAGCATGAATAAGCATTCTTTTAACAGTTCAAGAAACACTAAAGACCATAAAACATCTACAGAAAACCTTGTTTTAGTTGTGTCTGAGAAGCTTTGACATCAACCGGCTGCTGCCATTTATGCAGGTCAGGCGGGTGACGTCACTGGTTGGGGGGAAGATGAGCCTCGTTCTGAGATTCCCTGCCAGAGGCACCAACAAAGAGGTTATATATGACTACTAGAGTCCGCACTCCCAATGCTGCCCACTAAACGCCAACATCCATCCCTTCATGGACAGCGACATGACGCCTCCTAATCGGGCAAAATATTCCCGAATGTTAAAGCATTTTCAACGGGGATTCGCGACTGAACACACTCAGAAAAACACTCGCAAAATACGTGTTAAAATGCCATTCTGACCTGGATATCGAGCCAGTAAAATTAATTAACATTAAATCATGTCAGGAAATATTAAACTTATTCTGACACCCACACATTCCCAAATATTACAACCCCTGGCAAAAATTATGGAATCACCGGCCTCAGAGGATGTTCATTCAGTTGTTTAATTTTGTAGAAAAAAAGCAGATCACAGACATGACACAAAACTAAAGTCATTTCAAATGGCAACTTTCTGGCTTTAAGAAACACTATAAGAAATCAAGAAAAAAAGATTGTGGCAGTCAGTAACGGTTACTTTTTTAGACCAAGCAGAGGAAAAAAATATGGAATCACTCAATTCTGAGGAAAAAATTATGGAATCACCCTGTAAATTTTCATCCCCCAAATTAACACCTGCATCAAATCAGATCTGCTCATTGACATTGACCCTATGTGTCTTTTTGCAAGGAATGTTTTTGCAGTTTTTGCTCTATGGCAAGATGCATTATCATCTTGAAAAATGATTTCATCATCCCCAAACATCCTTTCAGTTGTCCAAAATATCAACATAAACTTGTGCATTTATTGATGATGTAATGACAGCCATCTCCCCAGTGCCTTTACCTGACATGGAGCCCCATATCATCAATGACTGTGGAAATTTACATGTTCTCTTCAGGCAGTCATCTTTATAAATCTCATTGGAAAGGCACCAAACAAAAGTTCCAGCATCATCACCTTGCCCAATGCAGATTCGAGATTCATCACTGAATATGACTTTCATCCAGTCATCCACAGTCCACAATTGCTTTTCCTTAGCCCATTGTAACCTTGTTTTTTTTTCTGTTAGGGTGTTAATGATGCCTTTCGTTAGCTTTTCTGTATGTAAATCCCATTTCCTTTAGGCGGTTTCTTACAGTTCGGTCACAGACGTTGAACTCCAGTTTCCTCCCATTCGTTTCTCATTTGTTTTGTTGTACATTTTTCGATTTTGAGACATATGCTTTAAGTTTCTGTCTTGATGCGTTGATGTCTTCCTTGGTCTACCAGTATGTTTGCCTTTAACAACCTTCCCATGTTGTTTGTATTTGGTCCAGAGTTAAGACACAGCTGACTGTGAACAACCAACATCTTTTGCAACATTGCGTGATGATTTACTCTCTTTTAAGAGTTTGATAATCCTCTCCTTTGTTCAATTGACATCTCTCGTGTTGGAGCCATGATTCATGTCAGTCCACTTGGTGCAACAGCTCTCCAAGGTGTGTTCACTCCTTTTTAGATGCAGACTAACGAGCAGATCTGATATGATGCAGGTGTTAGTTTTGGGGATGAAAATTTACAGGGTGATTCCATATTTTTTTCCTCAGAATTGAGTGATTCCATATTTTTTTCCTCTGCTTGGTCAGCCAGGATCTGTGCTGTTAATGCACTGCTGAACTGAGCTTCTGCTGCTGTTTTCAGCACAGTGCAGCTCCTAAAACCATCACCAAACATTTATATATATATATATATATATATATATATATATATATATATATATATATATATATATATATATATATATATACCGAGTTTCATTCATGAAGTCAGTGGTGTGTGTAAGTGTCGTCCGTGTCCTCGGACGACACTTACACAGGCAGGAAACACACACCTGTTTATCAACCAAATGTCATGGACAAAGTGACAAGAAGAACCAGAACCAGTTACTTATGGAAGGAAATATTGTCTCCCTTCTTCCCCCGTTTGTGGCTTTACTAGCATGTGTAGCTTTCCGGCGTATTCCACCTGGTTCTTGTTTGTCATGGTTTGGCCCCTCCGGGCTCCTGTTACGGTTTTGCAATCTGTCTGTGATCCTGGCCGGTGATTTTCAGTTTGGTTGTTTTCTTTTGCCTCATTGTTAGTACCGTTATAGTTTTGTCTCTGTCCTTTATTTGCTCTATTGATTTTTCTTTTCAGTCACTGGATGTACTGTCAGTTTACATATTTTTGCCACATGTAGTTCCCTTCTAGTTTAGTCTTGATCTTTTTCCTTGTTGTATTATTTTGGTCTCATTTATTTTCTAGTTTTGTCACTGTTGTCTGTTTATCTAGTTTCACTCTCCTGCACTCTCTTGCCCCACCTTTCACTCTGCTTCTGTTTAGTAAAGTTTCACTTTCCTGCACTCTCTTGCACCTGCTGGACTCATCTTTGTCATGTCCTCACCTTCTCCACACCTGACTCTAATCACATCCTGATTACCCCACCTGCATTTACCCCACCTGCATTTAAGCTCTGTCTTTCATGTTTTTCACTGCTAGTTTGTTGTGCTTCTGCCCTCGTTCAAGCCCTTTTTGCTCTTTTTCACGTCGTAGTTCTGACTTAGATCTGGTTGCCTTTACTGTGTATGACTTTGCTTGCTTTTTGGACTCTGCTCTCGTCTCTGCCTGACTACTCTGCCTCACTGTGTTTTTGAACATTGCTTGTTTTTGACTACGTCTCAGCCCAATGTCTGCCTGTTACCTTTGTATCGCTGCCTGCCTACCCGTGTACTGGACAACTGCTTTGCCTCCAGATAAAGCCTTTTGATCATTCCCTCATTTCTGTCTGTGGGTCTGCATTTGTGTCCTCCTCCTTTTGTGCCACTCGTTCAGGAACGCTGACATTGTTGAGACTAATAGAACTTCAGTGAGCGAGCTCAGTAAAGTTCACTCTTCCCCAGCAGAGGATGACCCCAACCAGTGACGTCAACCAGAAGTGTCCTTCACTGACTTCCGCCCCAGTGGCCATTTACATGTCAATTTAGCGGCAAATTTGATTCAAGTATTATCTACACTGCGCTCAAACATTCTGCAAATGTATGAATAACACTTCATTTTTACCAAGGAATGCACAAATTCTCAAAACATTTCTATTCCCCTTTAATGTCTTTATAACCTTTTCTACAATAACATTTTTTGTGTGTATTTCACACCAGTGTGTGTCATATGGCTTTAGCACAGTCAGCGCAAAGTTCACAGAGTTGAAAAAGTCATTTAGCTGGTTTTGGGCTCTGACCTGAACCACCCAGAAGTGTCTTCCAGAGGTGAAGCTTTGCTTTCCGAGAACAGCGACACAGGAGTCGAACCTGCGGGGGTTGTCTTGAATCATCACGTTCGGCTGGAAGCTGAGGCTCACCTGTGGATCATCATCATCACCGTCAAATAACTGTTTTTGTTTCATACAGCTTCATGATGGAGGGGCACAGACAAGGACTTCATTTTAAGAAATTAAAATGATGTGAAATTTCAGCTATAGTTTGCCAGAAGGCACATGGGAGAATTAAAATATCTTGAATCCTTCTCTGCGCAGCAGATAACTGAAACAATCCTTCAAATGGTGGTGCAAGCACCAAATGTGGCACAAATATTCTTTAGAAAAAACAAAACAAAACAGCTGCCCAATAGAATTTTCAATACGCTGCCTGGTAGGGGTCAACACACACACACACACACACACACACACACACACACACACACACACACACACACACACACACACACACACACACACACACACACACACACACACACACACACACACACACACAGGGATTAAAATTTAAAAGTGCTCCAGTCATACTGAAAACTGTACCACATTATTTGTCTGAACATAAAGATTCCTAAAAGGTATAGTTTAGATGATCTATGGCTGAATTCTATGCAGTTGTGGGGTAAAAACAGCAAGAATGGTGACAAAGGTCAATTTTAGTTTGTACAGGAGTCAAAAGTTAAAGTTGCTCCAGTTTTTGTAGAATGTGGTGCAAATTATTGATTGAACTAATAGGATTAATAAATAGAATAGTTTTGACAGTAGTGGATGTTTTGTCTACAAAGTAAAGGTCAAACAATGTCGACGTCCATTGGATTCTATGACGTGTGACATATGTTAACCCATTACATCGTAACTAAGCATGAAACATGGTGCAAACTATTCCTTTTTAAAACCTGATTAACTCAACCAATAATTTGCATCACTTTTTTTTTTTTTACCAAAATTAGAGCAACTTTAACTTTTGACCTCTGTACAAAAGGACCTGTGTCACCATTTTTGCTGGGTTTTTTTTTTTTTTACCCCATAACTCCAGAACATTCAGTCATAGATAGTCCAAACTACGTATACCTTTTTGAAATATTTACGATCAGACAAATAATGTGGTATAGTTTGCAATATGATTGGAACAATTTTAAATTTTGACCCCGTGTAATTCTCCAATTGACCCCTACCTTGGTTGCCTATTAAATTAAAAGTGGCCAGTCCATTTTTTCAAAAGGGTAATGAGTATTTGTGCCAAATGTGGTGCTTCTATCACTATTTGAAGGATTCCTGTGTAAATATTCTGGTATCTGCTGCACTAGCTCCACCATGAAGCTGCAGAACTGGTGATGCAAAAGGCAACAGTTGCAATGTGCAGGTTTTTCTAGTCATAGCCTATAAAGCCTTTAACTTCTTCAGAGTTGTAATTCCTAAATAGTTCATATATTTTTGTTTGTTGAATTGAAACTGAAGGTCGTCACCACAAGCACATCTTCTGTCATTTGAAATCCATTGTGTTGGTGTACAGAGGCCAAATTACAAAAAATGGTGTCAAAGACCTGCCTGAATCTATTAGGTAAAACATCTTATATGTTACAGAGATAATGTTTATGTAGAAAATTGTGGCATGAAATGTTTTTGTTGCAAAATCAGGTCAGTGCTTCATAGTCATTTTATCGACAGACACTGGGACTGTTGATGTCTAAATCTCAGCTGATACATCAGTGTGGCACTTGTGGAAAGTCACATTTTCAGAATAAAACTGCATTATTTTTTTTTAACCTTTTTCCATCTGGAGATAGAACCACCCGGCTGCAGCAGTCGCAGGATCGAGCGTTATGTCCGCTGAAACAGCAAAGACAGTGAACACATGCACTGAGGGTTTACAGTAAAAGAGTGGAACAAAACAAACATCTTCTATTCGTCAAGTCACATATTGAATAGTATTTGGTGTAACCATCTAATTTTTCTCTTTAAACTCCAACTTTAAAGCTAAACATAACAGGATTTTTATGTTCTTGTGGTGGAATGTAGCATCAGGTTCCAGCGAGCTACAAACCAGAGCTGATGCCAAGATTTCTACTTACACACACACACAGTACAACGGGTGATTCTTAGACTACGGGCACTTATTATGTCCTTTTATCATATTGTATGAAAAACAGAAAAAGGGGAAATTTCACACACTTTTATAGTTATCTTTACAATGAAAGTGTGGTAAGAAATTTGTTCTAGTAGTCTATGATGACTTTTTCCACCTTTTTTCAGCATCATTATATGCCAAATATTGCCGTTTGTGTGCTTGTCTCACACCCAGACTTTTGATCTTCAATGATAAAAAGTGAATGGTAAAGAACATTTTTCTAATGTTTTAAAATATCTCTGAATAAAATATCAGTAAAATAATCAAAACATAATTGGGGTATTCAATGTCATACAACTGTTGTGCTTTTTTAAACAAAATGTAGTTGTCCCACACTATTGCCGTAATTTCCACCACACACTGTAATGTCCCTTTAAAACAGTTTGTATGAAAGATTGTTTGGGTAGTTTTCTATGGAGATAAACAGTGACATCAGAGCACATGTATATAGCGCCAAATCACAACAAACAGTTGCCCCAAGGCACTTTATATTGTAAGGCAATGGTGTGGTGGAAATTACATTTACAAGGCCAATAGTGCCCGTAGTTAAAGAATCACCCACACATGCATGGTGTATTTCAGTGAAATAAGTAAATAAAACATACCTGCATACTGAGTTATCAAGTCCACTTCTACAAAAAGGGGGAGAAAAAAGTTATTTAACTTGCAGTTAATGTGCATAAATGTGCAGTTTTTTCAAAAGTTAAAGAATTAACATCATGTCCCATTATTTTGCAAAACGTCAGTGAAAAGCAACAGTATGTGAGCTTCAGCATCAATTACAGTGTTGTGAATTTATTTAAAGATGTTTAAACGGGACTCATTAGAAATATATAAATATTCCTAACATATTCTTGGTTTCCAACGTCATACATTTCTTAGAATCACAGTTAATAATAAGTAAAATCTAGGGATGTGATTTTGTACTCGAATTAGTATCATTGTGACCCCCCCCACCCCCCCCAAAAAAATATTTAAGAAGGAGTATATTTTGACTATTTCAAAACCTACAGTTGTGCTGTCATTTTCTGTCAATTTTTGTCCAAGCAAAAAGAGGTTGATAAGAAGAACAAGACCTTGAGATTCGGTTGGGATGCAGATGTTTAAGTGAGAAATTAAAAAAATATATCTGTTTGTTTTCTACAGGTAGAGTGGGGCTATTGTTTTCTATGAAACAGTCAAAAATAAGTAAAAAAAACCAACCAAACAAACAAAAAAAACAGATCTTAGTAAAATGAGCAATTTGAAAATTGAAACATGATTAAGGTTTGTTTTTCCAAAACATAAAGCATCAGTGTCGCTTCCATTTCCCTTCGAGTTGCCAAAATGTGTGTCACATACAGTGTGATGCTGAACATCATGAGCCAAAGATGCGTAAAATGAGCAGTTTGTAAAAAAAAAACAACAGGTTTACTGATTTATTGTTCTTTCTTTCAAAAGATAAAGCAGCAACGCTGCCTTCTGAGCTGGAGTGCATGTCAAAACAGAGGGATTGGATTAGCATAGCTGTTATTTTTCAAAAGATATTGCAGCAGAATAGGACAGACACACCTGTGGGACAGATGGAGAACGCACCAAGTTAAGGGACAAGAGGTAAAAGCTCTAGTTAGTTGGTACTGACCTTCTGCTGACAGTTTCTTTTCAAGTTCCTGGCAGTTATTGGCCAGCTTAGACACAGCCCTCCTCACGGCCCCTATGCAATGGTCAGAGCCGATTTGGAACTCCTCTGAGTTGTGGGTAGACAGTGCAGTGTCCAGAGAAGGGAGCTCTAAAATTGACAGTGACACGCAGATACAAGGTGCTTCAGACCGTCATGGATGGATGTTAGGATGTGTCCACCTGAAGCAGACAGATCTGTTTGGAACCAACAGGTGGTTTTGTGATTTCTGAAGCAGTCTTCATTGTTACCTGAAGGAGGTGTACATGGTTCTTGGTGTGCTCCAGGATCTGAAGTTCACTGCTTCTCCTGCCAAGTTCATCAATCTCCTTTTTCAACCTCTCAAGAAGTTCCTCAGCCCTCATCTCTTCTTCCTCCTGCCTCCTCTCCAGCTCTTCCATGAGCACAGCCTGGTTTTTCTCTATGGCGTTCATCAACAAGGTGAAGACCTCGATGCTTCTCTGTATCTCATTCTCTGTGTTCCTCTAAAAATACATAACAAGAAAGACAGAAATGTTCCTGCATCTTCATGACTCCATCCCTAAGTACCATAAAAATAAAAACAAGCAATTTGACAATTTAGTCTTTTTTGAAGCTTTAGAGGTGCAACAACTGTCATCATTTCCTCAGCGCCCCCTGATGGTCACAATCAGAAATCATGAAACTTACTTTGCTGCGCTCCAGTGAATTTTTGATGTACTCCATCTTTTGAACCCGGGTCTGAATCATGTGTTGAAGCTCTGCTTCAGTCGTTCTCATTTGACTCTGTGGATTTTAAAAACATGAGTTAGGTCACTTCCGCAGCAGTGAAGCAATATGCCGATTTTACATATCTTCTAAAAACCAGCTCCAAAAATGTAGTCATTATGGTCAAAGGTCACACATTTGTGGTGTGTTCTCTGTCCATGTCTGTGTCCTGTTGTTGGTATTCTTGGTATCCTGTCCCCCGCCTGTGTCTGTGTTTAGCCCTTTTCTATGTCCGTATGTTACCTGTCATTGTCTTCTGTCTGTGCCCTGTTGTTAGTATTCGTTGCGTACTCTCCCCTGTCTATGTCAGTCATCCTGGTGCTCTGTCCCCTGTCCATGTCTGTGGTCTGTTTTGTCATTGCCCTTGTGATCTGTCCACTGTGCATGTCTCTGTGTTTATTGTCTTCATGTCTTCATCATGTGTTCTTCAGTTCATCATATTAGTTTTCCCAGTTTCCCACTTTGTACATTTTGGGAGTCCTTGTTTGTTTTTTGCCTTTCTGTCCTGTTTAGTATTTGGTTTTGTGATGTGCTTTTCTAGGTTGTCCTTTTGTTTTGGTTTTACTCTTCCTCCAGATTTCTAGTCCCCTTTGGTTTGTCAAGTTTATCACATGTTTCGACTCCGTCGCCCCTAATTTCCCACACCTGTTGTTTGTTTGTCATTTGTTCCCCTGGGTGTTTTGGCCTGTACCTTTTTCCCTGTTCAGTTGCCAGTTCCATCACATTGGTTCCTCCCATGTTTTGTGTGTAAGTACTTTAAGAATCTTGTCACCTCCTGTTTGTAGCAGTGTCTAATTTTGAGTTTTGTTAATTTCTTTTGTTACTTCCATTGTGTTTCTTGCATGTTTGCACTCTGTTGTATGTTTTGTTTTATGACTCGTGTTTTTTCCTCTGTGGCTCTCATGTTGTTTGTTGGACTGGTCTCACCTGTTTGGACTAATAAATCACCTGTCTTTTCACCTTACTTCCTGCATGGTTGCTGCCTGGTTTGTTCTTGTACTGCTAAACTTAAACCTGCCTGGACTTGACCACCACATGGTGGCGGGTGTTTTGAGCTTTGGAAGTTTGGGATAATATAACACATTAAAAAAAGGTTTTCTAGGAAGGGAAATTTTTGTGTCTTGCCTTGACCCTCTTGCTTTCCGTCGTCATCATCACCGTCTTGTGGAATCTGTGCTCCTGCTCGGCACACTTCTCGCACACAGCCGTCAGATCTACTTTGCAGAACCTGTCCAGAGGTAGGCTGTGATTTCTGCAGAGGTTGTTGGAGCTGAAGGAGACCGGACCCGTCAGGTTGTGCTTTTTCAGGACTGGATCCCTCTGATGAGGCTTCAGGTGCACGTCGCAGTAGGAGACTCGGCACACTTGACAGGACTGGATGGCAGCTGAACTGTTTCCTTCACAGAAGTTGCAGAGAATGCCGAGAGACCTCGTGGGATCCAGGAAGCTGCGTGACCTTGGTTTTACCACAGGGGTGTTATGTGGCCTATGTGCTGGCTTCATCGACAGAGACCTGTTCATGCAATACAGATTAAAATATAAACGTACATGCACAACGTAATGTCACTCCAGTGTCTCCACAGGTAATAAAACAGACCTTTTGAATTGTTCGGCGATGTCTTTTAAGGTGGTGTTGGTTTTCAGGTCTTGGGGCATTCTGGTGGTTTGTTTGCACAGTGGACACTCCTGACTATTTTTGACTTCCCAGTGCCTAGAAATGCAATTCTTGCAGAAACTGTGGCCACAAATCAGGGAGACAGGGTCGTTGAAAACGTCCCGACAGATGACACAAAGGAACTGCTCCTCCGTAAAAATGGGCTCCATGGTCCTGACGGGAAATTCACATAACATTACACAGATGTTACAGGCCATTTAGATGATTGTGATTCAGCAAATACCTTCAGGAATCAAACATTTTGCTTTTCTTCCTTAAATCTTAAGTTATAACAGGCTAAATTAAAAATAATTTGGATTTTTTTTTTTTCTTTACTGTTTATTTAAATTTTCAATCTGCGGGCACCCAGTTAACTTTTTGCATTTATTTTCCTGATTGTAAAATAGATTTAAAAATACATAAATACCTTATTTTATAACATAAATGAAAGGGAAAACATTTTTTCCCCTTTGGTTGTGCCCACAGGTGTGGAACCACCCAGTCTGCTTCCATCTAGGAAGCAAATTATAATTTGCTTCCTTGTTCCTTGTTTGCACCTTTCTCAGAACTTGAATTATAACATGATAGGATGTAGACTAATTACCCCCCCCCCCCCCCCCAAAAAAAAAACCCAGTATGTGATAAGAAAACACTGGCAGTATAGTAAATAAAATAGTACGCATTTGTGTAACTTCAGATGATACTTTTTGGTGCCTTTATACTTGTATACTTTTAAACATCTAGTGCAACTTTATCAGTTTGTATGTCACAGACTTGTACAAATAGTTGTTTTTTTATCTGAAACCCCAGAAAAAATTATAAGGAATTTCTTCTTAAAGTCAATTAATTCCTCCAGTAAAGCAGTTCACCAGACTTCCACAATGTGTGCGCCACTCAGGCAGTCTCCTCCCACAGTGTTCTAGCAACACACTTACTTGGCATACACAAAGTCTTACACAGAGCCTCGCGTCACATGTGCTGTGCTCCTCGGTGAATTTATTCAACTATCAAAAATATTCTTCCTTGTGTATATTCCAGAAATTTCGAGAACAGTTTGTCTTCTTCCATATAATTCTGGAGCCTTCTGGTGGACATACCTTCCAAATTAAGTATCTCATGTATCACAAAACATTCTTGACATTCTTTTTTAACATAGCACACAGACATCTACGACGATAAGAAACAAATATAATTAGTGAAGCTATACCATTTCTAAATAAAACTGTGAATCATATGAGATTCATGTCGCACAGCCTTCGGTCTATTAGTTGTTTTTGACTTACAATTCTCCAAACTGAAGCTCCTCAGTTGATCTGTCGGTGCTTGGACAAATACAAAAGCAAACACTAACCTAAAATGGTTTGTGTGACTTTCCTTGGAGACGTCCCACTCTTTAACAGGTATTTCTGGTCCTCCTTCTTATGGGAACTGAGATCTGTATTTACTGACGTGGCAAGGATTTGAACGAATACAAAAGCTTTCCTCTCTATAGTTCCACTTTAGTTGACTTTTCTTTTTTGTGTGTGTGTGTGTGTGTATGTTTTGGATGGCAACATATTGTAAATCTTACATTTTTGTTTTGTTTTTTTAAATATTAAATTATGTGTCATCAGCATAACAGCAAAATTAACAATTAGCAGTATAATAGTGTAAGTTCAGAAATGGCTATACAGTTGAAGAATATCAATAATGATAACAACAACATGGAGCACTGAACTACAGCATGACTATGTGAATATTCATAGAGGACTCTAGGTCAGGTCAGCCACAGAGTGCTGTTTTATGTGGTCTTTTGCTCAGTACAAATATTCAAATTAAATACAGTCTCACTCTGCCTCATGTCATGCAAACAAAGTAACACAAAGTGATTTCTTGTGCAGATGAAGGAAAAGAATGTAGGTGACATAAGAAATTGTTTGGATCTATCTATCTATATCTACCTGTCTATTCATTTATACAGATTAGTTATTTATCCAGTGGCCATGATAACTGATCATATTAATCCATCAGAAGGTCAATTACAAAGGTCAAGGTACTGAACATATGTACAGTAGGGTTCAGAGTAATAGTAGTGCTATGTGACTAAAAAGATTAATCCAGGTTTTGAGTATATTTCTTATTGTTACATGGGAAACAAGGTACCAGTAGATTCAGCAGATTCTCACAAATCCAACAAGACCAACCATTTATGATATGCACACTCTTAAGGCTATGAAATTGGGCTATTAGTAAAAAAAAGTAGAAAAGGGGGTGTTCACAATAACAGAAATGTGGCATTCAGTCAGTGAGTCTGTCAATTTTGTGGAACAAACAGCTGTGAATCAGGTGTCCCCTGTTTAAGGATGAAGCCAGCACCTGTTGAACGTGCTTTTCTCTTTGAAAGCCTGAGGAAAATGGGACGTTCAAGACATTGTTCAGAAAAACAGCATAGTTTGATTAAAAAGTTGATTGGAGAGAGGAAAACTTATACGCCGGTGCAAAAATGATAGGCTGTTCATCTACAATGATCTCCAATGCTTTAAAATGGACAAAAAACAAACAAAAAAAAAACAGACGCGTGGAGGAAATGAAAAACAACCATCAAAATGGATAGAAGAATAACCAGAATGGCAAAGGCTCACCCATTGATCAGCTCCAGGATGATCAAAGACAGTCTGGAGTTACCTGTAAGTGCTGTGACAGTTAGAAGACGCCTGTGTGAAGCTAATTTATTTGCAAGAATCCCCTGCAAAGTCCCTCTGTTAAATAAAAGACATGTGCAGAAGAGGTTACAATTTGCCAAAGAACACATCAACTGGCCTAAAGAGAAATGGAGGAATAGTTTGTTGACTGATGAGAGTAAAATTTTTCTTTTTGGGTCCAAGGGCCGCAGTTTGTGAGACAACCCCCAAACTCTGAATTCAAGCCACAGTTCACAGTGAAGCATGGTGGTGCAAGCATCATGATATGGGCATGTTTCTCCTACTATGGTGTTGGGCCTATATATCGCATACCAGGTATCATGGATCAGTTTGGATATGTCAAAATACTTGAAGAGGTCATGTTGCCTTATGCTGAAGAGGACATGCCCTTGAAATGGGTGTTTCAACAAGACAATGACCCCAGCACACTAGTAAACCAGCAAAATGTTGCTTGGTTCCAAACCAACAAAATTAATGCCTCGCAGATGTGAAGAAATCATGAAAAACTGTGGTTATACAACTAAATACTAGTTTAGTGATTCACAGGACTGCTAAAAAAGCAGTTTGAAAACGCAATGGTTTTGAGCTTGTAGCGTCAACAGCAGATGCTACTATTATTGTGAACACCCCCTTTTCTACTTTTTTTTTTTACTAATAGCCCAATTTCATAGCCTTAAGAGTGTGCATATCATGAATGCTTGGTCTTGTTGGATTTGTGAGAATCTACTGAATCTACTGGTACCTTGTTTCCCATGTAACAATAAGAAATATACTCAAAACTTGGATTAATCTTTTTAGTTACATAGCACTACTATTATTCTGAACACTACTGTACTTCAGTCACCTGTCTTTGCACAGTCCCATTTCATTACATTATATTTATTTAACAGTGAATATAGTTTTGCCGATTTGACTCTTTTACTTCTTACAGAAGTGTTTTTCTTTTCTTATTGTTTATGCACCAATAACCCCAGATCAAATTCCTTGTATGTGCGAACTTACTTGATTCTGATTCTAAATTTACACATAGGAAATTTAATTACACCTTTTATTATAATATCGTTGTTGTGAAAGTGACGTGACACGGACCCACAACAGGGGGTGGTAATGAACGGACAATGGATAAGCCAAAAGTAACAATTTAATGTTGTGAATCGCACAACGACGTACAGACAATAACAATATGGTGGACTGTCAATCATACACCAGGTGACGTGTGGGCAGGCTCGACGATAGAAGACGCCTGGCGAGAGAAGAGCTGGATCCCCACACAGCTTCCACCACCAACGGAGCTGAAGAACACCGGAGCCGCCAAGCACCTGCGCCCCATGTGGCCGCTGTCTTCAGCAGTCAGACCCGGTACTGCTGGCAGAAAACAGAGACAGTCCTGATGAGTGTGAGTTCGCACACTTCAGGTACTCCCACAGTCAGTGTTCAGTAAAGGAGGGAGAACCTCCACCTCCAATCACACACTCGTGCAGCTCCTGTTTAACCACTTATCTTGGTTTGGGGTGTGAGGCGAAGCCGTCGCTGATCACACCAAATGCCAATCCCACAGATAAGGCAGAACACCACAGGATAACGGCTGCAAAAGAAGTTCAGGTTATCACTCAATGATTTGAGTCAGCAGAGAAAGTTACCTGAATGGTAGCTGATTTCTCGGCGGGGAGGTGGAGTTGCAGTCCGGCCTTTATGGTGGTGGTGATGAGTAGTGGATGAGTGACAGCTGGTACGGATGATGAGTGACAGCTGTCACTCCTGGTTGCTCCGACGCCCTCTCGTGCTTGAAGCCCGCACTTCAAGCAGGGCGCCATCTTGTGGTGGTGGGCCAGCAGTACCTCCTCTTCAGCGGCCCACACAACAATCGTACGACAAGCATGTCCTGTGTTCTTATCTGACTTTATTTCAATAGTATTCCATGTTTCTTTGCTAAATGCTCTGTTTATTTCCTTTAGTGCTCTCTGTTTGCATCATGTTTGGTTTTGTCACTTTACGTTCCTCTTCTCTTTCATCCTGTGATGCCACTGTTTCCTGAAAACATTCCTGTGTATCGTTTCATTTCATCACCACCGAAATGTTTGTGCTTATTTGCCTACTTCTTGCTGTTGTTTCCTCATGTTTGAATTCACATTGCCAGATGGTGTTGTCGTTGAGTTTGTCTGCTGATTTGGACATTATTACCTGATACTAGTGTTCACTCTCAATGTTTTGACCTTGGGTTCTGTTTTCTGGATTATCTACCTTCCTATCCATCTGTAGACACTTGTGTCTATTTGGACTGAGTTCCTTTGCACCAACATCAGCTCTGTTCCCGGTTTAAATAAAGACTGTTTTACGTAAACCTAGCTGTCTATATCTCTATATTGGGGTCTCCAACCATGCTACAAATTTTGCAGCCTGTAAATTCAGAATTTAAGTTATAATGCTAGTGATGGCAGGCATGTAAAGCACAGTATCGTTGGTGTAACATCAGATATTCCATAAGTCTGTATAACTGGACCAAATTACACTATACTCGTATAAAGAGAAAAACAGGCATGTAAGATCAGTGTCATCAGCATAGCATCTGATATTTCATAAATCTGTATGATTGGACCAAATTACACTATATACAGGCATGTAAAGCTCAATATCATCAGTGTAATATTCAATATTACATACATCTGTATGATAGTAAATATAACAAAATAAGAATCTGAAGTCAGCTAAAATGATGAGGGCTTATTTACGACAGTGGTGACACAGATGATACAAAAAGAATGGCACAAAGAGTTAAAAATTTGGGTAAAAGTTAAACCTACTGATATATATATATTTTTTTTGCCAGCTTGCACTCGGCCGAGACGGACGCATTTCTCCTCTCTCCCTCCTTATCTTTCCTGCTTCTGTGGCATGTTGTCTGTGAGGCTCCAGTTTTGCTCTTCTGAAAAGCAACAAAAATGGATTTGTTAAAGTGGTCTCTGAACGCAGTTGACACTATTTTTTCTACAAGACATTCGGGGGTGGAGGACCCGACCTGTCCTGCCGGGACGCATGTGATGGGCTACGTGATGGACTCGTGGAGGAGATGGCAGGTCATGTGCCTTTACACGCTGTCTGTGGAGGACGTCAAAGATGTGTATATATTTGGCTTGGTGGTGACCGGCTTTCTGCTGTGTGGAGCGGGCATGGCGCTGGTTTACCGGAAAATTAAGAAGGTGGAAGCAATATTAATTGGGCCGTCCAGGCTGCCCCACATGATTGATTCGATTGGAAAGGCAGTGACTGCGCAGTTGGCGGGTGTTAACTGCATGCTGGAAACCATCTTGGGCAGGATAGCAGCTCTGGAAACCGCTTTGACCGTCAGTAATGACCACATCTTCCTTCTACATTCAGATGTATTGAGAGCCACTCTGTTCTCAGAACTGTGGAATCTTTCAGGAGTCTGCTAATCTGGATATTCATTGGCCTACCCAAAACACAGCTGCACTTCAAGGCCGCTGTGTTAAAAACCTCCTCAAGAAGATTAACACTTAAGCCTCGCTCCCCCTCCCCTCAGCTTCTCCAGCTCTGACGACTGTGGACAGTGGACTGTTCAGGGCTGGGCCCCTCCCCCTTGCAGGATTATCGGTCAAGGCTGTTGATGGCGCCAAACAGGCTGCCTCCGGGTGTTCTGATAAACTGGACTTTCAAATCTCGGTTGTTGTCCTGTGTCTTTGTTTGTCTGTGTGATTATTGTTTTTCTGTGCTGATGGGGGTTTTTTCCTCATTGCTGCTGTGTAATGCAGCAGCTATGAGGGTTTTTTTTCTCTTCCTTACCTCGTGTGTGCTTTTTATATGTGTTTATGTACCGGGCCGGCTTATGTGTGTTGTGTGTTATGTGTGTGTCGTTTGTTATGGGTCGGTCATGGTTTGCTCAAACCTGCTGTTGACCTAAGGCGGGGATGTACATCTGGAGCTGGTTCCCGGGCGCCTAATGGCGACTTCTGCTCCTAACTGGCTATTAGGATGGGTTAAATGCAGTAGACACATTTCATTGTGCAGGGAACATGTTCCTTTGTGCATATGACAATAAAATTCTTTTGAATCTTGAATCTTTGAATCTTGAATTTGCACAGATTAGACATGGATGGTTTGGCAAATGGTTTGCCCAGCAGGTGGGTCTCCAGGGACCTGTTGTGGAGTGGTTTAGGTCATATCTTTTAAATAGGTCTTTTACTGTTATGATTAACGACCTCTCCTCTTCACCAGCTCCTCTGACCTCCGGTGTGCCACAGGGTTCAATTCTTGGCCCTGCCCTTTTTCTGTTGTACATTATGCCATTAGGTTCTGTTATTGCCCATCATGATGTGTCCTTTCATATGTACGCAGATGACTTACAAGTCTATCTGCCTGTGACTTCTTTTTCAGACACACAGTCCATTAATTCCTGTCTCACTGACATAAAGTACTGGCTATCACAAAACTTTCTCTGTCTGAACGAGTCAAAAACTGAATTCATCCTCTTTGGATCTTCCAGCCATGTAAATTCAGTTAAAAACATCACTTATTTTGGCTCTCAGCCCATCCACACTGTCAGGAATCTGGGGTGTGATTTTGACTCAGATTTAAAATTGAATACACAAATTGACTCCGTGGTTAGAGCAAGCTTTTTCCAACTCAGACAGTTAGCTAAGGTCAAACCTTTACTAAACCGCAGAGATTTTGAGAAAACCATCCATGCTTTTGTCAGTTCACATTTGGACTATTGTAATGCTCTACTGGACTTAGTGAAGCCTCTCTTTACCATCTGCAACTGGTGCAGAATGCGGCTGCTCGCCTCCTCACCAGCACTCGCAAATACAACCATATCACACCAGTTCTTTACTCCCTCCATTGGCTCCCGGTTCAGTTCTGAATGCAATTTAAACTCTTGTTGTTCACCTTTAGTTCAATCCATGGCCTCGCACCGACTTACCTCAGTGACATTTTGATCCCTCACCAGCCCAGCAGAGCCTTGCGCTCTTCAGACCAACACCTGCTTGTGGTTCCAAGGTCGAGGTATAGACAGTGGGGCGATCGTGCCTTTGCCGTCGCAGGTCCTAGACTCTGGAACTCTCTTCCTCTGGAGTTACGCTCCATCTCATCCCTGCACCTGTTCAAAGCCAGGCTGAAAATGCATTTGTTTCAGTTGGCCTTTGACACATAGAGCTGTGACTCCCTGGAAATCGACAACTGTAAAATATTTTAGATGGTTGTTTTTAACTGTGTGCAGCACTTTGATCAACTTTGGTTGTTGTAAAGCGCTTTTGAAATAAAACTTGATTTATTGATTGATTGATTGAAATGTCTGCTTTGGAAGGCTACTTGGAGCAACAATGTAAACCAGATGTAAAGCCACATTATCTCACCTGAAAATTGCACGCAAACATGATTGCAATACAGCTGTATGTGGAAAGGGGGGGGGGGGGGGGCGCAAATGCAGCACCATATGTTACAAAACCAACAAGGTTATTATGGCTCCTTCCTCCAGAACTCACAAACAAAAGGCAAAGTATAGGTTTCAGATTTTTTTTAAAAAATGATCTTATTCCTGGTGTTGGATGATTTGAAAATACTTCAGGTATCAACAAGGTTATTTTAAAATTTGGTGGTGCACATGGCCAGTGCCCTTGTTCCTAAAAATAGAAGGTCACCGGTCCAAGGGTACCTGCACTCTATTCTCCATGTGTACCTGGAGTTACATCAGGACGGACATACAGTATGAAATTTGTGTCATGTCAGCTTTCAAACACATTTGACTACTGCTGTGACAATCCTGAGCATCAAGTGGTGGAAAAGTGCCATTACAACTAAAATATTCATTGTATGTCATCATTACTCCTGAAGTACATTCTAGATCTCTTCTCCTGGGTGACTGTGAATATCTTTTACTATATTTAAGTGTTAAATTTAGGTCTGAATGGTACACGTATTGTAAGGGTGCCTTTAATGATTTTTTTTTTTTGTAATTGTGAGGAATGCAAACCCGTAGCATTCTTCAGGTCGAGCTGCGAGTGTTGCTTTTCAGGTGTGTTGTAGACTTTGCACGTTGGACTTATGCGGCACTCCCACGAGACAGTAAACACACTTCTGCACTGTTCCCATGATCACACACACACACACACACACACAAAGCACAATAACTATGGGCTGTGTAGCCAACGGGAGGGTCGGGCTCGCAAATAACTGTGTTAACACTCGTTTTCCTGTTTCACAGGCTGCATTATGTATTAAGAATCATTCATAGAGTAGCTCAGTCACCTGGAACAAACCTCTTCCTCACAGCTGTAAGTTTTTTATAATATACATCTCAAGCAAGGAAAATGTGTTGTGTATGAAAATAAATAATTTATGTTTTGGACTTTTAAAAAGGTGCAGCCATCCATAAAGGTATCTGACTGTCTGTTGACAGCCAGCAGACAGTCATGAGTTGGACGCTTCAAATGTCGACTAACTTTCCAAACTTTTTCAGCATCAGCTTTATTTCAGAAACTTTCACCCGAATGTAAATGTTGACAGAAATTATGTTAAACCAGCTGAACTCGATAACAGTGGTTCTTACTTGTGCTAGAAATAGTTTGAGTGTCTTCTTAAGCTTATTAATCAGACATCTGGTAGATACTTTAAATTTTACTCAGTTCACACACTGTGTAACTACGGCAGCAGGCAATTTGAAAAGGAATTATAAAATAAAAAACACTGCAGTAATGAAGAAACGCTAAATCTTGAAGGAAGAAAAGTCGTTTCCCATTTTGTTGAATTGCACTCTAAAAGTTAAATGCTACATTAATTTAATCTAATCACGCCAACTGGCCTCATATAATTTTGTTGTTTAAATGTAACAAACTGAAAATATATTTTTTTTAAATTAAAACTCAGTTGTGATGTTTGGTGTTTTTTGTCATAATTGGCTTTACATTCACATCAAAATGTCATCTGCGTTTCAAATTCCTAACGTGATCACAGTATTGTCGTTTGACCGTGACAGGTTTTTTAATCATTCATAAGTTGCGTTGTAAGATGAGTTAAAGCTGCTGAATCAGTTAAAGTTCAGCAGCCAGTTTTCACTTCCATTTAATTTAATTTTTTTTTTTGGTTTGTTGCAAAAATACATAAAGAGTTAACAAAACAGTTAACATGAAACTCTGTGAAATGTTTGAGGATGTGCCTGTTGGAAGTTATTTATCAGTGGTATTGAACACTTTCCATGTATAATTTATTGTACGAACTCACCAATTCCTCAAGGTTCTTTAAAATAAAAACATTTTATTAGCAGTTATTTCATTTGAAAATGCTAATTTAACTACCCATCAGTGTTTACTTGGTCAGGCTTTTTTCACCTCTGTTTGTTTGTTTTTCTATTATTTAAATTTGACCCAGAAGTTCATTAGAAGTGATAAAATAAAAAATTGTAACAGAACAGATGGAGTATTCAGCCGTCTTGGAGTCCCTGAAAGGAGTCCTGTATGGGGCTCCAGTGGGGAGCCCCATACAGGACTCCATTGTTCTGCTGGGGGACTTCAACGCATACATGGGCAATGACAGAGACACCTGGAGAGGTGTGATTGGGAGGAACAGCCTCCCCGATCTAAACCCGAATGGTCATTTGTTGTTGGACGTCTGTGCTAGTCACAGACTGCCCATAAAGAATACCATGCACAAAACGTAAGGATGCTCCTAAGTGTACATGGTACCAGAGCACCCTAGGCCAAAGATCAATGATCAATTTTGTCATCGTATCATCTGATTTGAGCCCACATGTTCTGGACACTCGGGTAAGGGAGGGGCAGAACCGTCAACTGATCACCATCTGGTGGTGAGTTAGATCAGAGGGTGGGGAGGACTTTGAACAGACCTGGTAAGACCAAACGGATAGTGTTGATGAACTGACATCTGTACAGAAATGCTGAAGGCTCTGGGTGTGGAGGGATTGTCTTGGATGAGACATCTCTTCAACATTGCGTTGAGGTCTGGGACAGCGCCATAAGAGTGGCAAACTGGGGTGGTGGTCCCCATATCAATCAATCAATTTTCAATCAATCAATCAATTTTATATATATAGCGCCAAATCACAACAAACAGTTGCCCCAAGGCGCTTTATATTGTAAGGCAAGGCCATATGTAAAAACATGGACCAGAGAGTGTGTACCAATTACAGGGTCATCACGCTACTCAGCCTCCCTGGTAAAGTAAATTCCAGGGATGCTGGAAAGGAGGATCGCCCCTCGGATTGAAGAGGAACAACGCGGGCTCTGTCCTGGCCGTGGAACAACTGACTAGGTCTTCACTCTCACAAGGATCCTGGAGGGTGCCTGGGAGTATACCCATACAGTCTACATGTGTTTTGTGGATTTGGAGAAGGCATATGATCGGGTACCCCAGGCGATACTGTGGGAGGTACTGCAGGAGTATGGAGTTAGGGCCATCCAATCTCTGTACTCACAAAGCGAGAGCTGTGTTCAGATTCTCAGCAGTAAGTCGGACTCGCTTCCGGTGGGGGCTGGCCTCCTCCAGGGCTGCACCTTGTCACCAATCCTGTTTGTGATATTCATGGACAGGATATCGAGGCATATTCGGGGGAGGAGGGTCTTCAGTTTGGTGGGCTCAGGGTCTCATCACTGCTTTTTACAGATGATGTGGTCCTGTTAGCTTCATCGGCCTGTGACCTCCAACACTCACTGGATCAGTTCATAGCCGAGTGTGAAGCGGTTGGGATGAGGATCAGCACCTGTAAATCAGAGGCCATGGTTCTTAACAGAAAACCGATGACTTGCCTACTCCAGGTAGGGAATGAGGTCTTGCCCCAAGGGAAGGAGTTCAAGTATCTCAGGGTCTTAGGGGACAATGGAGTGTGAGATTGACCAGAGAGTTGGTGCAACAGGGACAGTGTTGCATTCACTCTACCATTGCATTCACTCTACCGTACTGTTGTGACAAAAAGGGAGCTGAGCCAAAAGGCGAAGATCTCGATCTACTGGTCAATCTTTGGTTCTACTCTCACCTATGGTCATGAGGGTTGGGTCATGACCGAAAGAACTAGATTGTGGGTACAAGAGGCCAAAATGAGCTTCCTTGGGAGGGTGGCTGGTGTCTCCCTTCGAGATAGGGTGAGAACCTCGACCGTCCGTGAGGAGCTCAGAGTAGAGCCGCTGCTCCTTCGCATTGAGAGGAGCCAACTGAGGCGGTTAGGGATGCCCCCTGGGCGCCTCCCTAGGGAGGTGTTCCAGACACATCCAGCTGAAAGGAGACCCCGGGGAAGACCCAGGACTCGGTGGAGAGATTATATCTCCACACTGGCCTCGGAACGCCTTGGAATGCCCCAGTCGGAGGTGGTTATTGCAGCCCTGGGAAGGGAAATCTGGGGTCCTCTGCTGGAGTTGTTGTCCTTGTCCTTAACCCTGTTCGGGATAAGCAGTTGAAGATGATGATGAATCCAGAAAATTTTTAACAGCTTTTATCTGAGTAGCCCAGCTATGTTTTTGTCCTGATTAGCTTCTTTCTTGACAAGATTTTAAAATGTTACAACACAGTTTTAATGAAACGTGGATTTATACACACACACACACACACACATACATACATACATATATATATATATATATATAATTGCAGTAGATCCAATCATTAAATATTGATTTCTTCTTTTTATGAAGAAATATTTCTTCGTATATATTTTATGTCTTTAAGTCAAAACCTAGAGTGTAAATTCTGAAAACATTTCAGTGGTATTTGTGCCATGTGACTGTCAGCAAACACGATTTGACTGTAGTAGAATCATATTAAAATATATTGTGAGACAGTGATGACCAGTAGGAGTCAGTGTAGAGCAGGTGCTCATTTGCATCCAAATTTTATTGGACTGCAGGCTTTGACTTTGGATTTGACTTAAATAACTGGGTGTGTTGGAAAAAACGATGACTAAATCACAGTGCTCCAAGCCGTACAGTGAGTCAAAAGTTTCTAAGACACTTTCAAAACGTGCACCGATCAGAATAATGCTTTTAAGAAGTATTTTCTTCCAACAATTTCTCACTTTGTCTTTGATTACTCTTTGAGTAAACAGACCTGCAAAGTCTTCATAATATTTTAGCACTGGTATCTTTTTTTTTTTTTGGCGGTTACATTAACATACTTCCTCTATCAAACATCTTCCTTAGCAACAGATTACTGAACATCCCATTTTCAAATTTATTTTTATCTGTCCTGCAGAAAATGTCATCCTCAGCCAGCATGTTATCAGAGAAACCGTTCCAGTGCTCCATCTGCCTGCACGTGTTCACCGACCCGGTCACCACGCCATGTGGACACAACTTCTGCCAGTCTTGCCTCAGGGGCGTGTGGGACGACAGTCACGTCTGCCACTGCCCCACCTGTGAAAAATCATTCACTCCCCGGCCTGAAATAAGCATCAACACGGCTTTCAAAGAGCTGGCGGACATGTTCAGAAAGGCGTCCGTCACATTATCAGCTCCGCCGCCGTCTCCAGCCAAACCCGGCGAGGTTGTGTGCGACGTCTGTGCCGGGACAGGGCTGCAGCTGAAGGCCATGAAGTCGTGCCTGGTGTGCCTGACCTCGTACTGTGAAGCCCACCTGGACCCTCACCACAGGACCTCCACCCTGAAGCTGCACAAGCTGATTGAACCCGTGAACAACCTGCAAGACCGGATGTGCACGAAGCACGGCAAGCTGCTGTCGATGTTCTGCAGGTTGGAGCAGACGTGCGTGTGTCAGTTCTGTGCAGAGACGCAGCACAAAGATCACCAACTGGTTACAATAGAAGAAGAGAGCGCAGAGATAAAGGTATCGACCCAGATATGTTCAAATGCATGACCTTGAGTTGTGATATTCAATCAGATCTAAGGAAAATACAAATCAAGGATTTGAAAACATATGAGTAAATGTTTGAAACAAACTCTTATATGAGAGCGCCGTAATGAACTTCATCGTGCTGCAAAGACGTGCAAGCAGGTACCCACACTTTCACACCCACACGCTGGTAAAATACCTACAGCCGACCAATAGGTGATGCCGACTTATCGCACAGTTGAATTCTGGGTATCACTATAAGACATAAGAACAGGTGAGACCTGCGGTTGCCCTGTGGACTGGACAAGACAACAGTTACTTCCCCAGCCAAGGCCTGGACCCACTTAGATCTGAGTGGACTGACAATGCAGATAAAATGTCTTGTTCCAGCCCACAGACAGGTGGCAGGACTGGGAATGGAAGCAGGTCTACAAACGGAAGACAGAGGTCCACCTTAAACATCACTGTGCTGATGCCATCAGTACGGGAAGAAATATTCCTCACTCGAATTTCTTGAGTTTCTCCACATGGACACGTTTGGATCACAACGTATCTGCAGTATTTATTTTTTTATTTAGTAAAAGTGCTGGTAAGGTTCTCCTCTGCCAAACAACAAGCTTTTAATTGTCTTTTTTTCACGTTTAGGCTAAAATGAAAGACACTGAAGCTGAATTTCAGCAAATGATCGAGGAGCGTCTGAAGAAAGTGGAGGAGATGAAAGAGTCGATGCAGCTGAGCAGAGTGAGTCCTGGTGGGAATAAAAACAGCATCAGACCAGCACCACTACGTTCAAAATCAATCCAAAACTACAGACAAACCACCTGCTTCTCCACTTCTGAATTTACTGCAGAGATTTCAAAATGTCAACATTAAGACATACAAACTCGAATTTTCAAGATTTCAATCTGATTTTCATGAAAAAGAACAAAAAAGCAGCAAAACAAAAAATTGTGGAATGCAAATAAACAAATAAATAGAGAAAAAACTGAACACACACACACACACACACAGTACAAACACACATATATTAAGTTGATGAGCTGTATTATGTTGATTTTATATCCAAATGATGGAAAAAATAATACCTTTTTTAAATGACAGTTTGAATTCATTTTTCTCTCAGAGTGACTGATTTTTATATCCGTCTTTGTCAGTTTTTTCTGTCTTTGCGAAAGTGATTCCAACATCGTGAAGCATGTGTGCTCCAAAGTGTTTTTCCTGGTGTGAAAAATCCCCGTTTAGTGCCAAAAGAAGGATAAACGGTAAAAGATGCGTTGTTGTGTGTTGGGGGGTTTAGCTGGACATTTTGGTGTTGTTTTCTTTTCTTTGCTCTCCAGGTGGTATGCACACTGGTTTTTGTCTGTGGAGACGGTGCTGGCAGAAGATTCCTTCACCCTCATCAGCATTATTAGCTGCACCTGTGGATGATGCTCACGTGTAAACTTAAAGACTTTCAGCTGAAGCAGATAATGAGATGGCGTTCTGCATTTAAGCCATGAGTGGTTCAAGCAGAATTGCCGGGAACTCGACCTTGTGACGTTCGTTTGTGAGACGCTGAGGACCGCGCCTGGGTTTGACACATCGTGCCTGTGAAGGAGGACGGGTGAGGGACACATGCTGTCAGCACACATCAGAGGTGATGATTGTCTGAATAAGTGTTAACAGTAATTTGGTATTTTGTTACGCAGTATATTTGAACATTGATGAGAATTGTGCAGCTCGTTTCTCACTGCCGTGGCGTACGGAATGATGATCCTCCACCTGTTGTGAGAAGCTGCTCATTTACATAAAGCTTAAATTCAGACCTGAATGTGTTGCTGATAGTGTGTGCCTTTGAAGGATATTTGCTGTAGCTGTTGACTTACCTCACCTTTTCCATCCTTCACAGAGTCAGTTTGTCGTGTCCACCTGGGGGGTGTTCGGCGGTGAGTCTGGGTCCAGAAGCGTCGGGCTTCGATCCATTTGGGCGCTGGAGAGCGCGCCGTCCTTCACCTCGCCAGATAACCGCACATTTATGTTGTACACAGTTATTGCACAGAAGGAAAATAAATTTGTTTTGTTTTTGGAACCGCTTTCTGGTTATTTTAGCGCTGGGTTCAGTCAGACGCTGTTCGCGCTCCTCACCCCGCGTCTGCACATAACATGCGTGAAAGAAAAGCAGGCGAGGCAAATAATGTTTTCTTAAATCTCCAGGTGAGCAGAGAGGAGGAGATGCAGAAGAGCGAGCGTCTGTTTACATCGTTGATTCATGCCGTCCAGGGGAGACAGGCTGAAGTGCAGAAGGAGATTAAGGAGAAGCAGGAGGCTGCAGAGAGGAGGTCAGAGGAGCTGATCGGAGAGCTGGAGCTGGAACTCTCAGCACTTCAGAGGAGAAACTCTGAGCTGGATCAGCTGAAGAACAGTGACGACCACCTTTACGTCTTACAGGTCAGAGTGGGAGGCTTAGTGGTTAGCACTGTTGCCTCATAAAGAAGGTCATAGGATCGATTCCCACCTGTGGCCTTCCTGTGTGGAGTTTGCATGTTCTGCCCGTGTTTGTGTGGGTTTCCTCTCAACATCCAAACACATGCAGGTTAGAAGGATTGGAAACTTTTAAATTGTCTGTAGATGTGTGTGAGTGTGTTTGTTTATATGAGACCCTGCGACAGACTGGCGTCCTGCTGGGATTGTCTCCAACCCCCCCGCAACACTTAATTGAAGTAAGTTGAAGATGACATAGCTCAAAGCCAGTTTGTACCTTAATGGTACCAATTAAGGCGACTAAACAACACTTACAATCCAGCCCCAGTGTTCCATAGTCAGGTCAGAGTCAGCGAAGGATTATGCAGGGAGGGGTCAACATTAAAAAATGCTTCAGTGGCATTGAAAAGTATAACATAGTATTTGTCTGATTGTAAAGATTCCAAAAACATCTACTTTGGACTGTCTGTGGTTGAATGTTTTGGACTTATGGGGTAAAAATAGCAAGTGTGGCGACAAACACCAGTTTCAGTTTGTACAGGGGTCAAAAAAGTTGAGGTTGCTCCAGTTTTGGTTATGTCTATAATAACTACATCTTCATGAGGCATCGTTGTAAAGCACTTTGGATAAAAGTGTGTAAAAGTATGACATCAGTGTGCACAGTAGATGTTCATGTCCTGTTTTCTTGATATTTTTGCTTGGTGACAGAGGGTCCCTTCTGTGACCTCACTGCCTCCCAGCAGAGAGTGGGCTGAGATCAAAATCTATTCTGACCTCTGTACTGGCACAGTGAGGACCGCGCTGTCACAACTGGATGATACCCTGAAGAAGGAACTGGACAGTGTGAAGACAGATGGTAAGGTCACCTCCTGGTCTTGTGGAGATCAAAGCTCATTTATCGTTGCTGCTAAAACTGATTGGTTTTGTTGTTTTGGCAGAGCTGAAGAGGTTGAAGAAATATGTAGGTAAGATCAAAGAGAGAAACGAAGTATCTTCCAGCTTCACTGTCATTCATGTGTATTCTGTGTCTTATTGGATGGACTGGATTTCCATCTAATAAATATATGTAGTCCCAACTAAATTAAATTATCTTGCATGGATGTGCTTTTTTTGAGTTGGGGCTACATATATTTAATAGATGGAAATCTTGCACATAATTGAATTGAGTTCATCCAATGAGTAATTTTTTTAGTTGTACTTGAAAATTCACCTCTTGTAGAGGTGAACCTGATGTTTCATTAACTCCTAAGTAATTAGAAATATATATTTCAGTGAGGACTGGATTTAGTAGGAGAGCTAGAACTCCCCCACCCCCCAAGAACTAAACCAAACCACCTTTTTTAGGTTTTTTTTTTATATTACCTCAAAATGCAACAAGGTTGTTCTCAAAATAAAAAGTCATCTCAAGTTGGGTATTCAAGACGGTGTCAAAAATGGCTGCCAAACGGGGGGAGGGGGGGTGTCATTTTAAAATCCATTAAAATGATATATAAAGGACTGAATTGTAAAAAATATTCTCCAAGAACAAAATTTTTTGGTGTCAATGAATACATACACTTGTGCTGAAATAATTTCATTCACGAGTTTTGAATTTAAAATTGCATGAAAAATGGCCGTCAAATGACCATTTTTCATCAAAATGCATCATAGCAGCAAAAGAACGTCATATTTTTTGTGGCCAATTTGGTCGCCATCTTGAATATCTGGCTTAAGGCCTGTTTTTGTTTTTTGGGAACATCCTGATCATGCTTTGGGGTCATGAAAGGAACTCAAAGAAGTGGTTTCATTTCGTCCTGGGCTATAAAGGAGGTGGTTGTCACTCTCCTACTAATAGATTTGTTGTAGTCTTTGTAGATTTTGCATAACTTGAACTATGTCTTATCTCCCTAGTGGATATTGTTTTAGACCCGGACACCGCCCATCCAAACATTGACCTGTCACCTGATGGTAAGCAGGCGGGTCGTGGCGAGCTGATGCGAATCATCCCTGACATCCCCCAACGCTTTAACCCTGTCATCTGCGTTCTCGGCAAGAGGGGCTTCCTGACTGGGAGGATCTACTTCGAGGTTGGTGGATTTGTCTGAGTACGACTTGATTTACTCGATCTTGAATGAATCAGCAGTGCGGCTAAGAGCTGTAGAAACCCGGACAGAATATTTTCAGTTAGTCAGGGGAATCCCCTGGATGGACAGAACGTTTGGATCATTTGAGTTTTGGACACTTTCCCATATCTTGTCAATCTGAGTCACATGGAACTTGTTTTGTCTTATTGATTAGGTTTCAGTTGGGACAAAGACCTACTGGGACATTGGGGTCGTCAGAGAGTCTGTCAACAGAAAAGGGAGGATCACCTCCACCCCAGAAAATGGCTACTGGACGGTGAGACTCAGGAATGGGGAAGAATACCGTGCTCTGGACTCCCCCTCAGTTCCTCTTGCCCTCAAAGAGAGGCCGCTGACTGTTGGAGTGTTTATGGATTACGAAGGGGGGACAGTGTCGTTTTTTAACGTAGAAGCCAGTTCTCACATCTACACCTACGATGGATATTCATTTACCGAGAGGATGTTCCCCTTCTTCAGCCCCGGTGTTTGTGATGAAGGGAAGAACACGGCACCATTAGTCATCCTGCCTGTCAATCAGGACATGTAGGCTCTGGATTGAAGCCTTGAATCTATTTTCATGCTGTGTGGGTGATTGTCCTTTAAATAGTTTATGTTTGTAGAAGCAACCGCACTTACAATATGATGCTTTCAAAGCAAAGTGTGAAATACATCATTATCACGTGTCTGTGGTTTTGATTGTTGTTTCTGGGTTATGTCAAGTTTGTATGTCAGTTATCTTTCTCAGATTTTTCCAGTTTTTCTGTCAAAATCCCTCCTTGATTTACCCTGATTTAAATATTTTGGAGGGCACAGCTATGTCAGTTTTTCTGTGAATAATTATATCCTCATATCGCTGAGATAATTTGGCGTATGGATATTGCTAACCAGTGTATTATTCACCATGTAGGTATTATGTTGCCAACATAATACCTACATGTTTTTTCAAAGCTGATATTACAAGATCTGTCAGAAATTTCACAACCCTAACATCGTTGGACAAAGTGTGTTCATTTACTTAAACATGAACCATTTGCGTAAAGGCAAGAGCATGACCATGAGCTTCAGTAATGACCAAATGTGCTTCTTCATGCGTGACTTGAAGAGCCAATCTGTTTTTTTTTTCTGAAACAGTGTTGCATCATTGTAATGTTTAACCACCAAAAACTAAAATGCAAAAGTGTGACCTTGAGCCTCAACAGCAATTAATGTATCCAAAGGTGTTTATATTGTATTTAAGACCACTATTTGCACCATGAGTCTGTTTTCCCTCAAAGTACACAACTAAAAGCACTGTGATTCAGTAAACTAAAAATACGAGGTCTGTCAATAAAGTATAGGTCCTTTTTATTTTTTTCAAAAACTACGAGGTCTCTTAGATAATAAACCGACCCTTTTATTATTTTTTTTAACTATATGGATTTGAATGACATGCGATTACACCATGCGATTATGGGGTGTTTCTGTCGGTGTAAGGACTTCCCACGGAGCGGGACGTCCTGCAGCGCTTCCAGGCGCTGTCGTCGGCCTGTTTCGAGCTGAAAACATCCTAATTTAAGGCTTAATTCACCCAGGACATCGTGAGAGAACAGAGAAGATTCAGAAGAGGCCGGCATGAGGAATTTATGCGGACATTCCACTGTTTAAGGACATTTTTTTAATGAAAGACGTACGCGCAAATTCGCCGAGTCGTTTCTGTGACGACTCGGCAAATCTGTGTGCGCCGCGACAGGAAAAACACCTCCGTGTTGAAAACCATTTGTAGAATTCAGGCGGCTTTTAATGGCTTTCAACAAGTGAGTAACTGAGAAATTGTTTAACAGCTTGGGCATGTTCCAACTTGTCCGTTAAGATTTCCAACGGAGGTGTTTTTCCTGCCGCGACCCCCCGCGGTCGGGTCCGGCCCGACATGCGACTCTGCCCGCACGTTCTTTCATTACAAAATGACCGTTAACAATGGAATGTCCGAATAAACTCCTCATGCCGACTTCTTCTGAAAGTTCTCTGTTCTCTGACGACTTACTGCGTCAACAGAGCCTGAAATGTGGAAGTTTTCAACTTGAAACGGCGAGATGCTTCCGCCTCGAAGCGCAGATCGCCGTCAGGCGCCGTGGACCGTCCTTAAAGCGACACTACCAGACCAAAATCTCTCATCAGCCGTTAAAATTTTTACCGAAAACCAGCTGAATTTATTGAATGGTGTCCACTCAGTTGTGCCTTACAGTTTTGAAAAAATTTTTATCAAACAAAGCAACAGTCTCTGAGCCATTCCTAAACAATGAAAAAAATCGACGAGCGGGTGGACGACTCCTCACTCAAAGACTGCCCACAGGCGAATGACGTAACCGACAGGCGTGAAAAAACTCTCGCATGCCCACGAGGGTTCAAGCATGTCTGATGTAATCACACGTGATTCAAATCCATATGGTTTTTGAAAAAAATAATAAGGTCGGATACTTTTCTAATAGACCTCGTATATGGATTTCATTCATATGTTTTTACGTCAGACATGCTTGAACCCTCGTGCGCATGCGTGAGTTTTTCCACGCCTGTCGGTGACGTCATTTGCCTGTGAGCACTCCTTGTGGGAGGAGTCATCCAGCCCCTCGTCGGAATTCCTTTGTCTGAGAAGTTGCTGAGAGACTGGCGCTTTGTTTGATCAAAATTTTTTCTAAACCTGTGAGACACGTCGAAGTGGACACGGTTCGAAAAATTAAGCTGGTTTTCGGTGAAAATTTTAATGGCTGATGAGAGATTTTGAGGTGATACTGTCGCTTTAAGGACTTCCCACGGAGCGAGACGTCGCGCAGCACTCTCAGGCGCCGTCATCAGCCTGTTTCAAGCTGAAAACCTCCACATTTCAGGCTCTATTGATCCAGGACGTCGTGAGAGAACAGAGAAGTTTCAGAAGAAGTCGGTTTCAGCATTTTATCCTGATATTCCACTGTTAAAGGAGATTTTTTTAATGAAAGGCGTGCGGACGGGTCCGCGCCTCGGGACGCAGCCGGAAAAACACCTCCGTGTTGATAACCATTTGTAAAATCCAGGCGGATTTTGATGGCTTTCAGTGGAGTGAGTATATGAGAAATTGTTTAACAGCTGGACATGTTCCTACTTGTCCTTAAGGCTTCCAACAGAGGTGTTTTTCCTGTGGCGGAGCGTCGCAGCGGCTGCAAGCCGACGCTGCAATCCGCCCGCACGTTTTTCATTAAAAAAAAATCTCCTTTAACAGTGGAATATCCGGATAAAATGCTGAAACCGATTTCTTCTGAAACTTCTCTGTTCTCTCACGACGTCCTGGATCAATAGAGCCTGAAATGTGGAGGTTTTCAGCTTGAAACAGGCTGACGACGGCGCCTGAGAGCGCTGCGCGACGTCTCGCACCGTGGGAAGTCCTTAAAGCGACAGTATCACCTCAAAATCTCTCATCAGCTGTTAAAATTTTCACCGAAAAGCAGCTTAATTTTTCGAACCGTGTCCACTTCGATGTGTCTCACAGGTTTAGAAAAAATTTTGATCAAACAAAGCGCCAGTCTCTCAGCAACTTCTCAGACAAAGGAATTCCGACGAGGGGCTGGACGACTCCTCCCACAAGGAGTGCTCACAGGCGAATGACGTCACCGACAGGCGTGGAAAAACTCACGCATGCGCACGAGGGTTCAAGCATGTCTGACGAAAAAACATATGAATGAAATCCATATAGTTTTTGAAAAAAATAAAAGGACCTATACTTTATTGACAGACCTCGTATGTTATGCCGTGATCAGTACATATGAAATCACTGCTGTTGCTGTCTTATTTTTCAGTAAATAAGTCAAATGTTTTCAAACTCTTGTCCTGTTTGGCTGGAAAAATGTGTAGTACCTTGTTTTGCAAACACTTTGCATTTTTTCAACATTAATTTCAGGGGCTGTTTTGCATTCATATATATATATATATATAAAATTATTATATTATTACATATATATGTGTTTTATTTAAACAATCCAAAAGAGAGCTGTGTCTGTAAACCTGTAGCTGAGGTGTTGAGTAGAAATCACACAATCTCAGACTGAACCACTGCTAACACACTAAAGAAGAAATCTTACATGTAGTCTGTGAAGTTTTCCGAGCAGGGGTGGTGGCCAAGTGGTTAATGCGCTTGGTTTCAGTTCAGAAGGTTCCGGGTTCAAATCCCACCCCTACCACATTTCTCCATGTAATGTGGAGTTGCGTCAGGAAGGGCATCCGGTGTAAAATTTGTGCCAATTCAACATGCAGATCCACCTTGGAGTTGCTGTGGTGACCCCGAGTGCAAACAAGGGAGTAGCCGAAGGGACTTACTAGTCTGTGAAGTTTTCCAATTTTTGCAGGAATCCAAGTTAGATTTTTTTTCAAATGTATGGTTTGATCCCTGGCATTTACTGTCTATATCCCTAAGTGCCTTTGAGTAAGACAACAAACCTCCTATTGCTCCTTGCAAGCTCCAGCTCCAGGTACTGGTGCGGCTGAATGTGAGGCTAAATTTCAAATGTAATTTGCTAAAAAAAAAAAAAAAAAAAATCTGAAATATAAATATTTGCAATTTTTAAACATAACTAAGCAACCTGCATTATTATTATTTATTCCATCCATCTTCTTTGAGGAGAACATGCAAACACCACACAGAAAGGCCACAGGTGGGAATCAAACCTACGACCTTCTTGCCATGAGGCAACAGTGCTAACCACTAAACCACTGTGCCGCCATTATAATTATTATTGAATTTAAATGGATTTTGTTGTTTCTCTTGTTGCAGGTGCTTCAGTGAAGTATAACGGTCAGACTGAAGCTGAGTGCCGGTGACGTTTCTTTAGATATGACAGATTCAGCTGTGACTGACAGCATCCTGACACAGGTAATGCAATTTTAAATTTCCACACAACAAATTCTGTCTGGTTTTGCATTCTTTTTCTGTATGTGTGGTCACATTTGATAAATTCCACTCTGAACTGCTGTACATCACTTTTTTGTTGCACAGATGGAGAAGAAGCTGCAAGACGACGTTTTAAAGGCATCAAACTGAGCTCCAGAGAAAGACAAGAATTAAGAAACACTTTATTTATGGGAACAGAAACAAAATTCTTTTGACTTGTTTTGCCATTTTTACTGTCAACAAAACAGCAGAGGATCAGTGCAACTTTAAGAATATGAATTTCATGGGAGAGTTCTGTTACAGTTTATTTTTAAAGTCAACTTAAAGGGGTCATACTGTGTATTTTTCTTTGCCTTTCTCCAAGCATTTAGTTAAATATAACTGATGTTAAATATCCTTACAGTCCCATAATTCAGTGATTGTACGTGTAGAAACTTCCCAAGAAAACCTGATACAGCTTGTTTCAGACTTCTGTTACCTATGTCACGGAAGTGCTAACGCTAACCCTGTAGTGACTTCCATGAGCTCGCTGAAATATTCTCAGGCTGTGGGGGGAAAACAAAGATGGACATGTCTGCAGAAGTGCCTGAAGATGCTGTCATATCAAATCATGGTCAATGTATACATTTTAGACATCATATTATCAATAATCTGTTTACACTAATGTCTAGAGGTGTTTTGCTGTGGCTGTCTGTTAGCTTTAATAGATCTCACACAGTTGAAAAACAGTTCATAAATGGTTTCTGAAAGAGTCATATATTTAATGGATGTAATATCAGTTTGCTGCATAAACATAAATGTGTTTGGACTTAAAATATAACATTTATGCCAGTTTGAAGTGTTTTATGATGTTTGCGTTGTACTTGTAATTCCACTGATTTTACATTCTAAACAGCAACATGTTTTTTTTCTAAATTAACAATTGGAAATGAAGATAAACATGTCAAGACACTTTTAAATAAAGAGATGACTGACCTCCAGTAAAATACAAAGAGATGTAGTTATTTAGAACTGAAGTGTATGTTAAACTGACATTAAATATCCTCATTCATATATCTTAATTCATAATTATTATTTTCTTTTTAATTAATTAATTTATAAGTGTTTGGTCATATTGTTGCAGATGATGATGCCTGAGTTTGGTGAAGGTTTTGTGCCTTGGTTTACATTTTGTGCAGCTATAATTTCTGATTCTAATTAGGTTGAAAAATGTTTGATAATAATTCTTAGCTAATAAGTCGATTTAACAAAAAAAATCAGATGTAAAATCCTTGGTCCATTTCTAAACTATTTTTAATGCAATTTAAAATGAGAATTAAAAAAAAGCATGAGAAAAAGTACAGAATGCGTGTGGCTTTTGGGAGAAAAAGCTTGCAGTTACGGCACCTTACCACTAGAGGCAGCCGAGCCGGATGGCCGACGCGGAGATGATTTTTACGTCAAGCGGAGTGGGAGGGGTCTGTCTCTTTCCAAGATGGCGGTGACCATAGACAACAGCAATGCTGTCCAGGCGACAAAGAGAAAACATCTGGGGATTCCTGAAGCGGTGTTTGTGGTGCGTAAAGGTGCACATGTTGCACTGAGTCAGAGTTCAGCGGCTCGATGACGGGGTTAAAAAGGCGAACTTGTTCTGTCAGCGTTTTTGCGGGATCATCATGGTTGTTAGTGGCTAAGCTAACACAGCTAGCTGGGCGTCTGCTCAGCTCCTTTTATGGAAATAAGCGACGAAAACTGCCATTTATTCCCCATTCTGCCTTTTATTCTTTAATTCAGATGAACAAACGGTGGCCGAGTTGCTGTATGAGGGTTATTTACGTTACGTTGTCATTCTGGGGGTTCGAACCAACAACCACTAAATCACTGTGATTCACTTTATTTCCAGAAATAGTGACGCATTTTACTTAAACTTAGTTAGATGAAGCAGACCCATATCCAAAATTGTCACTAACAAACGTATTTTAAATACAGACATGAGATGTTTATTTTATTTTATTTTTTTTAAGGAATCATATGGGTTTTTGTTAAGTCTGTGTAATCCTGGAACCTTGTTACATGTTAACATTTTGCAGTATTTAACACCTTGCATTGGTTACACAGGAGTGTTTGCCGAAAAGAAGAAAAGCCCTGTTGGGTCATTCTACGTCAAATAACGAAAAACCTCCTGACGTCTCTCAGACGTCTGTAAATGTTTGTTGGATGATTGGAATTCATGAGAAACACCCAGAGCTAGAGCCTGATCATTTTGGATGATATGAGTCCTTCAGGGCAGCACAGTGGCTTGGTGGTTAGCACTGTTGCCTCACAGCAAAAAGGTCATGGGATCAATTCCCACCTGTGGCCTTTCTTTGTGGAGTTTGCATGTTCTCCCCGTGTTTGTGTGGGTTCCCACAGAGTGGTCCCGCTTCCTCCCACATCCAAAGACATGCAGGTTCGGTGGAGTGGAAACTTTAGTCTGTAGGTGTGCGTGCGGGTGTGAATGTATTTGTCTATATGTGACCCTGCGACAGACTGGCGTCCCGTAACTTGAGTAAAGGTGCCCTGATACTTGCACAAGTTTGATCCACGGACTTGCACACACTCTGCCGTGTAAACCGTTGTAAACTGCGCAGCTTCATGCACTTGCACAAAGAAAATTTTGAAATGTTCAAAATCTCCATCACGCATTAATTACATGAACTTCAAGTGAACAGTGCACAAACAGTTCAAAAACACTGCATGTGAGTGTGAGTGATTGCGTCAGCACACCGCATCAGAGTGCAGCTCATCTGAATAATTATAATGAAATATTAAATCTATCATAAACGTACTTTTACAACTACTTATAAGAACAAATGAACATGCAACTCTTTTACCAAGCTGTTACAAGCAAAACATTACAAACAATTACCTTTTTAGAGGGTTCCATATGTGTTCTCCACCTCATTAAGTGCAGGGGGGGTGGCAGCTGGAACAGTCTCCTGTTATTCCAGAAGCGATTAGAAGTATTTTCAACAGCCACCTCAGAGAGAAAAAGATTAATCCGCTACAAAATAATTATTTTATATACGCAGCGTCCAGCGCACAACCCATGGCATCCAACTGGGAACACAGCAGTTGGGATCGTCACGACGAAGTGCGTGCAAGTGCGAGGATCAAAGTTGTGCAAGTATCAGGGCACCTTAAGCAGTTGAAGATGAGTGAGTGAATATGATGAGCCCTTCATGAATGTAATATAGGCACAATGTGATAGTTATTTTTGTAAATATGAAAAGTTTTGTTTTACTGAATACACAATGCAGAAAAAACCTTAAGCTGTTAGAAATGGCATCATTGCATTGTTTGTCCAGCAGAAGATGCTCCGTCAGTATTGTTTATGAAGTTGTCAAGCATGGCTGGGACCCCCATCGCCCCTTGTTCACATTAGCTACAACAGGCAAAGGAAGAGCGACCAGCTGACCTTCATTATCAGTCAGAGTGGGCGTTGCACGGTGGCAAGAGAGAAGTGGTCGCTATACCTCCACCTAGACGGGGCCAAAATAGGCAAGAAGTCTGTTTTATGCAAATGCTGAGCAACGTTACAGGGCGGCTGCCAATCCAAGTGAAGGCAGTGTGATGTATGTTCGTTATATTTAGTTACTTATAATAAAGAACGTGTTTAAACTGTAGAACATAAAGTCCAAATTGCATACTTTGTCAGTGAGGGATTGATAACAAAATGTTTGGAATCATTGCCATTTTTAATGTTCATATCAACAGATATATCTGTGCTGTATGATTTTTTTTTTTTACACTGTAATATGTATCATATTGGTCAACCTCTACCTAGAACTGTCATATTTTCTGCAAATGAGTGCACCCTCGCTATTTTAAATACTCACTGTTTGTAACGCAACTACCTTTGCTAACACTTCCTGAAAAGGATGTGTGAATTCCCCAAGAGGGATTTCAAATGGAAAGTGAAAATGAAGTGCAAAGCATTACAACTTCTAGAGATTAATTTATTTCAATACCAAGTTCAAAATTAAATTATCCAGTGAGTAGGTGCCCATTCAGATAGTTTCTTTAAAACAAGGAGAGAGAGAAAAAAAAAATCAGTCGTTGGACATGTTACAGACATAATTGTTCACATAAATGACCGGAAATAAGGTTGAAGCCATAAACATTAATTTGATAGAACATTTTGTTTTAGAAACATTTACGTGTTTGGTCTTGTGATGAGTTGTCATTTGTAAATTTATTTGACACTGGTTGTTAGCTGTGGTGATTGAGTAGTTGCACGGCTGTCTGTTGGCTTTTACAGGAAGATGTTGACTCTTTTATGAAGCAGCCAGGCAATGAGACGTTAGACACGGCACTGAGGAAGCTGGATGAGCAGTACCAGAAGTACAAGTACATGGAAGTCAACCTGTGTCAGAAAAAACTCAGGTAAAGTCAGGGTGCAAAAATGCAAATAAACTACTATTCTGTTGTCACAAAGCACAAGCACAGGCCCTGAAAGCCAAAACTCACAGCAGGACCTTACAAACGTGTCTACATCCATCATCTCACAGTGACACCCACACTCGTTTTAGGATGTGTGAGGCTGTAATAATGATCGCCTTCCCCCCTGTTTTTTTTTAACTAAATTTTTTTTTTCTTAGGTTGAAAAACCAGATCCCACAAATCAAACAGACGCTAGAAATTCTACGACATATGCAGAAGAAAAAGGTTTGTTTGTAATTATTATAATGTCAAAGCTACAAATACTGCAGCTAAATCCTGAAACGGAACATTTTTGTTTTCTATTCCAGAGTGCTTGATGTAGCTTGGTTGCTAGCTGACGTGCTGTAACTTTGGTCAAGACCCAGTCTCACTTTCATGCATATGCGTTCGTTAAGGTTTCTGTCTAAAAATGTGATAAACTAGCGTGTGTAAAGTTCATGTTTGGCTATGAATTATGGCGTAATGGGGTCGGGTTTGTACCATGTGACGTATGCAGTAATTACTAGGGCGCACCGATCTTATAACTTTAAGGCAACTTTGGTGAATTTGCAACAGCTGTCTGTGATGTCATGGCTTGAATGACATTACCGGGCTGCATAAAAATTCAAGTGATTACCAACAAAGTATGTCAAAATTTACAAAGGAAAAAGTCAGCATCTTGAACGTCATGTAGCTCAGCCTCGGCTGTCATAGTGTGAAGCAGATTAGAGTTCATGAATCCCCCTGGACGGGGCGCCAGTGTGACGTAGGTTAAAGGGAGTTGGGCTACCAATATGTAGACTTGGATTTGATTCTGGGCAGTGTTACTCGTGTGCTTGGAGAGAATGCTTCATCTGCATTGTCCCACTCCACCCAGCTGTAAATTGGCACCAGTCTTGGCTGGGGAAGTAACCTGTGATGGACTGGTGTTGAGGGGGAGTCATAGACTCTCATCCTCTTGGTCCTGAAGCACCAACACCAGTGGACTTCAGGATCTACATCGGATTTATTGCACATACACCCACATTTAAAACTGGTCCATGACACAGTGACTAAACACCCTCTCAGACCGTCTAAGGTCTTCACAGGAGGACTCGGGTTTCAAACTGTGACACGGGATACATATCCATGAAAGTGCGAAAATAGCTTCACAAACGGAAGCTTCTTTTAAATTTGGAAATCAAATTGAATTTTCAACATTATTTTGCTCACATTTTTCATAGTGTTCGTAGAGAATTTAAGTTTTATAGAATTCTAGGTGGCTTTTTTTGTAGATTAATTTACTTTTTTAAATTTTTGGCAGGACACCACAGAGCCCATGGAAACACACTTCTTATTGGCTGACAATGTTTACTGTAAGGCCTCGGTGCCACCCACTGACAAAGTCTGCCTGTGGTTAGGGGTAAGTGGAGCTTCAAAACGAAAACAACTTTTACTCACAGAAAATGTGTTGCTGAAAAACAAAAATACAACTTCATCATTCTTCATGGTTTCTTATAGCAGTGAAGTAGTTAACTCCACCAATTTAAGGAGTTCAAAATACCAAGTCTGTACAGACCGTCCTTAGGGGGGAGCTGTCTGCTCACAGGGAACTGGACCCCCTTTGGCCCCCCCAAGAAGAGCAGTAAAATGTGCCATTTTTCAAATTGATTGATTTATTGCAGGAAATCTGTTAAATAACTTTTTCTTCTCTTAATTTTGCATCAAGTGTCAACTGACACAAAGATTTTCATGGAACATGAATCATTCTAAAGGCCCCCATACCCCCCCCCCCCCCCCCAAAAAAAAAAAAAATCCCCGGTTCTCAAAAACTATTCAGTGAATTCTTCAGAAATGTTGCACATATGTTCCTTGGGTGACTATCTGGCCATGATAAGTTGGACTTTTTGAATCCCTGTGCCCCCCCCCCCCCCCCCCCCCCCATAAGGATAAAAGATTTCAGGCACAAACATACAAATTACTTATTTGATGGTTTGATGGCACTTTAACCATATTTGGTCCAAATTTCTGTTTTTGTTGAAGGTCCTTCAGGTTCTGTTGACCTTTTTTGTTTGTTTGTTTGTTTTTTGTCTCCTTTTCTGAGAACACTTGGCATATTTTCCCTTGAGAAATCGATTATTAGTGAATCATTTTATATTTTTTGAGCTCCATCTTCTCTAAATGTTTCTCGAGCAGAAGGTTTCGTCCTCTCATAAGCCGTTGTTTCAGTGGTTTGACATCATTCACAACCCAGAAATGTCCCCTGTAGGCGAACGTCATGCTAGAGTATGACATTGATGAAGCCCAGGTGCTGCTTGAGAAGAACCTGTCCACAGCTTCCCGGAACCTAGAGACACTTGAGGAGGATCTGGATTTCCTGCGAGACCAGTTCACCACAACAGAAGTCAGTATCCTTCCAACTAAAGCTGTGGTTTGTCCACATTGGTTTGAATATATCTGGTGGATACCCAGGAGTATTGGTTTGATAGTTCCACCCCCACATTGGACTTTTTGTTTGAATCGGTGTACTTGTGGTGATTTGCTCGATGTACATCCTTTTCCTGTTGTTGCTTAACCTGTTGCTCCCCTCAGACATGGCACGGGTCTATAACTGGGACGTGAAGCGACGGACCAGAGACAACCTCCTCAAATCAGTGGACCAGTCTTAACATTGGCAGGACAGTGTCCACACCCCCATTTCTCCTTAATCAGTTAAATGCCCCCCAAACTCCCCCGTACTTCCAGCTCGGAGCCCGTTTGAGTGAACGCATGCTTATAAGTGTTAGCTTGATTGAAATCAGAGACGCTGTTTTGAAGACGTGCAGGAGCCATGCATCACGAAATCACACGCACCTCCGAATAAATCCACTTCTCCACCTCGGACGACCTCTGCCGTGATTTCCCTTGTTTTGCTTCTTTTTAAAAATATGTTTTTCAAGTTAAAAAAAAAAAGAAGAAGAAAAAGAGAGTTTCAAGTTGGTTCTGGTTATTTTTGACACATTGGTAATTTTCTGTATTTTCACAATTTATTTTCCTGATCACATGTTCCATGGAGGAACATTTACTGATTTCCTCCTCGTTTGCCGAAGTAGCACCGGATTTTTAAGCAGATGAACCATCTGTGAGTTTTGTGCCCTGTCACTCCTCTTCCCCACCTCTAATTCCATTTTCTCCTCTTTTTTGCTGTTCTATTTATATGACTCCTCTCTGTGTCCTCAGTCAGCGAAGTAAAAGGTCAACTTTTGGGCAAAATTATCTGATCTTAACCTGGTGGTCTGTGTGTTTGTCTGCTGATGACAACTTGTCATTTTCAAGGCAATTTTTTTTCTTCATTTCTAATTTATTTAGGCACTTATTGATTTTATACTCCATGTTTTTTGTCCTCTGTCGCGGGATTCTTCTAAGTGCCTGTGTCCACCCAGTGGCAATGTTTGGAACTGCATCATAGCGCGTGTAATATTAAAAATAAATCCACAGCCTGAGTCGCCATTACATTTCGTATGAAGAAAAATAAGTGCAATCTTAGGGGGAGGGCACACTCAGCAGGGAAAAAACAATATCATTGATGCTTTCTGTAAAGTATATGAACAACTTGTTTGTGCTGTACTGTTTATTTCTGTAAATAATATGCAGGACTTGACATCAAAGTTTAAACATTTTGTTTGCTGCTGCATAAATCATAATATAATAGAGCAATGCAGCATGTGTCCAATTACTTTTGGTCCTTAAATGGGGTCTACAGTGATGGGGCTTTAATTCTGCCCAGTGCACACGTCCAAAACTCTTGCGCTTAATGTCAAAATGCTAAAAAAGGAAAACAAGAAATTTTTTTTAAGTCACATTTTATTTTTTGTACATTTCAGATAAGTAGAGCAAAGGAGAGACTGTCCCCGTTAACCTGGCACAACTCAGGACAGTGGTTATAATGCCTGTACAGGTCAGAGGTCAAAGTCAGAAGGTAATTTACTGTACCACGGCTCCTCTGAGAAGAAGGGTTACGTTAGTAACCGCACACGCACACACACACACACACACACCCGAGCTTCTTCTCGACACCAAACTTGATGACGAATCATTTTCTTCCAAAATGACAGAAATGACAGCTGCACTCCAAAAGTGGCACAAATTCATTAAAACCTCACGTAAGTTACGGTGGGGGGGGGAGGGTAGTCATCATTTAAAATGTGGATCCAAACATGAGCACAGTTTTAATCTTCTGTATTCCTGAGTGGGAAAAGGGGTTTAAGTAAGTGGAACAAAAACATGAAGGCATTAAGCCGTTCGGAAGATTGTTGCAAATCAAGCTTCTGTCTGGCAGCGTTTCACTGGTTTAAAAAATAAAATAACGCAAATGTGTGGAAAAGAGCTGTCATTATTGAAATGTTACGATCACATCATTAAAGCTTTTAGATGATCTGTCACTTTGACTGGAAATGTTTCCACACACTAAAATTTTCTCACTCATAAATGAAGGAAATTCTGCAGAATGGGACAATGAAATGATGCCTGCGTTCATTCATTCATGTTCTGCTGCTCATCTGGGTCACAGAACAAGCAGCTCATAAAATAAAAATAAAAGGATGCAGTCAGCGAAACTAAATGGAACATGGTGAAAATCCACATAAAATTTTTCACACATTTAAACAGATTGTAAAAACGTGGAGATAACCTTCATCAAACTGATAGTTAATTTACCAAAGAATGGAACTGGATCAGTAGAGTTGAACATTTTTCTGGCATTTCCTGAGTCTCATTCAGTTCGATTTATTCTGGTATACAATTAAAATGAAGTTGTTAATACCAGAAACGTTTTGGGGTGCAATATCTAAACAGTTTTTAAAAATTTCAACTTGCATTTTTAGAGCTATAGTGTACTTGACTCTGGATATTTGACCAGGCTGCAAGTTGGTGTGCTGCGCTAAGTAACCAACAATGCAAGTATCGTGTTCAGTGGCACTGAAGCACTTATCCAACACAGTCATATTTTTGGATTAAATACAATATGATGCCAAAAGTTTGGGTATGATTTTAGAAAATTGTGAAAATAATGAACACTTTATGAATATTAAAGAGTGGCTAAATTATTGACTTGTTCCATTGAAGCTTGCATTACACTATAAAACTAAACAGTAAAATGATTATTACTGTATTTTGATGTACTTTCTTTAATGGATGGCTTTCTTTCATAAAATAGAAAAATTCTGAACTTTTTCTGACATTTACAATAAAAATAAAATGTAAAAGAAGCACTGGGGTGCCTCAGACCTTTGCACAGTATGGGATATTAGCAAGTTATTCAACTTTTTTTCGATGCACAAAAGTCAGTTTTTAAGCCACACAAATATTAATCAATTAAAAAAAAAAAAACACCATTCCCATGAAATCTGCGACTATCTACAATTTGGCTTTAATAGCGTACCAGAATTAAGTGAACATCCAGCATCCAACAGCACCCCAGAAAGGTTTGGAGAAAATGCTGTTAGTGAACTGTTCCAATTGTGTATTTTTTTCTTTTTTCTTTTTTTCTGAGTGCTAGTTATGAGTTGTTACTCAGTGGTCATAAGTTGGGCTTAAAAAAAAAAAAAAAAATCCTAGTAGCCAGTGTGGTCCTTCACCTGCTCATGGGTCCCTCTGTCCCTCTTTGGTGTCGAAGTGATTAATCTAGTCTTTGAAGTACTAAAATTCTCCAGTAACAATGGAGCATAAACTAGTTTCTCTTGGGTTTTCCCATTTTCCTCGGGGTTGCCACAGCAGAGCTAATGTGCCTTGAACCAGGGACCTTCTCACTGTTTGCACCACTGTGCTTCCCACAAGAAAATATAACATAAAAATGTAAAAATAAAATGATTTATGTCATACACACACACAAAAGACATCTCACATTCTCTAGACGACCTTACACTAACCCAGTGCCTGAATCTGTGCTAAGTTGATTTCACATATCTGGTGCCAGCTCTTTGGACCTTCTTCACATGATGGTGGCATGGTACAGTTTTAGCCATATTCGTGCATTGAGGGTATTGTGAAATCTGTTGTGAAGTCCGTTCCTCCAGCTTCCTGTATGTTTCAGGTGTGGTTCTCTCTCTGGGTTGGCCCACCTCTGTTTTACCTCCAAGATGTAAGAGATCCCAAGTTTGTTGGTTTGCAAACCTCAAATGATCCATTTGAGGTTGGTCAGTTAAGGTGAACATGAGCTATTTGGGTACTACTTGGCTTTGTGTCACCACACATTGGTGCGAGTCAAGCTTAAGAAGTCCTCAAAGGCAAATGTTCACGTAAGCTTCTCCATCAAGTCTACCTTTGTCAGTTAGCTGTACATGTTACCAGAGTCCCTTACATTTTAAGAAGTCTGGACCGGTGATGGTGGTTTATTAATGTGTTAGTGATCACAGATGGAACCGTGTTGTTGATGTCTATGAGCATACTGGGTGCTACAATGATTCCAAAGACTAAGGATGTAGTCCCTAGCAACAAAAGGACCTTTAATTGTGGAATGTAGAGCAAGGTGTTGGTGCAAGAGAAACACAACTTGGTAAAGATAGGTTGACTCTACAGTACAGGTGATGGCTACAGTTCTTTGACTTGGGAATGCTAAGATGATGTCAGACGCGTGAATGTAAACATGATCTTTTTGTATGTAATTGCATATCGGAGGAGAGACCAAGGCTAACAGGTGCAGGACGGGATGAAAAGAAACAAGTCCAGAGCATCATCATCATTTTGAATAAGAACCTAAATGGATCCCCCTCCAAAGTCCGTCCTTCCTGAAGACTGTCCATGAGTGTTCTTCAGGCATGTAGACCAAGAAGACAACAAACAAAAACCTAAAGATTTTCAACTACGGGAGTCTTCGCAAGAACAGGAGTGTCTCTGATCTTTCCTCTCATGAAACAAGATATATGATCATAGAGGGGTCAAGCCTCAAGCTTTCACCCCACACTCAAGACGTTCTTATCTCCTTCAGCAAACCTTTTAATTTGAATCCTCCGTGTTGAGTCAGAATGAGAGATTTATCAGTTCTTTCAGTCAGGGCGCTGAAACCACAGTCCTTCAGCCGGTCTCCTGATTCCATAGGGATTCCTCCTTTTCGCTACCAGTCCCATAGTTCAACCCCTCAGCAGAGACAGCGGCGGTCACTCTTGGTCACTTCCTCTGAGGAGTGGACCACATTGGGGACAAACCCGCTCTTCACGCCCTCCCAACCCTCCTGGATTGTGATGTCGCCGGCTCGCACCAGGGCGAAGATGTCTCTGGTCAGCTCTGTGAAGGCATGTTCCACGTTGATGGCGTCACGGGCTGATGTCTCGACATAGCGCATTCCGTATGCCCCTGCCAGCTTCTCTGCCTCCTGACGGGTCACCTAGAACATCAAATGACAATGTAAAACTACTCTTTTAACACAGCGTAACTTTGTTACTGGTCACTCTTTCATACTCTTGGAACCCTGTTCCTACCTGGCGCTGTGCTTCCAGATCACACTTGTGGCCGACCAGAAGGAAAACGATGCTGTGAGGCTGGACATGGCTGCGAGCTTCCTCCAACCAGTCGTGGACGTTCTGGAAGGAACGGCGATTGGTGATGTCAAACAGGAGGAGCCCACCCACAGAGTTGCGGTAGTAAGCTCTGGTGATGGACCTGCAGAGGTTGTAAATGAAAGGGAAGGATGATAAACCCATCCATTGCACCTATGATGTCTAAAATATGCATGACATAGCCAGACGTAATGATGATTTTCTTTAATTATTCCTTTAACCCTTTATGGCCTGTCGGCGAGCAGCTCAGCTCACACTTCCTATCCTTGGGCAAGCCCATTAAATCTTCCTGGGGTATCCCAAGTCATTTCCAAGCCAGCTGGGAAATATAATCCCTCCAGCATGTGCTGGCTCTTCCCTAGGCCTCCTCCCAGTTGGGCGTGCATGGAAGACCTCCATAAAGAGAAGACCATGGGCATCCTCACCAGATGCCTGAACCACCTTAGCTCGCTCCTATTGATGCAATCTTGCATATAACTTTAATTGAAATAATTAATTCTTGAAAGCAGTAGTAAGTCCTAGACAGGCCATGAGACCTATCAGGTCTGTGCTTATCTCAGGATACTGCCGTATAAAGTGGATGAGCGTCTATGACTCTCTCTGTTTGGGATACCAGTCTATCATAAGTTACTTCCCCAACCAACATTAGTACCTATTTGCAACTGTGTAAAACCCAATAACATCACATTTCCTTAAAATAAGCAAAAACAGGTCAGGTCTGGGAGCATGTGCTGCTGTCACCACATCCAGCACTCTACAGAAGTGCCTTGAGTCCTGTCCACTCAGACAGCTGGTCCATCTCTACCTCTTGAAAGTAACCACCCATTTTCCACAGCCAGGTGAAACATGACTGTACGACGTATCGCAACAAAACCATCACAGCAGACACAGGAAAGCTGGTCTATGAGAGCAGATTGGACGGACTCTAAATGTTGCTGGTGAGTTGTGCTTTTATCACTTTACATATTGTGAACTTGTTGTTACCTGTGTGTTGTCATAGGAATTCATACAAATAAAACCAGTGCACTGTACTTTATTTGTTGCCCTAGATGAAGCGCTCCCGGTGCTTTTCTGCCAGGAAAAAAGCAAGTAGTCAACAAAGTTAAAACATCACAATGCACCTTTTGAGAATGTGGATGATATGACTGTGTATACCCGCCCTGACAATAATCAAAAGTTCCATATCGCTGTAACAAAGTCTGCTATAAATAGTGGTACACATCACATACAGACATCTGGTAATTCCTGGAAAATTTGTAGTTCTGCTTGTCTGTACATGTTGCTAACAGGAAATGTCCAAAATGCAGCACAGTGAGTCAGGTTCTGGTCCCCCTCAGAAACCAGAATCTGAGATGGTTGCTCTGGATCAAGACTTTCCAGCAATAATGGAACTCATAAATTATTTATAATGTTTTTAAAAAATTGCATTATATAAAGTCTCAGATCTGTATGATTGCTTAAAACTCCACTTTGCATAAGCCTTTAATTTGTCGTTACCATGGAGACCGTGATGGCACTGACCCGTGAGAGTTGGCCCCGTCTGTCAGGAAGAGGAGTCGTGTTGGTGTGAAGATGTTTTGTTTTTTGTTTTTTTTTTTGCCCGAATCTAACATTATGGCCAAGTGTTAATGTTCTGGTGTTTATATGTCAACTCTCTCATTTAATTAGTGTTGGGAAGGTGTCGTAGCACGGACCCACAACAGGGGGCGCAAATGAACGGACAATGAATAAGCCAAAAAGTAACAATTTAATGTTGTGACAACACACAACTAAATACACAAAATTTGCAAAGTCAATTAACACCAGGTGACGTGTGGGCAGGCTCGAAGATAGAAGACCCCCGACGAGAGAGAAGCCGCGTCCCACACGGCTTCCGCCACCAACGGTCTGAAGAACACCGGAGCCGCCAAGTCCCGAGTCCCCAGGTGGCCTCCGTCTTCGGCTGTCGACCCTGGTACTGCTGGCAGAAAGCAAAGACAAGATGAATGAGTGTGAGTCCGCACACTCAGTAATCCACAGTCTGCACACAGTTAGGAGGGAGCACCTCCACCTCCAATCACACACTCGTGCAGCTCCTGTTTAAACCACTTATCTGGTTTGGGGTGTGAGGCGAAGCCGTCGCTGTCACACCAAACGCCAATTCCACAGATAAGGACGAACACCACAGGATAACGGCTGCAAGAGAAGTTCAGATTATCACTCAATGATATGAGTCCGCAGAGAAAATTACCTCTTCGGTAGTCGATTTCTCGGCGGGGAGGTGGAGTTGCAGTCCGGCTTCTATAGTGGTGTAGATGAGTGACAGCTGGTGCGATGAGTGACAGCTGTCACTTCTTCTGGGTCTGGCGCCCTCTCGTGCTTGGAGCCCGCACTCCAAGCAGGGCGCCCTCTGGTGGTGGTGGGCCAGCAGTACCTCCTCTTCAGCGGCCCTCATAACAATTAGGATGTAACACAAACTACAGTGTCGAATATACTTATTTATAACAACACCCTCCTTTTATCACTTTTGCTAAACATGTTTATTTGTTAGTTTGTTTAAAATGATGCCGAGTAGTCATTAAGCTTGATGAAACAGTTGTTATCAAAGGAAAGTGTATTTAAAATTTTGGAGCAGATTTGAATAAATGTGAGATAAGCTTTTTTTTTTTCGCTTATGTTAGCTAACTCATATAAAATGTGTGTCACAATCAGTTTTTTTTATGTTAGCTAACTCTTATAAAATGTGTGTCACAATCAGTTTTTTTTATGTTAGCTAACTCTTATAAAATGTGTCACAATCAGTTTTTTTTTATGTTAGCTAACTCTTATAAAATGTGTGTCACAATCACTGTTTTATTGTTACAGCACTGGTAGGCATTTTAATGTGAAATGCAATAATTTAACTGGCTTTAGGCCCACATAACATGACCCCCCCCCCCCTCAACAGGCGCCTCCTGGCGCCCGACCTGGCTTGTCCGGGTGTCTTTTGTAGAAATCGGCCAGGAGGGCCGGGTCCAGGATGAAGCTCCTCTTCACCCAGGAGCGTTCTTCAGGTCCATACCCCTCCCAGTCCACCAGATATTGGAACCCCCGGCCCTTACGATGGACGTCCAGGAGCCTGCGGACTGTCCAAGCAGGCTCCCCGTCGATGAGCCGGGCAGGAGGCGGCGTAGGTCCAGGTGCACAGAGGGGCGATGTGTGGTGTGGCTTGATGCGGGACACATGGAATACAGGGTGGATCCGCAGTGAAGCTCCAACTCCCAGCTTCACTGCGGCCGGGTTGATGATTTTGAGGATTTTAAATGGTCCAATGTATCTGTCTTTCAACTTAGGGGAGTCCACACAGAGAGGGATGTCCTTTCTTGAAAGCCACACCTCCTGCCCGGGCTGGTATGTGGGGGCCGGGGAACGCCGGCGGTCCGCATGGGTCTTGGCCCTCGTCCGGGTCTTCAACAGGGCAGAATGGGCGGTCCGCCACACCCGGCGGCACCTCCTGAGGTGGGCCTGGACCGAGGGCACACCGACCTCTCCCTCCACCAGCGGGAACAATAGGGGCTGGTACCCCAAACATGCCTCAAAAGGGGAGAGGCCGGTAGCAGACGAGACTTGGCTGTTATGGGCATACTCGATCCAGGCCAGATGGTGACTCCAGTCCGCCGGGCGCGCGGAGGTGACGCAGCGAAGGGCCTGCTCCAACTCCTGGTTAGCCCGCTCTGCCTGGCCGTTTGTCTGGGGGTGGTACCCGGACGAGAGGCTCACGGTGGCCCCCAGCTCCTTACAGAAGCTCCTCAAAACTTGCGAAGAGAACTGGGGACCACGATCTGATACGATGTCCAATGGTATCCCATGCAGCCGCATGACGTGGTGGACCAGGAGGTCTGCCGTCTCCTGGGCCGTCGGGAGCTTCGGGAGGGCCACGAAGTGGGCCGCCTTGGAGAACCGGTCCACTATCGTGAGAATGATGGTGTTGCCCTGGGACGGCGGGAGGCCCGTGATGAAGTCCAGGCCGATGTGAGACCAGGGGCGGTGAGGCACCGGCAGGGGTTGGAGGAGTCCCGAGGTCCTCCGATGGTCTGCCTTGCCCCTGGCGCAGATGGTACAGGCCTGGACGTAGTCCCGAACGTCGGTTTCCAGGGACGCCCACCAGAAGCGCTGCTGGACCACTGCCACGGTCCTACGCACTCCCGGATGACAGGAGAGCTTGGATCCGTGACAGAAGTCCAATACGCCAGCTCTGGCCTCTGGTGGGACGTACAGTCTGTTCTTGGGGCCGGTCCCCGGGTCCGGGCTCCTTGCCAGGGCCTCCCGGACGGTCTTCTCCACGTCCCAGTTAAGGGAGGCCACGACAGTGGACTCGGGGATGATGGTCTCGGTGGGGTTCGACAGCCCCGCCTTGGCTTCCTCTTCGTGCACCCGGGACAACGCATCCAATTTTTGGTTCTTGGTCCCGGGGCGGTATGTGATCCGGAAGTCAAAGCGCCCGAAGAACAGAGACCAGCGGGCTTGCCTGGGGTTCAGCCGCTTGGCGGTCCGGATGTACTCCAGGTTCCGATGGTCCGTGAAAACCGTGAAAGGCAACGACGCCCCCTCCAGTAGGTGTCTCCACTCTTCAAGAGCCTCCTTCACTGCGAGGAGCTCCCGATTGCCGACGTCATAGTTCCGTTCAGCTGGGGTCAACCTGCGGGAAAAATAGGCACAAGGATGGAGAACCTTATCAGCCTCCACGCTCTGGGACAGCACGGCTCCTATCCCTGAGTCAGAGGCGTCCACTTCCACTATGTACTGCCGATCAGGATCAGGCTGCACCAGAACTGGTGCAGTCGAGAACCGGCGTTTCAACTCCTTGAACGCGGCTTCGCACCGATCCGACCAGGTGAAGGGGACCTTGGTGGAGGTCAGGGGGCTAACTACCTGACTGTAGCCTTTAATGAACCTCCTGTAGAAATTTGCAAAGCCGAGGAACTGCTGCAGTTTCCTGCGGCTTGTTGGTTGGGGCCAATCTCTCACCGCCGCAACCTTGGCCGGATCAGGGGTGACGGAGTTGGAGGAGATTATGAACCCCAGAAAGGACAAAGAAGTGCGGTGGAACATCGCACTTCTCTCCCTTCACAAACAGCCGGTTCTCCAACAACTGCTGTAGGACCTGACGTACATGCTGGACATGGGTCTCAGGGTCCGGGGAAAAGATGAGTATATCGTCCAGATATACGAAGACGAACCGATGCAGGAAGTCCCGCAAGACGTCATTTACCAAAGCTTGGAACGTCGCGGGGGCGTTAGTGAGGCCGAACGGCATGACCAGGTACTCGAAGTGACCTAACGGGGTGTTAAATGCCGTCTTCCATTCATCTCCCTTCCGGATCCGAACCAGGTGGTACGCGTTTCTAAGATCCAATTTTGTGAAAATTTGGGCTCCATGCAGGGGCGTGAACACTGAATTCAACAGAGGTAACGGGTATCGGTTGCGAACCGTGATCTCGTTCAGCCCTCTGTAATCAATGCATGGACGGAGTCCGCCGTCCTTTTTGCCCACAAAAAAGAAACCAGCACCCATCGGGGAGGTGGAGTTCCGGATCAGCCCGGCAGCTAAAGAGTCCCGGATGTAGGTCTCCATTGATTCGCGTTCCGGACGTGAGAGGTTGTACAACCTACTGGACGGGTACTCAGCGCCCGGGACCAAATCGATGGCACAATCGTACGGTCGGTGCGGGGGAAGAGTGAGCGCCAGATCTTTGCTGAAGACGTCAGCAAGATCATGGTACTCCTTTGGCACCGCCGATAGTTTGGGGGGGACTTTGACCTCCTCGTTAGCCGTCGTGCCGGGAGGAACCGAGGATCCTAAACACTCCTGGTGGCAGGTTTCGCTCCACTGCGTCACAACCCCAGACGGCCAATCTATCCGGGGATTGTGCTTCACCATCCGTGGAAATCCCAAAATCACTCGGGAGGTAGAAGGTGTTACATGGAACACTATCTCCTCCCTGTGATTTCCAGACACAACCAAGGTCACTGGCTGTGTCTGATGTGTGATTAATGGAAGCAGGGTGCCATCTAGTGCTCGCACCTGCAATGGTGCCGGCAGAGCCACCAGGGGGAGCCCTACTTCCTTTGCCCATCTGCTATCCAGCAGATTCCCTTCCGACCCCGTGTCTACCAGTGCTGGGGCGTGAAGGGTTAGATCCCCACAAAGGATCGTCACTGGGATTCGTGCAGATTTGCGGGATTTCCCCGTGTGCGTGTTATGGCCCACCCTTAGCCCAGTTTCTAAGGACGGGCGTTGTAGTTTGACCGTTTTGGGGCAGTCCTTGTTGGGAAAGTGTAGGAACACGGACCCACAACAGGGGGCGCAAATGAACGGACAATGGAGGAAGTCAAATAACAACACTTTACTGTTGTGAATAAGCACAACAAACACAACAGATTACAACAATAGACAAAAATCAATTCACAAAATGTGTCACGTGGGCAGGCTCGAAGATAAGAGACGTCTGTCCAAAGCAGAACCGGAACCACACGATTTCCTCCGCCACCGAACCCCGGGAATACTGGAGCTGCCAAGTCCCGAACTCCCAGGTGGCCACTGCCTCCGCGTGTCGGATCTGGTACTGCTGGCGAGGAACAAAAACAGTTAAATGTGGGTGCGTTTGCACCCAGCAACCCGTATGGCGGGAAAACCACCTCCACCTCTCGTCGGAAGAATGTCTGCTATTTAACGCACAAAAGTAACAAAGTGTTAATGTCAAAAAGACAACACAGTCGGCTGAGTACTGTACCTCCTAGGTAGAGCGATATCTCGGCAAAGAGGTGGAGATGTCGTCTTGCTGATATACCACTGCTGATCAGATGATTGGTGACAGCTGTTGTAGGCGATAAGTGACAGCTGTCACCCCAGCTGCTCCTGTGAGGCGGCAGCGCCCTCTGGTGCCTGGAGCCCGCACTCCAGACAGGGCGCCCTCTGGTGGTGGTGGGCCAGCAGTACCTCCTCTTCAGCGGCCCACACAATAGTCCTTCTGCTTATGCTCACAAGAGCCGCAGACAAAACACTCCCCGTGGGCCAGCCTCCCTTGTCTGACGTTTGTTTTTACTTTGGCCCTGCTTGTGTCCATAGCCTCCTCAGCAGGGGGAGCTGTAGCCACACGGAGCTCTCTGGCAGTGAAGCGTGGGGACGACGTCACCTTTTCGGAACCGGAAGGGGGAGGGACGGCTCGTGCCCGGTCACGCCCCCCGGCCTGCTCCCGACGATGCTCATTTAAACGGTTGTCTAAGCGTATAACCAAATCGACAAGCCCGTCAAAATCCCGCGGTTCCTCCTTAGCCAGCAGGTGCTCCTTCAGGACCGGAGACAGTCCATTTACGAAGGCGACGCGGAGCGCAACGTTATTCCAGCCGGACCTCGCTGCCGCGATGCGGAAGTCGACTGCATACTCGGCTGCGCTGCGACGCCCCTGTCTCATTAACAGCAGCACGCTCTAAGCGGTCTCGCCTCTGTTGGGATGGTCAAACACTTGTTTGAACTCCCGTATAAACCCAGCATAAGACGTTAGGAGCCGTGAATTCTGCTCCCAAAGCGCCGTAGCCCAGGCGCGTGCCTCTCCTCGAAGCAGATTAATAACATAAGCCACCCGGCTGGCTTCTGACTCGTACATGACAGGACGCTGTGAAAAGACGAGCGAACACTGCATGAGGAAGTCTGCGCACGTCTCAACACAGCCCCCGTACGGTTCCGGAGGGCTTATGTATGCTTCAGGGGACGGTGGGGGGGGGGTCGATGAACGACCAGTGGAACGTCTGTTACGGGCCCAGGACCAGCAAGAGGAGTGGCTGCAGCAGCGCCCTAATCGCGCGCTTCCACCCTGGCGGTGAGAGCCTCCACCCTCCGGTTAAGGAGAACATTCTGCTCGGTCACTAAATCTAGCCGAGCCGTGAAGGCAGTTAAGATCTGCTGCAGCTCACTCAACACGCCTCCCGCTGACGCCTGCGCTCCTGGCTCTTCCATTGGCCGTTCAAGCTTGGGTTGACGCCCCTCGGAATCCATGACGATTGGCCGAGAAATCCTGTTGGGAAGGTGTCGTAGCACGGACCCACAACAGGGGGCGCAAATGAACGGACAATGAATAAGCCAAAAAGTAACAATTTAATGTTGTGACAACACACAACTAAATACACAAAATTTGCAAAGTCAATTAACACCAGGTGACGTGTGGACAGGCTCGAAGATAGAAGACCCCCGACGAGAGAGAAGCCGCGTCCCACACGGCTTCCGCCACCAACGGTCTGAAGAACACCGGAGCCGCCAAGTCCCGAGTCCCCAGGTGGCCTCCGTCTTCGGCTGTCGACCCTGGTACTGCTGGCAGAAAGCAAAGACAAGATGAATGAGTGTGAGTCCGCACACTCAGTAATCCACAGTCTGCACACAGTTAGGAGGGAGCACCTCCACCTCCAATCACACACTCATGCAGCTCCTGTTTAAACCACTTACCTGGTTTGGGGTGTGAGGCGAAGCCGTCGCTGTCACACCAAACACCAATTCCACAGATAAGGACGAACACCACAGGATAACGGCTGCAAGAGAAGTTCAGATTATCACTCAATGATATGAGTCCGCAGAGAAAATTACCTCTTCGGTAGTCGATTTCTCGGCGGGGAGGTGGAGTTGCAGTCCGGCTTCTATAGTGGTGTAGATGAGTGACAGCTGGTGCGATGAGTGACAGCTGTCACTTCTTCTGGGTCTGGCGCCCTCTCGTGCTTGGAGCCCGCACTCCAAGCAGGGCGCCCTCTGGTGGTGGTGGGCCAGCAGTACCTCCTCTTCAGCGGCCCACATAACAATTAGGATGTAACACAAACTGCAGTGTCGAATATACTTATTTATAACAACACCCTCCTTTTATCACTTTTGCTAAACATGTTTATTTGTTAGTTTGTTTAAAATGATGCCGAGTAGTCATTAAGCTTGATGAAACAGTTGTTATCAAAGGAAAGTGTATTTAAAATTTTGGAGCAGATTTGAATAAATGTGAGATAAGCTTTTTTTTTTTTCGCTTATGTTAGCTAACTCTTATAAAATGTGTGTCACAATCAGTTTTTTTTTATGTTAGCTAACTCATATAAAATGTGTCACAATCAGTTTTTTTATGTTAGCTAACTCATATAAAATGTGTGTCACAATCAGGTTTTTTTTTATGTTAGCTAACTCTTATAAAATGTGTGTCACAATCACTGTTTTTTTATGTTAGCTAACTCTTATAAAATGTGTGTCACAATCTGTTTTTTTTATGTTAGCTAACTCTTATAAAATGTGTGTCACAATCACTGTTTTTTTATGTTAGCTAACTCTTATAAAATGTGTGTCACAATCACTGTTTTTTTTATGTTAGCTAACTCTTATAAAATGTGTGTCACAATCACTGTTTTTTTATGTTAGCTAACTCTTATAAAATGTGTGTCACAATCACTGTTTTTTTATGTTAGCTAACTCTTATAAAATGTGTGTCACAATCACTGTTTTTTTATGTTAGCTAACTCTTATAAAATGTGTGTCACAATCACTGTTTTTTTATGTTAGCTAACTCTTATAAAATGTGTGTCACAATCACTGTTTTTTTTATGTTAGCTAACTCTTATAAAATGTGTGTCACAATCACTGTTTTTTTATGTTAGCTAACTCTTATAAAATGTGTGTCACAATCACTGTTTTTTTATGTTAGCTAACTCTTATAAAATGTGTGTCACAATCACTGTTTTTTTATGTTAGCTAACTCTTATAAAATGTGTGTCACAATCACTGTTTTTTTTATGTTAGCTAACTCTTATAAAATGTGTGTCACAATCACTGTTTTTTTATGTTAGCTAACTCTTATAAAATGTGTGTCACAATCACTGTTTTTTTATGTTAGCTAACTCTTATAAAATGTGTGTCACAATCACTGTTTTTTTTATGTTAGCTAACTCTTATAAAATGTGTGTCACAATCACTGTTTTTTTATGTTAGCTAACTCTTATAAAATGTGTGTCACAATCACTGTTTTTTTATGTTAGCTAACTCTTATAAAATGTGTGTCACAATCACTGTTTTTTTATGTTAGCTAACTCTTATAAAATGTGTGTCACAATCACTGTTTTTTTTATGTTAGCTAACTCTTATAAAATGTGTGTCACAATCACTGTTTTTTATGTTAGCTAACTCTTATAAAATGTGTGTCACAATCACTGTTTTTTTATGTTAGCTAACTCTTATAAAATGTGTGTCACAATCACTGTTTTTTTATGTTAGCTAACTCTTATAAAATGTGTGTCACAATCACTGTTTTTTTATGTTAGCTAACTCTTATAAAATGTGTGTCACAATCACTGTTTTATTGTTACAGCACTGGTAGGCATTTTAATGTGAAATGCAATAATTTAACTGGCTTTAGTAAGCTAACATTTATGTGACGAAGACCAAAGATGCTAGCTTTAGTATGTTTGACCAAGACGGTCATGAGTAGCTAGCAAAATTAACAAGCCGGTTTCCAGTTATAGCTTCATACATTAACGTATCATCAACCCCTTTTAAATCACAGTTTTTTTGTTGTTTTTTAAAACTACTAAATTACTACGTTAATGTTAGCAAGAACTGGGATGCTAAAGTTTTGAAACTGTAAAATATGTATCAGCTGTATGAGTTGGCAGTGGTAAGTAACAGTGCTTTCAGATACTTTGAATGAATGGTTGAACATTGGCAATGCTGTTGTCTAGTAATGGTAAAATAATAAATTTCCAATAGGACTTCCCCTCAACAGTCCTTCCCATAATAGCCCTTGTGGTAGTTAATGTTTTCCTTGTGTGCCAGTTTGTTTCACATTCATTTAACATTCGTAATACTTTATATTACTCCTCCGCCCCCAAACCCTTACATAAGTAATTCTTAAGGTTATGTATTTAAACTTTAAATTACAGTTTTTCAGCTTTAAATGTGGCTGGAGAAGAGTTTTGCTCAAACTTATTATGATCAGTATTTAAAATGGTTGGCATCTTATTTTGAAATTGTGAAAAATGCTTTTGACTTGCAGTTATTCTTCTCTGAATCTGGCCTAAAAGAGGCTCATATTTAATGGTTAAAAAACATAGCTGGTCCTCTCTCTTGTTTGAATCTATGTTTGTATTCCCTCAAACATTGTTTGAATAACTGCTGTTTAATGTCACAGGTCAGGAAATTCAAGTTCTGAAACCTCCAAGCTGTGTGGATGACAGAAAACACTGTAGACACCAGTTACAGAAAATTAACAAGGAGTTGCTGATAGTAAGAACTACAACACACTCTTTAATTTTAAGCGAAATAATCCATAATTTGTGAATTTGGAATATTGGGGTAAATGGAAATTTCAGATGTAAACCAGACTCTCGTCTGCATGAAGTGTATTTTTTCAGTGTTTATATACATCTAATATTTATTGTGATTGATGTTTGATTTTTAGTATTTGATCAATTCTTTATAGGTATCTAAATATTATGCTCCTATGATAATTTATGTAAGAATATTCTCACTTCACTTTCTGATCTACCAGAAGAAGGTGAGAGGTCAGCTGTTACTCGCAAATTTTTGTGTAACAGCAGATTTCTTTAGAGTTGAACATCCACTTTTGAAGCACTTCATTTCCTTTAAAAAGCTAAAAGAATCAGTTTTCATGTTTTTTTTTCTCACATCTGTTTCCCAGAATTTACAGTCAGCCATTACAGTTGTTGTTGTTGTTGTTTTTTTTCTCTATTTGCAGATGATGTTTTCTTTGTACTTCTGATTATTATTCTTAAATGTTGTAATTGAAATGTACAGTCTGACTGTACAGCTCAGGGTTATATGTTATTTTTAATAAGACTGGCCTGTGAGAAGAAGGTAATGAACAGCATTTAAGTTGTTTAACTGTTAGTTAAATTGTCAACGGAGAGCTAAAGGACTGATGATTGCCTGGAAACCTACTACAGTGAAAAAACCCACATTTGTCTTCCTGTAAATGGATGTGTCTGGGAGTAGGGGAAGGCGGGGATGTTATCACTTGCTTACATGCTTCAGATTATTTTCAAGAACATTTTGGCATCTGCACAAGATCTAAAGTTTACAGTATAATTCAAACTATTTAATTAAAATTAGATTGACTAGTACGCACGGAGTGTAAAATAGATGTTTTCTATTTGTATATAAATTGCAAAAGAAGTAATGTGGTAAGTTAATTACACTTTTGGTCACTAATAGACATTTATCTTGACACTACATACCAACCCCCTCACTCACTCATCACTCATCTTCAACCACTTATCTGGGATTGGATCGTGGGGTCAACAGCTCTAGCAGGGACCCCAGATTTCCCTTTCCTGTGCCACATTGACAGCCTCTGACTGGGGATCCCAAGGCATTCCCAGGCCAGTGTGGAGATACAATCTCTCCACCTAGTCCTGGGTCTTCCCTGAGGTCTCCTCCCAGATGGACATGCCTGGAACACCTCCCTAAGCAGGCGCCCAGGAGGCATCCTTACCAGATTCCCGAACCACCTCAGCTGGCTCCTTTCAACACGAAGGAGCAGCAGCTCTACTCCGAGCTCCCCATGGATGACCGAACTTCTCACCCTATCTCTAAGGGAGACACCAGCCACCCTCCTGAGGAAGCCCATTTCAGTCACTGCAACCCGATCCATACAAACCCCCCATTTACTTTTAATTCTTAGTTTCAACTTTCATGACTTTAATTTAATTAATAAGGTTGCATTTTACTTTAAGCTACTAAACTGTTAGGATCAATTTTAATTTGCAACGAGGCATTTTACACTTTTGTTGGCTACTATATTGTGTACTTTGTATATTGTTAGCAACCAAAACTTCTTATTTAGCTTTTGTAGCTATTATTTTGGATAATTTGGTTGTGATGGATATGTATCAGAACTGCCCCTGTGAGAATTTCACAATTATCCACAGCACAGCATTTTTACGCCCCTTAAAGCTAATGAAAACATGTAACCTAGCTTCAGAAAAACCTCAAACTATCAAAGTCAAAATTTTAAACTTAAAAAATATGCCATTGTTTGAGCTGAGTAAAAGTGCAGTAATGGGACAAATCAACAATACTGCAAATGACTAGGTTTTCTTCTACTTTCGGCTGCTCCCATTAGGGGGCGCCACAGCGGATCAATCGTTTCCATCTCACCCTGTCCTCTATCTTCCTGTCTCACCAACGACCTGCATGTCCTCCCTCAGCACATCCATAAACCTCCTCTTTGGTCTCCCTCTTCTCCTCCTGCCTGGTGGCTCCATCTTCAGCATCCTTCTCCCTATATACCCTGAGTCCCTCCTCTGCACATGTCCAAACCATCTCAGTCTCGCCTCTCTGACTTTGTCTCCAAACCGTCACACCTGAGCTGTCCCTCTGTGTTTCCTAATCCTTTCCATTCTCGTCACTCCCAAAGAATCATAACATCTTCATTTCTGCCTCCTGTCTTTTTGTTAGTGCCACCGTCTCTAAGCCGTACAACACAGCTGGTCTCACTACTGTCTTGAAGACTTTCCACTTCACTCTTGCTGATATTCTTTGGTCACAAATCACTCCTGCCACCTTTCTCCTCCCTCTCCACCCTGCCTGCACTCTCTTCTTCACCTCTCTTTCACACTCTCCATTACTTTGGACAGTTTATCCCAAGTATTTGTCCCAACTTGCGCTCTACTTTCACTACAGATCACAGTGTCATCTGTAAACAACATAGTCCATGGAGATGAGACTCTTGTTTGATGTCATCTGTCAAACTGTTTATCACCATTGTGAACAAGAAAGGACTGAGAGCTGATCCTTGGTCTAATCCCACCTCTACCTTGAAACGAGTCTGTCATTCCTACTGCACATCTCATTGCTGCCACACGATCCTTGTGCATGTCCTGCACAACCCTCACATACTTCTCTGCCACTTCAGACTTCCTCATACAATACCACAACTCTTCTCTTGGACCCTGTCATATGCTTTCTCTAAATCCACAAACACACAATGTAACTCCTTCTGGCCTCTATACTGCTCCATCAGTATTCTCAGAGCAAACATTGCTTCAGTAGTGCTGTTTCTCGGCATGAAACCATATTGCTGCTCACAGATCTTCACCTGTTTTCTAAGCTTTTGCTACTTCTCTTTTTGCCTTACACCGCACCTCCTTGTACTCCTGTCTACTTTATTCATCTCTCTGACTTTCCCAGTTCTTTATCGTGAACCTCTTTCTCCTTATGCTTTGCTGGACATTGTTCCACCACCAAGTCTAGTCTTCCTTCCACTGTCCAGATGTTACACCCAGTACCTTCCTAGTGGTCTCCCTAACCACATCTGCAGTACTTTTGTAGTTGTCCAAAACTGCTTCCCCTCCATCCAGTGCCTCTCACTTGCTCACTGAATTTCACACAACAGTCTTCCTCCTTACACTTCCACCATTTGATCCTTTGTTGAGCTCTCACTCTCTTTCTCTTCTTCACCTCTAAAGACATCCTGCAAACCATCATCCTATACTGTCTAGTTACATTCTCTTTTGCCACCACCTTACAGTCTCCAATTTCTTTTAGTTTGCATCTCCTACACAGAATGTAGTCCACCTGTGTACTCGCTTAAAACACACTCCTAGCATGCTCTTCTATAAAATGATTCCAGCACCATTTCTCTTCCTATCCTCACCGTGATACAACAACTTGAAACCACCGTTTATGCTCGTGCTCTTACTTTCCTTCCACTTGGAATCTAAAATGGCTAAGTTATCATGCAAATCAATCGCTCAACTACACAATCATTTCAAAACCTAGTTGTGAAACTGACCATTTATGTCACACATTTTCATTTATTTTTTTTTTTTTTTTAGTTAATTGTGTTTTAGTGCAGATGTTCACAGCTTATTTCTTCTGAAGAGACATAAATTAATCTGGTTGGGAGAGCTGTGGACCAAAAATAAATGTTAATGTGTGAATTACAATTACATTTTGGAGAAAATTAATATGCTAAATCTAAAATAAATTTCAAAATATAAATACACTACATTTTCATTATTTTTTCCCCTACTCCAGGTCAAAGTAGGATTTTCTTGTTGTGTGACATCAACCCAGGTCTCCCCTATTATGATAACGATGAATTCATTACAAATAAATGGACACTTTTGCACTTGTCACTGTCATGTTAACATATAAGACGTTTGTCCAACAGATAGTTTTGGTACATTTCGTGAGAGGTATCAAAACTAAATACATATATTTTAAAACATACCGACAGAAAGAATTCAGTGCCGGTTTGTGTTTTGGGCTTCGTGTCGGTGTGATCACCTGAACCGTTCCTGACCCGCCGTGTCCCAGATCTGCAGTTTGATCCGTTTTCCCGGTTCGATCTCCACCAGCCGGGAGAAGAAGTCCACGCCGACCGTGGGGTCGGACACCTGGGCGAAGCGGCCCTCCGTGAACCTCCGGATCAGACACGACTTCCCCACCGTGGAGTCCCCGATCACGATCAGTCGGAACTGATAGAGCCAGATCGCCTCCATGTCTGCTTCCTGTCGTCAGTCTGTCCGTCGGTGACACACAGAGAGACGGAGACGGAATATTTTAATCTTACTGTCAGGTGTCTTTGATGGAATCCGAAGGGACTTTTTACATTCTGTCTTCAAAACCGTTGACACAGAGAAAAACCGAATGATTCCATAAAAACGACCTGGTTTTTTTTTTTGCAGCAAATTCTTTTGCGCTTTCACAAACTTAATCGAGCTATTTGATTGATTTTTTTTTTTTTTTTTTTTTTTAAACCTGATATGTAAAAGGGCAAAGTACACGTTTGCAGGACTTGTTTGTGTGTTTGTGCACAGTTTGGCCGGAGTTTGTGGTTTCTCAGTTTAACAGGGGCGGCTCCGGGGGGGGGGCGTGACTGAGCTGTACCCCGCCCCACCACCCCCAGAGCCCCACCACAGGAAGATGATCACGCCCCGTATTCATGACACCCGTTATATGATTCATGCACTGTACTGCTATCTTTTGAGCAAGTTGCAAATTTATTTTTGCTCTGATATGCAAGCCTGATTTTTTTTTTTTTTTTTTTTTTTTTATGGATTGTTTCCTTGTTAAACAAGTGTTCAGGAGGCAGAAGCTACTGGAAATGAAAAAACAGCAGGTAGACGCTCAACATTTATTAAACGCCAAAGAGTTTTTTAAATGGCGGCACTTAAAGAGCAGCCTGTCTTCAATGTGTTGTTTATTTTGGCCTCTGTGATTTTTCTGTTTTCCCTGTTTAGCCAAATTTTCCAGATTTAAATGATTTACTTACTTTTTGTGAGAAGGGTAGGCTAATTGAAATGCTAAAATGATTGTCATTGCTATATCTGTTGCACACTGCATGTGTAAAATAACTTTTTTCCAAGTACAAACATGAGATTTACTTTAAAGTAAATTGTCTCCGCTGCTGAATAATCCTGACCCCACTTCACCCCACCCCCCAAAAATGACATTGGAGTAACTTCTGTTAAAAATAAAAAGATATTATAATTTGTTATATGTATTTTAAACGATCAACCCGATGAAATATGCTTTAATTTCTTTGTTTTGATCTCTATGTAGTTCTGGTATTTATCTTCCATGTATTATTTTCTATGGTTATTTGTCTCCAGCATTATACTGTGCATCCAAGAAAGTATTCACAGCGCTTCACTTTTTCCACATTTTATGTTACAGCCTTATTCCAAAATACAGTAAATTAATTTTTTCATCAAACTTCTACTCACAGCACCCCATGACGACATTCTTTTTTTTTTTTTTTTTGCAAGTTTAATAAACATAAAACCTAAGAAACCATGTGTACATAAGTATTCACACCCTTTGCTCAATACTTTGTTGATGCACCTCTGGCAGCAATTACAGCCTCCAGTCTTCTTGAATATGATGCCACAAGCTTGGTGCACCTATCTTTGGGCAGTTTGGTCCATTCCTCTTTGCAGCACCTCTCACGCTCCATCAGGTTGGATGTGGAGCGTTGGTGCACAGACATTTTCAGATCTCTCCAGAGATGTTCAGTTGGATTCAGGTCTGGGCTCTGGCTGGGCCACTCAAGGACATTCACAGAGTTGTCCTGAAGCCACTCCTTTGATATCTTGGCTGTGTGCTTAGGGTCATTGTCCTGCTGAAAGATGAACCGTCACCCCAGTCTGAGGTCAAGAGCACTCTGGAGCAGGTTTTCATCCAGGATGTCTCTGTACATTGCTGCATTCATCTTTCCCTCAATCCTGACTAGTCTCCCAGTTCCTGCTGCTGAAAAACATCCCTACAGCATGATGCTGCCACCACCATGCTTCACTGTGGGGATGGTGCCTGGTTTCCTCCAAACATGACACCTGGCATTCACACCAAAGAGTTCAATCTTTGACTCATCAGACCTGAATTTTGTTTCTCATGGTCTGAGAGTCCTTCAGGTGCCTTTTGACAAACTTCAGGTGGGCTGCCATGTGCATTTTACTAAGGTGTGGCTTCAATCTGGCCACTCTACCATACAAGCCTGATTGGTGGATTGCTGCAGAGATGGTTGTCCTTCTGGAAGGTTGTTCTCTATCTACAGAGGAATGCTGGAGCCCTGTCAGAGTGACCATCTGGTTCTTGGTCACCTCCCTGACTAAGGCCCATCTCCCCGATCGCTCAGTTTAGACAGGCGGCCAGCTCTAGGAAGAGTCCTGGTGTATCCGAGCTTCTTCCATTTACAGGTGATGGAAGCCACTGTGTTCATTGGGACCTTCGAAGCAGCAGACATGTTTCTGTACCCTTCCCCAGATCTGTGCCTCGAGACAATCCTGTCTCTGAGGTCTACAGAAAATTCCTTTGACTTCGTGCTTGATTTGTGCTCTGACTGTCAACTGTGGGACCTTATATGTAGACATGTGTGTGTCTTTCCAAATCGTGTCCAGTCAACTGAATTTACCCCAGGTGGACTCCAGTTAAGCTGTAGAAACATCTCAAGGATGATCAGTGGAAACAGGAGGCATCTGAGCCCAATTTTGAGCTTCATGGCAAAGACTGTGAATGCTTATGTACGTGTGAGTTCTTAGTTTTTTATTTATTTTTTAATAAATACACAAAAATCTCACTAACATTTTTTACATTGACATTATGGGGTATTGTGTGTAGAAATTTGAGGAAAAATTAGTTTTTATCCATTTTGGAATAAGGCTGTAACTTAACAAAATGCTGTGAATACTTTCCAGATGCACAGTATCATCTCTGGGGCTTTACTTTGATGTATCCACCTCATTTGCTTCTCGTAGCCTAACTTTCTCTTTCTGGCCTACCAAGTTCACATATTTCTGCAATTCTGCATTCGATTGTTTGTTTGACTTTGTAACTGCTGCCAGATTGTCTAGATTTAACCTGCTCCCAGTGTATTCCTAGTGTTTTGCCTTTTTGTTACAAACCCACGCTACTATTTCCCGAGTTTTGCCTGCTGCTGCTGCACTTAATCGCTTGATATGATAGATCCCTGTGTATTGACCTTTTGCTTGTGATTTGGATGACCAGTGTGCTCTTACTGGTTGTACTGACCATCCACGTGCCTGACTTCAGTCTTTATGACTAAACTGTTTGTTTAATATTGCCCGTGGAACAATAAGCCTGTGCTTTCCATTGTTGTTCTCTGCATTGGGGTGCTCTGTCCAAGCCATTAGGATCATGTCACCTCGTATTGTCGTCATTATCAGTACAAATCTAAATTTACTTAAAACATGTAAAATACTTTATTTCACAGTGAAACTGTATATTTCAGCGGTGCTTTATGTGATGAATAACTTTCACGTGTATTTCACTGTGATTCTAACGGTCAGTTTAAAGTTAATTTAAGGGGTGATTCAGGATTGTCCACAGATGAACATTTTTGGGCCTTGGTGCATTTGCACGAGTGAGCAGAGGCGGACAGGGATCCAGATGTACAGTCTCCCATCATGCATTGCATGTCTCTGTAGAGTCAGGTTGCGTAGCGCGGTCGGTATGCAAACATTAGTGGTCAAATCCCTGCTGAATAGCAGCCTGAAGCCTTCACAGCTGATGTGTTAGAGTGCCCTGGGAAATCCACAGAATATCATGTTTACACGTCACGACTCATATTAGAATAAATGTCAAAAAGTGTTTTTGTAATTACAGTTTACCAGAGGCCACTAATGGCTAAAAATGACTTTTGTTAACCTCAAAAAATTTAAAACTTTGATGGTTAATTTATAAGTTATAAAAAAGCATCAAATTCACAGATTAGAAAAGCACAACTTGTACTTTTTTCATTGTTAAAGTAAATTATTAGTTGTTCATTAAACTAGTTGTTGATTATTTTCTTGTTGGTTGTAAACAGTACACTGCCACATGCACACCTCTGTAAGAATGACCAACTGTTATTTCTTCTACCAGCCAGCACAGGATGGCAGTGGAATTTGACTTTTATTTCCACCAGACTTTTGTGATGTCATAAGGTTAGCATGAAATCAAAGGAAACATTTTCTGAGGCAGTCCTGCATCATCACTAACCATTTAACCAACTCCTCCCTGATTAAAGGGCCACATTTAAAGATAGATGGAGGGAGGGATGATACAGATGAATGTGTGGAATGATGGATAGATGATGCAGAAAAAATATATAGAATGATGGAAATAGAAATGAATGTATGGAATGATAGTTGGAAAAGTCAGTGGATGGAGGGATGATATAAATGATGGCTGTTAAATGAATGTATGGAATAACTGATTGATAGATAAGTGGAGAGATGATATAAAAATGAATGTATGGAATGAGAAGTGATGGATGGATCATACAGAAGAATGAACATATGGAAAAATAAATGGAAAGAAAAGTGAATGAAGGGATGATGCAAATGATGGCTGATTAGATAGATAGCACGGTATGACAAATAAAACGTAGTATCTTGTATGATGTCATAATAGAAGAATGTCTTTATGCTTTATGATAAATCGCCTACTTGAATCAGGGCTGCAGTCGACTTTCAGGCCACGATCTTTTCTCTTCTTCTGGTTTTGTTGATCAGGATCGGACTGGTGTGGTCTCCATGGCACCTAGAAGTCCAGCTGAATCGAGCCTCAGGACGCAGAAAAACAACGGAACCGTCGGGAGAGCGGAGGCTGGCGCAGGCCTGCAGTCAGGACGATCCGCTGTCCAGGCCCGACGCAAAACAAGCGCACCCCGGAGCAGGTGCGGGAAGAGCGGATGTGGTGCTCTGACGGCTGGGACCCGCCGGCTCGGTTCTGAACGGGATGGGCCGTCCGGTATCACGTCCGTGTCGGCTCCGTATCTGTGTCTTTGCTGTGCTGATGAAATGGCAGTACGAGCGGCAACATCATGCAGCCTGACTCATCCCGCATCAGCACCACTACCGTAAGGCACCGAACAGAGGCGCAGCGGCAAACAGGTGACGATATGCACGCTATTAACAGTCAGTGCTTATTACTACTGTTAGTCAGTGATTATTACTATTGTTATAAACAACAGGGCACGATCAGGATTAACAGTCAATGCTTATTAATACTGTTATAAACAACAGGGTAAGATCAGCATTAACAGTCAGTGCTTATTACCACTGTTATAAACAACAGGGCAAGATCAGGATTAATACTCAGTGCTTATTACCACTGTTATAAACAATAGGGCAAGGTCAGGCTTAACAGTCAATGCTTATTACTACCCTTATTTACAACAGGGTAAGGTCAGGCTTAACAGTCAATGCTTATTATCACTGTTATAGACAACAGGGTAAGATCAGCATTAACAGTCAGTGCTTATTACCACTGTTATAAACAACAGGGCAAGATCAGGATTAATACTCAGTGCTTATTACCACTGTTATAAACAATAGGGCAAGGTCAGGCTTAACAGTCAATGCTTATTACTACCCTTATTTACAACAGGGTAAGGTCAGGCTTAACAGTCAATGCTTATTATCACTGTTATAAACAACAGGGCAAGATCAGGATTAATAGTCAGTGCTTATTACCACTGTTATAAACAACAGGGCAAGATCAGGATTAATACTCAGTGCTTATTACCACTGTTATAAACAATAGGGCAAGGTCAGGCTTAACAGTCAGTGCTTATTACTACCCTTATTTACAACAGGGTAAGGTCAGGCTTAACAGTCAATGCTTATTATCACTGTTATAAACAACAGGGCAAGATCAGGATTAATAGTCAGTGCTTATTACCACTGTTATAAACAACAGGGCAAGATCAGGATTAATACTCAGTGCTTATTACCACTGTTATAAACAATAGGGCAAGGTCAGGCTTAACAGTCAATGCTTATTACTACCCTTATTTACAACAGGGTAAGATCAGGATTAACAGTCAGTGCTTATTACCACTGTTATAAACAACAGGGCAAGATCAGGATTAATACTCAGTTCTTATTACCACTGTTATAAACAATAGGGCAAGGTAAGGCTTAACAGTCAATGCTTATTACTACCCTTATTTACAACAGGGTAAGATCAGGATTAACAGTCAGTGCTTATTACCACTGTTATAAACAACAGGGCAAGATCAGGATTAATAGTTAGTGCTTATTACCACTGTTATAAACAATAGGGCAAGATCAGGATTAACAATCAGTGTTTATCACTACTCTTATAAACAATAGGGCAAGATCAGGATTAACAGTCAGTGTTTATCACTACTATTATAAACAACAGGGCATGTCAGATTAACAGTCAGTGTTTATCACTACTATTATAAACAACAGGGCATGTCAGGATTAACAGTCAGTGTTTATTACTACTCTTATAAACAATGGGACAAGATCAGGATTAACAGTCAGTGTTTATTACTACTCTTATAAACAATGGGACAAGATCAGGATTAACAGTCAGTGTTTATTACGACTCTTATAAACAGCAGGACAAGATCAGGATTAACAGTGTTTATTACTACTGTTACAAACAATGGAGTAAAATCAAGATTAACAGTCAGTGCTTATTACTACTGTTATAAACAACAGAGCAAGGTCCAAATTAATAGCCAGTGCTTATTACTATACTGTTTTAAACAACATGGCAAACTCAGGATTAACAGTCAGTCAGTGCTTATTACTACTGTTATAAACAACAGGTCAAGCTCAGAATTAAGTCAGTCAGTGCTTATTACTATTGTTATAAGCAACAGCCAGGAGCCTGTTATTAGAATCACGTGTTCACAAATAACTTTAGCCTCTGTGTTTACGTCGTCACTGATGTTGCCAACATGGCACAAAATAGGAGGCTCACCGGTTCTCATCTGTATCTGTCTGAACTCCAAATTTCAAAGCTGAATATTCAGCAGGTTTTAGGAAGTTACAAATATTTTGCAGACCGATTGATCGACTCATTAATCCTGTACTTGTGATAATAGCAGGGAGTTCATACTGTGTGCGTGTGTCTGAGAGTTTTGAATGAAAGTAGTGATGTAATCCTTAAAAAAAAAATTAAGAACATTTTCTTAATATGTATTTATAGTTTGTGTTTGAATTACAGGCATATGATGCAAAAACTACAGGAGCATTTGATTAAAAATAATAACCACCACAAACAGCTAGTTACTCCTGCATCCAGATGGATCCCAATGTTTAATTTTAATTTTTATATTTTAAACCAGTTGCAGACTTCACCACCGGCTCCGGCAGATGTGTCGGAGCGCAGGTTGGGAGGCTGCTGTTTGGGACTCTGGGTGGCTGCAGCAAAGCAACTGGTACCATCTAAATATAGGCTAAATACAGGATAAATACAGGCCAAAGAAAAGTGGTGATAGTTTTCAGACCAGCAGGGTCACGCCTTAGTGCCGATGCCTTCATGGAATGTCAGAATTTACAGTTTCACAGCATTAGTCGTTGTGACGGCTTTCCTGTGTTTTATTCTTCCAAGAGGAGGCCTTTTTCTTTTCAGAAGTGAGGGCTTTAGGTCTCACACTGTCAGCCTGTACACACTGTTCGTGTTCTGCAGCGTCAATAAACTGATCACGCACGGGTGTATTGATCCAAACCCAGGTGGGCCCTCCCTAATAAAGTGGCCGCTTCGCTGGCAGAGAGGGGCGTGGCTGTGCAGAAAGACTGCTGCAGCGCAAATGGTGTTGACAGGGACTTTTTGTGTGACAACACAGCAGTGCGCGCACAAACCGCAGGCTGTGATCAGATAACATGTTTCTTCTCCTTCTTTGACTTGGTCACGGCAGCGTTCAGGTTCTTCTTTTCTGCTTTTGCGCAGCTGAAATGGACTTTCAGCCCCCGAGGAGATGATCCATCGGTTTCTGGAAGGATAATGCAACTCGGGGGACCGACGAAACAATGATCAGATGTTTTTGCGGATTACGTCTGCGGGACTATTTCGCTTTTTTTGGGAACTCCGCTGCTGTTCCCGCTTACCTCAGTGAGCAGTTTTAAGTGATACGTGACTTTTAAAGATTTTATTTTCTGGAATATGACGTGCCATTTTATTTTGCGGTGTTAGTTCTTTTATGTCGGTGTCAGACTCGGAGAGGTTTTGTGCGTCATTACGCGCGCGGTGCGCCCTTCGTCGGAATTATGCACCAGGAGCGCCTGCTCAAAGTTCTGGTCATCGGTGACCTGGGAGTCGGAAAAACGTCCATCATAAAGCGCTACGTCCACCAGGTGTTCTCCCAGCATTACCGCGCCACCATCGGGGTGGACTTCGCCCTCAAAGTCCTCAACTGGGATCACAAGACCGTGGTGCGCCTCCAGCTGTGGGACATCGCTGGTGCGTAAAGGTTTGCGGACACGTGGTGGAATGAACTGTTCGGTTCTCATAAAAACACTCAGCTGCATTAAAAAACTATTATATTCATGTTATTGGCTGACAGTCTGACCAGTGCAAGATCTGGGTGGAATTTTATTTACAGAATGTTAAAATTCAAATTTAAGCAGGCGGAAATAAAAACGACTTGACAAATAATATAATTAATTGGTTTCACATGGTTAAGGAAAAGTATTCATCTTTCATTTATCTTTAAAAGGAGAATATTAAGTTTGAGTCATCACCATTTATGCAGCGTGTAATTAAAACTGCTAAAAACTCTGAATATGACATTATTTGACCACTTTCAGTGGCGGATCTAGGGGTGGTGAGGGGGTTACATCTGATTAATGAACGCTGCTGCCTGAGTTACAGTGTTTAAAATAAACACTGTGCATTAAAAATGACGACTAGGAAGTCAGTATTTAGCGTCTTACATTGCCTTAGAATACAGGAAAAAATTTTCCGAGGGGCACGCAGGGGGTGCCCCACAGCCCCTTAGTCAACCAAGTCACTGCCCCCACCTTCAGCTGAAGTTTGAATCACTTCTATTGATTGGCACCATTAGTAATCAGTTTGTGGAGGAAGAAGGCACTCCGAGTGCCTTTGTAGTTTGATATTATTGTCTGTTTTAATACTTCAGTCACATGAAATTAAAAAATAATTTTGTTTTATCCTGCAGTCTAGTGGAATGGACGTTTCTTGCAGGATCCAGAGCAGAGACCGTGAATTGTTGCTTAACAACAAAAATAGGAGTGAGTGAGTCACTTTGTGTTTGAGTGTGAACGCTGCACAGTTGCAAAAGTAAAGCATGTCTTATTATTTTGGGGGAGTTATCACTGGATGCATCTTGTTAACGTTGCGTGATTGTGATCATGTTGAGAATGTGGTTAACCTCCACACCTGCAGACAAAATGACTTTACCCTCCAGTATCGACCAGACGAGGTGCCGTCAACACACAAACTGTTTGTGCAATTTGATACTTTTGGAACCCTTTTTTGTTGTTATCTGTCAGTTTGAATGTTTCTTTTCCATGCAGTCGTTGAGCAACGTGACACTCGATAAGAGTTATTTTCATGACAGTGTTCCTTCAGATGGACTTCAGACTGACAAAGGTGATGCGTTCACACTGGAGCCACTGTGCAGTTTGCAAACAGACTCTCTTTCTTTCAGAGTTGGCAGATTGTCCGTGTCAGTGTGTGACAGCAATAACTCTGTCTTTGTTTACTCATGCGTTTGCTGACTCTCTGCAAAAACTTTGCATAACTCTGTTTTCACCATCATCAGTATGTCAAACCCTCATGCACCATGAGCGCTCCCAAGACTAAAGCTAGAAGGGATAAAAAACAAAAACAAAAAAAATCTCAGTACTCTTCTTTAAAAAAAAAAAAGAAAAAAAGAGAAAAAAGATGCAAAATGTAAAGGTTTCAACTGCAGGTTCGACCCAAATGAGCCATGTAGCAGATGGTCACCAAACGGTGTGTGAGCTGGCGTTGAAGCAAGGCACAGATGGAATAACTTGTATTTCTGCAAATGATTTGAAATCATTGTAAATTTAAATTACATTGTTCAATGTTCTGAGATACACATCATCCTCTCACAATCCTATGTCTTATGTTGATGTATGCAGAAATGTGGAAACACAATTTTGGCATGAAATGGCTTGTTTTTAGGCTTTGTGACATATGTCACAGAAGTCCATATCTGGACTCCTGCTTGCTGTGTGAGTCGTGCTCACTTTCTGATCGGTGGTCTGTAGGTTGAAACACCCGTACGAGCTGCAAGAGAGAGACAGAACAGCGCCCTTGCTACTTTCAGTTCCTTTTCATTTAACGCAGCAGACACAGAAATACATAACTTATTTGAGAGCTTCTTTTTATTATTTTAAGGAACCATCACATCAGTGTTTATGGGCTGTTTTACATGATGACAATATATATGTTAAGACACTCTGTGACCTATATTAGCTTACTGAAAAATGAGCTGAATACGACCCCTTTAATACAAAATAGACAAACTATGTGTATTTCAGGCCATAGCACAAAATACACGGCATCTGCAGACCATTTAAACATGCTTCTTGTTTTTGCAAGCAATGAGGAAAAAAGAGAAATTGGGTTGAGAGAGTTTCTCTCTATCTAATTCTTTGCACAGTCAAGATCATGTGAAGGACATTAGCCGTCAGGATACAGACATGTTCATTTTTTAATCCACAAACACGAGATCTTGGTATGAGTAACAAAAGACACATTTTACTGCACAGTTTAGCTTTTTAGCTGTATTTATTAACTACAAACACCGAAGTGAGGCGTTATGGGAACATTCCTGTTTGCTTGTTTTTGTACATGTTAACATAAAGTTTCACTTTTTTTAAAAAATCAGATTTGAATTTTAGTCAGTAGGCTCATTGGTTTGATCCCCGTCTACTCTGTCTGTGTCAAAGTATCCTTGAGTGCAAAGTATAACCGGAATCCATAAACAAGTAAATGTGATAGTTTGCAAGAAATTGGCAATACTCAACAGTACCATTATACTTATTAGTTTATTATTGACTAGCAGCAACTCCAGACTGCACAGCCTGCTGGCACATAGCTGCCTAACTGGAACTTCCCACTAGTCCTAGGGGCCACTAGTCCTAGGGTAGACTAGTTCTACTCCTAGGTTCCACTAGTCCTAGGGCCCAATAGTTCTACGGTACACTAGTCCTAGGGTCCACTAGTCCTGGTTAGGGTTAGGATGAACTTTAAAATCACTTTGGGGTTGTAATATAGACCATCAAATAATATAAAGAGGTTTGGGTCAATGGACCCTAGGACCAGTAAACCGTTGGACTAGTGGACCCTCCTTCTGGCTAACAATGGCTAGCCAAGTTAGCTTATGGAGGCAACTGTCTGATTTCACAAGATACTGTTCTAATGAAGTGTAAGATGTTCTAAACATACCTTGCTATGGCTGTGGATGAACATTACCCCGTCGCCCTCTGGTGGCTGTTTTTGGTCAGTGAAAACATTGACCAAGACTTTGGTATTTAATTCAAATGGAAATTTTCCATCCTTCACGTGTGATTCTGTGAATTGCGATGTTTGGCTTAATTTGTAGTTGACTGCTGAACCATTCCCGATTTATTAGCGGATACTGGCCAATAAAGATTGCTACAGTCATGCTAGCATGGCTAACAGTGGCACACAATGATAGCTTAAGGCAGCAGCTGCTATATCTTTAACTATCTATGTCACATAATTTAATTTCATATATTTATGCTGTACTGAAGTATAAACTGTTCTAAAACTGGCCTGATATAGTTTAACAGCAGTCACAAGGTGATATTGATTAGTACACTGTTAGTTGATGTAACTGTTCATTTGTTATCTGGAGCCCAGTCATGCTGTCCTGTTAGCTTAGATAGTTAGCATGTATCTAGCTCAATTAACCATTAAGCTCATTGTGAACAGAGATGTTAGTCAAGAACAGTGTATTATCTAAATTACTACAGTATTATGGTGCTGCCATGATGTTCATTTTATTAAATAGTTTAATATTACAGTTGCAACAGTATGCACGCATATTTGTGTAGAGTTAGCGCCAGTGCGGCAACACCAACAAAAAGCGTCATACCATACGACTGAGCAAATAAAAATGTAATTTTCAGTCGCTAATGTGGCCACAGCATTAAATAAGTCTTGAATACTGTGACTAAATGTTGAGAAAATCTAAATAAAAATTTCACAAATGAGAAGAAAACAGGAGAAAATATAACTGTTTTGTGCTTTTCACAATTTCTTCTTCATTTTCTTTTTATCTTTGAAATGCAGATATGAGCCAACAATCATTACATTTTGTTTTTGTTTTTAACAAAATCTTTATTGTGTAACTTTTCTGTTTACACTGATTTAAAAGAGATCAATTGGGCTAAAGTCCTGGGTGATGTTTTACAGTGCAGGGTTAATAATAATGTTTGGTGTCCGTTCTGCTGATTCAGCCACATTCCTGCTCATCGGTTTTTAATTAATTGATTTAACCAGTATTTCTGTTCATTTTTATGTATTTTGTCTGCCAGGGCAGGAACGTTATGGCAACATGACCCGCGTCTACTACAGAGAGGCAGTGGGAGCACTTGTTGTCTTCGACATGACTCGACTGTCCACATTTCAGGCTGTCCTCAAATGGAAGGGAGACCTGGACTCCAAGGTAAATAATGGCCGAGAGAGGAGGGTTCATATAGGATAGAGTGAAGGGCAAAATGTGGATTTGAAGTTGGAGTAGGAAGTTGGAACAAAAAAAAGAGGATTTAAACTTGATCTTTTATTACATCATTGTATTACCTTTGTGATGTCACACCAAGGACAGATCTTAGGAACGGTTGAAAGTAAAAGATGCGTTTTGAACTTGATACTTATGTAGAGGTCTGTGTAAGCTATAAGTTTAAAAAAAGGAATAAAATAAATTATTTTAAATCAAATCCAGAATCACCCTCAACTTTGATTCAGCTCTTCTCTGGGTCAAGAACAATCTCGCCTCATATCATTGTTGATATCAGCCTTTGACTTTGAGTTATCATGTAAATAAACAAACATGGGTCATCGTACGATGAAAGTACTTTGCCATCACATTTGCTCATCTGTCTGTTTCCTGGTTGTGGTAGGTCACCCTGAGTGATGGCACGCCAGTTCCAGCTGTTCTATTAGCCAACAAGTGTGACCAGAAGGGTTTGTGTCCCAAACTCCCCAAACTGGAGAACTTCTCCAGAGAACACGGATTCCTTGGCTGGTATGAAACCTCTGCCAAGGTAATGAAATGTATTTAAGGCACTGCACTGACCCCTATAGGCCAGCCTGTGTACTTACAAAATGTGTAGGGGTGGTGGTGATGGGGAATCTGGACATCCTGTTCAGGCAAAGCTTTCAGTTGGTTTCTAATAGAAGTGATTTTAGTAATGATGTAAACAGTTGTCCAAGGGGACCGTCACCCTTTTAACTAGTAGGTCACTGTTTTTTGTTTGTCTGCTTGTTTTTGCCATGTCATCTTATTCCGTTTGAATATTGAATAATTTTTAGATGTCCAGAAATAATCTATAGATTATTCTACATAAACATACAAACTTTTGAGGAAAGAAGTTTGATTTGTTTTTTAATAATTCTGCCAAAATTATCTTATCCTTTCAAATTCATCTTGTGACTTCTTGTGGTTGGAACCAGATCTAGACATTGTCACCAGTTCACTCACTGAAATACAGCAGTCCTGCTTGTGATTTGATCTATTTCTGTCTTTGTTAACCCACCACTGACTTTCATCGTCTTGATTCAGGACAACACCAACATCGATGCCGCCGTCATGTGCCTGGTGAACAACATCTTGTCTATGGAAGAGCAGAGAGCACTAACGGATGTTAATGCAGAAGGAAGCATTCTAGTGCTCCCTCACTTGGACTACCATACAAAAAAGAAGAGTCCCAGCGGATGTTCCGGTTGCTCTACGAACAAACCCAGAGAGACGACCAAAGAAGGAGGGATTGATCTAAACTAGGAAATAAGACACATCCTTTCAGTCATGTGTCAACACATTTCTGAAGACATTAAGGGAGATGATCTTGAACTTTGTAAAGTTCTTGGATTTGTCATTCCATTGAAATTGAACTCAAATTGAACAGGCGATACAGATGTAAAATTGTGTATCATCTGCATATAGTATGACAACACGTCTTTACCCTCTCACCAAGTGGAAGACTGTAGTTTAAAGAGTAGGAATTATTTTAATACTTAAAATGTCTTAAGTTGAAATTAAATTGTTGTGAAGTCACTCACATGTATTGGCACTGCAAGTCACAAGTTCATGATGGGGAAGTTGAAGTGCAAAGATTTACAAATTACTTTGTCCCACTTTCCTGAGTTGCTGATTACTTGAGTCACAGCTCCCATTTCAGGGAATTTCTGGGAATTAGGATCCAACTGAAGTGAGAGAGTGTTTTGAACTGCACATGTGTGATCTTTCATAAGTTTGATACTGCTTGAATTGTTGATGTTACAGATTGTCAAACATTTTGTCATTTTTCTCTCTTTCTTGCCGTCATGGCTGAATTGGAGCTGCAAACGTAATAATTCTGGTGATTCCAATGCACAATTCCAGGATTGTTCCACATTAGCAGAGGTATGTGCTCTCTGAATGCCCTACTGGGAATTGTTAGACTGAGCTGAGAATATGATTTACAGTTGCCAAAAGTTACCTTTTTCATTGTTTTGGAGAATGGTGACAGAGGTCCAACGCAGAATCTGTGTAGGTTCTTTTCCACCACAGAAGGGGAACCACTGAATACTGAACTTCCTGGTACTGGACCCAACTTCTTCCTTGGTTCAATTCAATTTATTCATGCAACACCAAATAAGGTCCTTCAAATCACTTTACACAAGTAGATTGAGCCCTTACCCACCCCGCGAGCAAGCACATTGGTGAGAGTGTTCAGACTTCCCCTTCTGGAATTGGAACGTATTGGAATTCTGCTGCATGACATCCAGAAATGTCCAAAGCAGTGGTTTAGAAAGGAAGGCATTGATCATATTTTCAGACTGTTTGTACATTGGAGAAAAATTAAACTCTAACCCTAACCCTAATCCCAACCCTGAACCATTTCAGATGAAGTAACTGCTGAGGCTCCATGTTTAGAGCTTTACTCTGACTCCCAAAGTCAGATCTCAGAAGTGAAGTGGAGTAGGTCGGGATTAGTTCTCAGTTGGGAGTCCACTTTGGAAGTGTACGTTTCTCCATGTACAACCCGAGTTGCATTAGGAAGGGCATACAGCGTAAAACTTGTTGTATTCCAACGCAGATATGTACTGGATCTGCTGCGGCGACCCTGAACATCCGGGCTCATCCGAAAAATTAACAACAACAACAGCATCAATCAGAATATTGGAAGAGTGGGACATGTCTGGACTTGTCGGGCTTTTGTTTGCGTGCCATTTATGAAGCATTGTTGCGAAATATGGAGTCTCGGTGGCCACTAGAGGCCACTGTTGCTTGTTTGTGCAACATGTCCCCTTTAAACAGGGAAGGAACCACGAGTATTGTTTCAGTTTTTTATTAAATGTATGTGAAATATGCCAAAAAGAGATTATTATAGTTTGGTTTACAGTTTTAAATATTGCACAATTTGCCAGATAAAATTAAAGAAGCAGTTTGAGCCACTAGAGGGCGCGACAAGCCTCTGCTTCTTGCACTGATTTCCAGCTGTGATTCCAGGGTGTCCCTCGCTGTGTACTTTAAACCAAAAATAAAACCTTCTCTATGCTCCCTGCCTCCCTGTTCTCCTTCCAGACTCCTGCATCGCTCCTGCAGGAGCAGCTCCTTGTTTTTGTTCCAGGAGCTTCTATTTTGGGATGCAGCCTCTTTCTTCTCTCTCCACCTGATGGGTTTGTGGTGATTTGGATCAGCACTGACTGAGGCCCGGGTTCTGACCGAGGTCTCTGCTGAAATATTCAGGCTGAGCAGATGCTGAATCTCTCATCTGGACACTTTGATTTTTCCTCTGAGAAATGGATTCTTGCTCTTTCTTCTTGTCTGAAGGTGTAAAGCCAGCAGGGACTGAAGACCACGTGTTGATCTGTGAGTCTGGACAGCAAAAGGAAATCTGTGTTTGAACTCATTCTGTCATTTTGTTGATTTATTTCGTCTGTCAGCTTTTAGTCACGTGCATCATTATGACACTTCGTTCACTTTGCAGAAACACGTGATGTTCTTCTCAAAGTCATGGTCTTCTTTCATTTCGGGGTCAGTTTCTTTAAAGATTTGATATTGTGCCGATCTGATGGTTTGAATCTTGTATTTTAGACATTACATCTTTGAAAGAAAATGTCTCTGTTGCTCATATTGCACCTTTAATTTTTAGATCGCATTCCTCCTGCACACTTCTGTGTTGCACTATAAATAGCTCTACCTGACATTTAATTTGTGTTTATGATCATCATAATAACAATGTTTCATAACATTATTTATTTACAGGTCAGCTGAAGTTATTTCTAGGACAGTTACATCATATTTTATTTTCATATTTCTTTGAGCCTGTTTGCAACTGTGGAAAATAAAGTTCTGGTAAATTCCAGTTTAAGTAAAATAACACAATTAGTAATCAATAGACTTCAATGTGCAACCTTGAGTACAAATCTGGAAAATGATCAGCAAACCAGATTAAGAGCAATCAAAAAAAAAGAGAAAAGATTTGATTATGATTTGATATGATTAATTTTTTTCCCCTAAGAAGAGAAAATGAATCAGCCCTTAAAGACAGTAAGTGAAGCATTGCAAAGCTTTTATTCAAAGTCATATTCATTAGAAAAATACCAGAAACCTTGTAAGTAGGTTCATAAGTATTTGGACTTGACAGCTGTTGTAATTTTGCAAATCATAACTCTGCTCCTACAATGTTTCACTGGGACACGTTTGATCATAAACCAACTACAAATCCTGTGCAGATGATTTTGTTTCAGTCCTGTTGACAGATTCTGATGTTTGGGGAGCACATCCTGCAGCAGATGGCCTCTCTATGCACATCACTAAGCACGCTCTGTCTCTCTCAGACTCAACAACAGGCTTTTGAACAACAGCAACTTTTAAGTTCAGCACCAATGTTGCTGCATGTCCATGCCTGAGGAACATCCTGAACATCACAGTTCAGGACAAGGTCTCCAACCTGGAGGCTGTGGAGAAACGTGGACTTCCTCTGATCCACAGCCAGCTGCACTGGACCGGACATGTCATGTGCATGGATGACCATATGATCCCCAAGATGCTAATGTATGGAGAACTGAAAGGACCATGGAGGTCTTGGAAGACCTTGCAAGCACTTTGAAGATGAACCTCAAAGCCTGACAGCCTGTGAGCTTGACATTACCTGTTGGGAAGTCCGTGCCCTTGGCCGACCTTCTTGAAATCAAAAACAGGCAGGGTGGTGCAAACATCATGTTTCTATTTTTTCCTAATACAGCTATTATTCAAAAGAGTATAAGTGCGCTCAGCACTCAATTTCCTGGGCTGTTACGCCACCTACTGGTGGGCATAAGCACAGGTTTTCCAGGACTTGTGAAGATTCTTTGCATCATGAGAGAGTCAGCAATGTATTATAAAAATATTTAGAGAAGTCCTTCAGTAGCTTGTATTGAAGTTAGTGTATAGAATTTAGTGTCACCTAGTGGTGAGGTTGCAGACTGCATTGTTTTGTTTTGTTTTTGCCGGTAATGACTGTTTCCCTTTACATTTCCATCTCTTTGGTGATGCAGATTCATGCTCTCTTGCCTTCTCTTGTGAGATGTATGTGTGAGCTTTTATTTCACAAAAATGAGGGTTCTCAAACTTCACCCTCGTGTAGATATGAAGGGTCGATTCGAAGCGTTTGAAAACACATGGATTCATTGTTGCTGGGAATTATACAAGAATTAATAACTGCAGGTAATTATATAATAATGAATAATGAACAGATGGTTAATAAATGTTATATTCCATTTCTGCAAAACCAACACCCCTAAATCCTGCACACTATAGCTTTAAGCATAAATTACTAATAAATGTTGTTGAATTGTCTCATGATCGTCCACATTTAGGCTACGAGCAATGAAGGCCACATATCAAAATCAGCTTTATTTCTTCTCTTTTCAGTAAATCTGGTCTAAATATTCACCGTGAAGATGTCTTCTGCTCTTAAGATCTTGATCAGTCTGCTGCTGTTTCTCCACTTTAGTCGAGGTGAGTGATTTGAGTGCATTCATCATTTGGTTCCAGCGTGCTGATAATTGGACTCTAAGGAGGATTTTTATACCTGAATGTGTTTATGCAGAAGCCACACATCGATTTTGTACTTTCAAAGACTGTGATCACCACAAAGGTACTTCAGAACGTATTTTGGCAGGTGCAGCCTTTTGTTGTTGAGACAGTTTGTTGCTTACATATTCAGTGCTGCTGGGCAGCTTGTTTTTTTTTTTTTTTTATGTTTTTTTTATATTCCTGCAACTGTCAGTCCAAACACACAAAATGACTTTTTTTTTTTGTCTTATTTAGCAGTTAACGGTGGCGGTCCCTAGCATCCCTCATAACTACAATAAAGTGCCTTAAAAAAATGTGTGTGTGTGTGTGTATATATATATATATATATATATATATATATATATACAGTGAGGCAAATAAGTATCTGATCCACTGTTGACTTTCCACGTTTCCCCACCTACAAAGAATGGAGAGGTCTGTAATTTTTATCAAAGGTACACTTCAACTGTGAGAGACAGAACCAATAATAATAATAATAATAATAATAATAATAATCAGAAAATCACATTTTATGATTTTTAAATAATTAAGTTGCATTTTATTGCATTAAATAAGTATTTGATACAATAGGAAAACATAATATTTATTTAATATTTGGTACAGAAACCTTTGTTTGCAGTTCCAGAGGTCAGATGTTTCCTGTAGTTCTTGATCAAGTTTGCACACTGCAGCAGGGACTTTGGTCCACTCCTCCATACAGATCTTCTCCAGATCTTGAGTTTCAGCTCTTTCCAAAGATTTTCTGTTGAGTTCAGGTTTGCAGACTGGCTCGGTCACTCCAGGACCTTGAAATGCTTCTTACGGAGCCCCTCCTTAGTTGCCCTGACTGTGTGTTTGGGGTCATTGTCATGCTGGAAGACCCAGCCATGACCCATCTTCAATGCTCTTACTGAGGGAAGGAGGTTGTTTGCCAAAAACTCGTGATACATGACCCCATCCATCCTCCCTTCAATACAGTGAAGTTGTCCTGTCCCCTTTGCAAAAAAGCACCCCCAAAAATAATGTTTCCACCCCCATGCCTCACGGTTTGGACAGTGTTCTTGGGTTTGTTCTCATCTTTCTTCTTGGGACTCCGACGAGGACGGTCGCATCTCCTCCTCTCTCCTCTATATCTACTCCAACCTTCAAAGTTCCTATTTCACCAGGCTGTGAATTCTTCAAACTATATTGGATTAATCATGGAATTGATCAGCTGGTCTCTGAATGCTATTGACACCATTTGTTCTACAAGAAGATCAGGGCCGGAGGACCCTGTGTGCCCGGATGGAACTTACCCTGCGGGCTATGTTCTCAATGCCTGGGAGGTGTGGCGGGTCGCATGCTTTACGCCATTCTCTGTGGAGGATATCAAGGATTTATTCATATTTGGTTTCATAATAGGAGGGCTGGTACTTATTGGCTTATGTGCTGCCCTGACCTACCGGAAGATTGGCAAGACGGCTGCCGCCAAAACCACGTCCCCTCGCTTGTCCGTCATGATTAATGAGTTGGGTAAGGGGATGCATTCTCAGACTGCGTTAACCCTTGAACTCAGACGCAAATTGGATAACAAATGAGCAAATGCACACCTTGCAGGAGAAGATGAAGATTTCAGAGGATGGGGAATTTTCATAATTGGACCCTGGTTTGTTCATGTGAAGCTGGAAAAGTGTTTTTCACTGCTCAACCACAAACACGGCAGGCTTATCAGACTCTCAAGGATAAAATGCCCATTGTTTTTCCTCCAGAAGAATCTCTACGGCCTTGGGAAGATTGGCTACCTCCTTTTCCCTCTTACTCCAGTACACAAGGACAGACAGACTCACACATGGACAAAGACTGAAGCATGCTCCACTTTCTCCCCTACCTCCCCTCCTGCCCCCATCACACACCCCATCCCGGCCACTGCTCACGCCCCCCTTCTCCCCTCCAGGGGCTGCGCGGTTTTAGCTGCGGCAGGTCCCCATTCCCCCCAAGCTAGCGGCGGCAGGACTCATGTTGCAGTGGCTACCACACACTCACATTGCCTCAATTTGGAAAACGGACTATTTCAAGTTTAGCGCACATAAACAACGTCAAATGTATATGTGTTGTCTTAATTCTGATGTGTGCCATTATTACGGTAAACAAGTAATAATTGTGGATTAATTGCTGTATCTTGTCTGTGGAAATGTGACTGTGGACGTAATCTCATTGTTGTTGCACTTGTAATGAAAATGACAATAAATCTCATTCAACCATCCATCCGTCCATCCATCTTCTGAACACAGCGAGTGGAGTTGATACCAAAAAGGTTTATTTTGGTCTCATCTGACCACATGACCTTCTCCCATGCCTCCTCTGGATCATCCAGATGGTCACTGGTGAACTTTAAACGGCTTGGACATGTGCTGGCTTGAGCAGGGGGACCTTGCTGCCCTGCAGGATTTTAAAGAATGACAGCATCATGTGTTACTAAAGTAATCTTTGTGACTGTGGTCCCAGCTCTCTTCAGGTCATTGACCAGGTCCCCCGTGTAGTTCTGGGCTTTCTCAGAATCATCCTTACCTCACGAGGTGAGATCTTGCATGGAATACCAGACCGAGGAAGATTGACAGTCATCATGTGTTTCTTCCATTTTCTAATAATTACACCAACAGTTGTCTTCTACCAAGCTGCTTGCCTGTTGTCCTGTAGTCCATCCCAGCCTTGTGCAGGTCTACAGTTTTGTCCCTGGTGTCCTTAGACAGCTCTTTGGTCTTGGCTATGGTGGACAAGTTGGAGTGTGATTGATCAAGTGTGTGAACAGGTGTGTTTTATACAGGTAACAAGTTCAAACAGGTGCAATTAATACAGGTAAAGAGTGCAGAATAAGAGGGCTTCTTAAAGAAAAATTAACAGGTCTGTGAGAGACAGAATTCTTGCTGGTTGGTAGGTGGTCAAATACTTATTTCATGCAATAAAATGCAAATTAATTATTTAAAAATTCTACAATGTGATTTTCTGATTTTTTTTTTTTTTATTCTGTTTCTCACAGTTGAAGTGAACCTAGGATAAAAATGACAGACCTCTCCATTCTTTGTAGGTGGGAAAACCTGCAAAATCAACAGTGGATCAAAGATGTATTTGCCTCACTGTATATATATTTATTCATTTACTTACTTACTTATTTATTTATTGGTTTGCCTTGTAGCCCAGATGTCCAGTGAGGACTCTCTTCACTCGTCTGTCCTGACTTGGTTCAGTCCACAGTCTCTCATTAGTCTGCTGCTGCTGGGACTGACGGCCGTCCTGTCTGGGGGCCTCTACCTGTGGATCCTCAGATACGTCTGTGTTGGTTGTTGGCAACCAGTAACCTACAGCTCTGAATTAGACATAGATAGTGTGATGTCATCACTGGGGGTGGGTGGGGTGGGGGGGTTTCAAATGACTTTCTTCAAACAGGTGAATTTACTGTTTTCTTAAGCGTCCTGGAACATATGAAACCACATCTGTGACAGTTTGATCATATCAGTTTCTGAGTTTCAAAACTCTTGCAATGCTCGATTAGTAATTTAACACTGTGATAGAGTGGATTTAACACTGTATATGCCCAACTAGATGAAATATAAAAAAAAATGTGACATATTGAGATGAATACATTTTGGAAAAACAAAACCTGATTGGGGAGGAAAACCCTTCAAAATGTAATTATTTCACTTATAGAAAAATTTTTGATGAAAAATAATAAAGTACATGTCCAAACTACCAAGGCAGTTAAACGGCTAGTTAAATTGGATTACCATCAGTTCTGCTTTTTGTCAGCTCATGTTCTGTTACAGTTTTGGACAACGATGAGACAAGTCCGTTATGAGTGGATTCTATGTCTTTGATAGTCCAGAGGTTTTATCTAAAACATTTGCTCGATCAAAATCTTTTTTACAGTATATTTTTTTTCCAGAATTTTTTTAAACACATGAATTTCATTAATTAAATGCTGATAATCTGTGATGTTCTTTAATTCTTTAACAGATGTTGACTTTGTTTTTAATGTAATTTAGATTTTTTTTCTTTTATTTTACATCCCTGTGTTTTATATGGTTGGTGTTTTACTGTATGTTATTGCATTTCATTTTTTTTTAAGCACTTTGTATGTTTGATTTGAAAGTGCTGTATAAGTATTATTTGAATTGTGACTTTCTAAAATCTGATTATTTGAACACTATTTGTGTTTATGGAGTGTTTCTGAAAGCACAGGGTCCAAATGTCTTCATTTGAAACTGATTCCATCGTGCTGCGGCTCAGATGTGACGCTTTTCTGTCTATTTATAGCCATACTTTTTACCCGAGGCCAAAATATGACCATCGGGTATTGCGAAGACTTTGCGTCCGTCCGTTTGTCTGTGCTCAGCATAAGTCCAGTCCTATTACTGCCAGGGTCTTCTTCTTGGGACAGAGACCTTGGACCAGTTCAAAGATGATTAACCTTGAGATATTCTAAGGGGTCAAAAAGTCACATTCTTTCTACACACACTTTCATTGATTACATGCTCATACAGCAGAGGGTATTTTAGCATTGCATTATATTTTATATATGGTGATGTTCTGAAACACTAATTTCCCAACGTGTCAAAATACAAACCCTCATCTATGCAGTTGGTGAGGGTAAATGCAAACCAGACATCACAGTGCTTTGATACTCTGAGGTTTTCCAGATATGGGTCTTATTTCAAATTTCACAATGTATTCATCTTTCGTTACTATGCAACAGAGACCTGTTTTTAACCCATGCCTCTCTTTCTGATGTGAATGTCAAAGGATGTGCAGGAATAGAATCCAAGCATGACACAGGCATTAAGATAATGTGTGTTGTTATTTAGTCAAATGCAGGAAAATGCTAAAATCACTGACAGGAATCTGAACTTCACAGAAACGATGGGCAGGTAAACCAACAAAGTCAAAGTGAACACATGGACAGATGCACAGTGACAAATACACAAAAATGCAAGACAAGTGTGTCATCGATATACATGACAGGTGTCTTAATGAAGTGGAGACAAGACAAAGTACACGCCCACAACTACTCAGGGAAAACCAGATGGATGCGCAAAAAGAAGACCAGAACCATGCACACATGGAAAACCAAACAGATGCACAAAGTGAAAACTAGATGGATGCATACAATGGAAACCAGAAAAATACACACAGGGAAAATGAGATGGATGCACAAAAAGAAAACCAGAACCTTGCACACATGGAAAACCAAACAGATGCACAAAGTGAAAACTAGATGGATACAATGGAAACCACAAAAATACCCACAGGGAAAACTAGATGGATGCACAAAAATAAAACCAGAACTTTGCACACATGGAAAACCAAACAGATGCACAAAGTGAAAACTAGATGGATGCATACAATGGAAACCAGAAAAATATACACAGGAAAAATGAGATGGATGCACAAAAAGAAAACCAGAACCTTGCACACATGGAAAACCAAACAGATGCACAAAGTGAAAACTAGATGGATGCATACAATGGAAACCAGAAAAATATACACAGGAAAAATGAGATGGATGCACAAAAAGAAAACCAGAACCTTGCACACATGGAAAACCAAACAGATGCACAAAGTGAAACTAGATGGATGCATACAATGGAAACCACAAAAATACACACAGGGAAAACTAGATGGATGCACAAAAAGAAAACCAGAACCTTGCACACATGGAAAACCAAACAGATGCACAAAGTGAAACTAGATGGATGCATACAATGGAAACCACAAAAATACACACAGGGAAAACTAGATGGATGCACAAAAAGAAAACCAGAACCTTGCACACATGGAAAACCAAACAGATGCACAAAGTGAAAACTAGATGGATGTATACAATGGAAACCAGAAAAATACACACAGGGAAAACTAGATGGATGCACAAAAAGAAAACCAGAACCTTGCACACATGGAAAACCAAACAGATGCACAAAGTGAAAACTAGATTAATATAGAATAGAATATAGCCTTTATTGTTATTGTATATATCACACACACACACACACAACAAAATTTGTCCTCTGCATTTAACCCATCCTAATTACAGTGAGCAGCCACAGTCCTGCACTCGGGGACCAACTCCATGACAGATGCACACAAGTGAAACCAGATGAATACACAAAATGAAAACTAGATGGATGTACACAGGGAAAACCATATACAATAAAACAGAAGAATAAACTAAATCAACCATCTAAATATGAAACAATGAAAACCATCAATGAGGTAAAGAACAAATCCTCACATTTGCTCAGATTAGTATCAGACATCAATCAAATCTGTACCGGGATTTTTGAGTGTGCACATTTTAATGAAGCTTTATCCTGCAGAGCTGTTGATACCAGCTTGGAATCCTGAGAGAGAATGTGTATCCTTTCATTCATGCCAACCAATCAGGATGAAATGAGTAGGATCAAACAAATCCTGGTGGTAAGAAAATATTTAACAGGCTTTAATCATCTGCCAAAACCTCCTCCCTCTTGTCAAAGTGGTGTTATTTTCATTTATTTATATCTGTCAGATAACATTTGCACCAGGCTTCACAATTATTTTCACCTTTTTTGCAAATTGCACAATTGTTCTAAGAGGGAAACTTTAATCCATATTTTTTTGGTGCCACTTGTGTGAAGATGAAACTCCCTCCATCGTAACCATGGTAATCCCTCCTTCTTCCCGTTGTCCACATTGTTTCCAGTTTGTCTCACCTCCCTCCTTTTAATGGATTTATCACAATCTCTCCGATCACCTTGGCTCTGGGGCAAAGCGGTGACTCCTGTGACTGACAGCTGCTTATAGACCTCAGGTTTATTACAGAGTCTGTTGCCAGGGGCTACGGGGGGCTTCCCACATCCACCAGTTGCCATGGAGATATGGAGTTAAGATTTTTGTCCTGCAGATGGCAACACACACAAGCTGAAGAGGAAGAGGAGGAGGAGGGATGAGTGATGGTGAAGTGGGAATGAGGGTGGAGCGAGGTGTCCCATAAAGTGCAGGTTTGATTCCCAGTTGTCCTCTCAGTACCCTGGCACTATCAAACGACTTCAAGCAGCAATCGTCAGGATAATGTTATTATGAACTGAAAGTGCAAAAATGATTTATTATAATGAAAAGCAGCTGATTGAGTCCACAGGATGTTCATCTGTGCCACAGATCATCAAACCTGGCAAACCAGCTCCATTTAATGAGTTTGTGTTTCCTCACTTCTGTGATCAGATTTGGCAGAACCATCCTCGGAGTGTGTATTTTAAAATTTGGATTATTGCATGTTTACAGCCATTGATCATGCTGTACAGCAGCTTCATGCTAATTACAGACTGTGATAGTTCCAAATCATTATCTAAAACTGCTCAAAATGTGTATTTGTTGAGTGTGTGTACAAACTTATAAGTTTATTAAATTATGTGTAAGTGACTAAAATGCAATACAAACTGGCCCATCTCACTATATAAAAGGGTGAAAAAGAAATCCAGAAAAAAATAATCTAAATGTCAAAATAAATAAAAATGTTTGTTCACAGATTTTTGGCCGGTTTCTGCTTCTTTTGCCCAGTTTTATCTTATGTGTGAAGGGGCCTTTAGAAATGATCCAGAATCTACATCTGGATCCCAAAATTTGGGGGATCTTACTCTTGGAAAAATCCATCACTGCACACGTTTATGATGATCAGATGAAAACAATCTGATAAATGAAACAAACATTCTGTATTGGTCTTCTTGATTTCAAAAAATTAAGTAAATCCAGAATTCACAGCCAGATTTTGATCAACACCAAATTATGGATGATGATGATGATGATGATGATGATGCTTCTTCTTCTTCTTCACTCCCTCCCAAAACAGTCCCATGTTGTGAAACTATTTTTTCTTTTGTGGGTTTTTTTTTTTTTTGTGACGTCCTGAATCTCCATCAGGATCCTGATCACTCGCTTTACTCAGCTTCCAGGAATTCTGCCAAGAAACACAGTTGTCTGTGATGCTGGAAGTAAATATTCAGGTTTTTATTTTCAGCAGCTCACATTCCGGGTCTGATGAATGTCGGCTGGTTGTCTGGCTCTTCTCCCCGGCTCCTGGTGGTTCATTGTATCGACTGTCACATCGTGGCGAGTCGTTTCCCCTCTGGCGGGAATGATATGGGAGGTCAGTGGAGGTCGATAGTTCCAGAAACTCACCTATGGTTTGGGATAGTGTGCAGTTTTTCTCACTCAGCTGCAAAATACTGCAGGGTGCAGCAAAGACTTCTGAAACTATCACAGGAACACACTCTCCAGGGTCCACGGGATGCAGGAGCTGCAGGTTTGAGCCCCATAGAGGGGAGGCCGGGGACGAGGCTCTTTATTCTCCAGCTCCCTGCCGCTGAAATAAGGGGGTTCAGAAAAGAGTTGGACCTTGTAAGACCTCTTTCCTATAGGAATTCCATAGATTTCTTTTTTCTTTGAGGGTTTCCGACAGGGAATCCTCAAGGATTCATGTCTGATTTTATTTTCCTATAGGAATCCTATAGGATTTCTGCATGATTCCTGTGTGATTATTTTCCTATAGGATTCCTATAAGTTGGAATATGTTCTTATTGGTGTGTGTGTGTGTGTTGGGGGGATTCCATTTAGGCTGAACTGGTTGTGATTAAAATGAGAAATCTGATGTTTGAATCTCACTGGGAGCCTCGAAGATTTGTCGCTCGGTTACATATAGAAAATCCGTTAGGAATTCTGCAGGATTTCTACATGATTTTATTTTCCTATAGTCTATTTTCCAGGTATTTTTGAGCAGGTTAGTGAACACATGCAGTGTTTTAATTTTTTTTTTTCAGTTAATTTCACCAAAACCCAAGTGATCTTGATAATAACGGTTATCTGTTGTTGTCAAATATACATTCAGATCTGGTTCATGGAGGTTTTGTGTTTTAACACATAGGACGCAATTCATAACGTTGTTAATCCAAATGCCAAGACTGTCTGAATGTCCTTGAGTTATTGAATCACCCACGAACACGTCTCACAGTCACGTGGCAGATGTGCATCTAAAATGTGCGTGGGAAAGGTTGCACATATATTAAAGAATAGTACATGGCAGAGAACAGAAGCCTGTTAATTAGAGTTAAAGGTGCTGCTGCCACGCAGAAGTGTCGTGTTTTTTTCATTTCCAGCACACTGTGTTCCACAGTCTGGAGTCACGCAAGGACAATGCTGCAGAGCCACCTTAAAAATTGGACTGATGTAAACGCATTTAAGGGGGCGAGCAGAGATAGAAGTCCGCTGGTATCCTGCAACACAGAGATGATGGTTTCATATATTGGTTTAAAAAAATTCCGGGACTCCTTAAAGGCAACACGCAGTTATTGTCCGGTGGAATAATGATACGTTCAAGAACAATCAATAATATTGGATGAAATTTGAATTAATATTATTTGACTTATTACTGTTTTTAAAGGTGGATAAACAGTAAGTGCATATGAAAGCAAAAAGTACAGGATGGATTTCAACAAATGTGTGTGGATGGATGGCGACTGGGTGAAAGAAGAGTTGATAATCCTAATTAGAATTCACATTTCTTAAAACAAACTGAATCAAATACAAATGGAATATAAAGCTAACTGGACATGACATAAAACTTCTTTATCTCTAATATCATCATTTTTGTCCCAATAAAACTTTCTGAATTGGCTTGAGTGAACTGTCAGACTCAATGGTGTGTGATCTGTCTGTGATTTTCAATTTATTTTTGTAGTATTACTATTAGACTAGACTGGATTGCTGGAGATGTGCTCTGGAGAGAAGGGGAATGAAAATCAGGAGGAGCAAGAGGGAGTAGATGAGTGTGAAGGTAGATGAGTTTAAATACTTGAGATCAACTATGCAAAGTAATGGAGCGTGTGGTGGGGCGTTGAAGAAGGGTGGAGTGGGTGAAGAAGGGAAAGTAGAGGTGTGGTGCTAACAAAAAAACAGAAGGCAGAGCTGAAGATTTTCTTTGGGAGTGACAAGGATGGACAGAATTAGGAATGAACATGTTAGAGGACAGCACAGGTGGGACAGTTTGGAGACAAAGTCAGAGAGGTAAGATTGAGATGGTCTGGACATGTGTAGAGGAGGGACCCAGGGTATGTAGGGAGAAGGATGCTGAAGATGGAGCCACCAGTCAAGAGAAGGTCAATGAAATGTGCTGAGGACGTGTAATGGCGGCCAGCAGGTGGTGCTGTGCAGGAGAAGTTAGTAAACCTCAGACCCATGGGCTCTCGGCTGTTGAACGTCTTTTTTTTGGCGTTGGGGAGTGAGGTCAGGAGACTGCCTGCTTCCCATCCTGGAGGTTCTGATTTCATGCCCACAAAAGGGGTGAGTAATGTAAGTTACACATACCCGTGACTGGTGATGTGAGCCCCTAACAGAAGCAACTGAAAGAAGACGACTAGTGGCAGTAAATCATTTTATTGGAAAATGAATAATAAAATAATACATTTGTATGTTTGGCGCCTCCTTTGACCGGATAAGCTCCTCATACTTAATGGAGCTTGTTTCTCTCACGGAATCTGGCAACACTGCTCGAAAGCAAGCGCTTAAATGGAAAATCCCACAGAGCACTCTGGATTCCGAGCCCACGAGGATGTCTAGAAGGCAGCGCGGTTGTGAGATCAGCTGATTTTTTTTTCACGCTGCCATTTTGTCCGGCGGAGGGGCGACGAGTCAGTCAGTCCGCGCGGAGAGACTTTACAGGCGGCAGGACTGGTGAAAAACGAGCCGGTGATGTGGAGACAGCGAGCGGCGGACGGCACGGACTGAGGACGGACCGAGGGGAGTTGACGGCGGCCGGAGCTGTGCTTTTGAATTCCGCTCTTCTTCAGCCGTGAGGCGTTCACGGGCTGGTTAGCTAAACCCCGCTAGCTCTCGGGTCAATACCCGCTGCTTCGCGGAAAAACCGCACCTGTTCTAGGCTGTCAGCCAAGCAGCACCCTGCTGGTACACATCCAACAATGTATTACCCACCCGTGAGTGACTTTTTCCATCCTGCGGTGGGTTACTGCAACACTTCTGCTTTCGCGAACTAACAAACCGAGCTAACGTCGACAAGTTGACGTGGAGGAGGAACTCGAGATTTGTTTGTGGGATTGTCCTGATTCATCTCCAGACTGTGAATTCAGACGGATTATATATATATATATATATATATTTTTTCCCCTGCTTATCCCTAAACTAAAGCTAGGTTAACTATGCGTATTTGTGGCCATAAAGTACTTTCCAGCGTTTACAGATTCCACAGCGGGACTCTTTCCTGGTTCGACAGCGCAAACTTTAGCTAACACAGACTCGCCCGGTTTGTTAAGTCTGTAATATTGTTCGGTCAGGATTTGGTGTATCTGTGAACCACACACGCTGAAGGTCCTCCCACTTCTTCCGTTTATCTCCACTCGCGTGTGAAGTTACGTCGATCCACTGACCTGATCGATATATATTTTTTTTTAGTCGATTGAAGAGAAATCGGAGCGATGTCGGGCCAATCGATAACTGATCGGATCGCGGCAGCGCAGCACAGTATGACCGGATCAGCTGTCAACAAGGCTGTGTGCAAAGCCACCACACACGAGGTCAGCGGACCCAAGAAGAAGCACCTGGACTGTGAGTATGTGACACAAAGCACACATACCGGTTCTCTGACGTCACGTAGGTTTACTTTGTTAGGTTAGGGGTGAAAGGTCCTTTGGGTCCAGATAATTTGGTTGGCTTCAACTGGTGCTTCGAAATCACCAGCCAAGTGTAGACCATCAGTACCTGAAGTCACCGTCCCTCGTTTTGCTGGCCGTGACTGTCGATGTTGATGGTTTAACCTCATCTTGGTATCTGTCGGTCATCATCTCATCGCTTTCAGTCATCTCGCTCCTGTACTCTGTGTTTGCCATATCAGTTTCTTCAATTGGTCTGTGTAGTTGAGATCTTTGAGGTATGGAATTACTTTGGTGACCCTCCTGTACGAATGCTCTTGTTTTAATCCGTTTCTTCTTGGTTGGGTCAGTCGGTTGTAGCGTATTCAAGTGTGGTCTAAGGAGAGCAATGTATAGCTTTGTGAAATTACACTCATGCAGGAAGTAAAAACTCCTTCTGGTCAGTCCAACTGACATGGTTTGGTAAGTCGTTTATGTAAAGGGTGAGCAAGAGAGGCCTGTTGACCTTCAAACGTGAATCTGCTGCAAATCGTGAATTATCCGCAAACAGTTAATAAAATATCCTGCAAAATGTGAACGCAAGTCTTGTAAAACGCAAGTTGCAAAATGTGAATATTATTCATGATATATATTTTCTTTCAGTTTAAGTAGTTTACAAATTTCGTTTCACGGATCAATTACTTCAGGAAAACGTGATCGCAAACCTTATCTCTGCAGTCTTTTTTCTGGTGGGGGAGAGTCACACCCAGCAGGGTTGGGAAGCGAGAACCCGCTTGGGGCTCGTTTCCCAACCCTGTTGGGTTTGACCTGCGCCGGGGACTGTGGCAGGTGGCGAGTTTGATTGGGGTGGTAAACCTGTCAAACGGTAACGCAGGTCTCCTAAGGCAAACTCGGTCAGGACAGAAATCCTCCTGTGGAGCAGAAGGGCAAAAGCTTGCTTAATCTTGATATTCAGTATAAATACAGACCGTGAAAGCGGGGCCTCTCGATCCTTCTGACTTTTTGGGGTTTTAAGCAGGAGGTGTCAGAAAAGTTACCACAGGGATAACTGGTTTGTGGCGGCCAAGTGTTCATAGCGATGTCACTTTTTGATCCTTCAATTCTACTCTTCTCATCATCATGAAGCAGAATTTACCCAGCGTTGGATTGTTCACCCACTAATAGGGAAAGTGAAAGAGTCTAACCCGCGCACGAGTCAAGGGGTTGCATGAAGCCCCGTAGTGGAATGAAAGTGAGATGCATGCAGTCATAATCCCACAAATGGTACCTTCACATCATTTGTTCCTCCGCCAAGCACATATACCAACCAAATCGTGAAGAAATTTACATTTTGCAAGATATGCATTCACTTTTACTGGAGATATTTTTTTCAGTATTTATGGTTTGTGGATAATTCATGATTTGCAGCTGGTTTACGTTTTAGGGGTTAATAGGCCCTAGTACGCTACCCTGCGGTATGCCGCTTTGCATAACACCATAACTGGTCACTGTGATAAACTGTCTCGCTTCACTTCTTATTTACTTCAAAATGAGTTTATTTTTTGAAGCATTAGAGATGGCAACATTTGTAGTTTTGAAACATCTGAGAAACCATTGTTTTTGTAAATTTAAAACCTTTTTTAAAGGCTGTCCTAATGGCTCCAGACCAGAACGTCTTGATTGACGTGCGTCTCCTACGGAGACTGCAAAGACCAATTAATCCAGAAAGTCGCTGTTCCTGCTGTAAATTGCATAAAGATGCTACGGAAAAGTTTAAAAGGGTCACGCGCACATCGAAGTCATTGCATGGCCATAAAGTTACGGACTTGCAGAAGCAGAAATTAGGCTTTAGGATTTAAGGTACCACTCCACAGTGGATTTAGAACAAGTGCAATAATTTTAATGCACATAATGCCTGGTGCTTATTTAAGGCAGGCGTTCATTTTTTTTTCAGACAAAGTTTTGGCCCCGTCATTAAATGAGATGGGTCCCGATTCAAGGTCAAGCAATTAATCAAGGAAATACGTAATCCTAAATGGTGCTGGGAATTTCCTGTAGATCGTTTGGCGCCTCCTGGCTGTAACTACGTGCGTATAATGGTTTTTGTCCATTTTATATGTATAACAGATTTTGTCTGTTTTGTATGTATAACGGATTTCAATTATAAAGTTCGCTGGTCCACCTGAATCCATTATGCAAGTTTTACTGTGTATAGAGAAGGGGTATCTTGAATTTGAATGGATCAGAATTCTGCTACTGCACAAGACTTTTCTGGATCTGGAATCATTGTTCAAGTTTCCAAACTTTTTGTAGATTTCAGAGAATGTAATCTTTTGCTGTAATTTTGATAACCCTCACCCCAAACCAGAGAAGGTTGCTGTGAGGTAGTTGAGATACCAGATTTAGAACCATGTTCCAAAACCAGATGCACCCTAAAAAATAGTTATCATTTTTAGGGGTACAAAATCTTCCAAGTTTGTCCACCTTTTCATACTCTGTGGAACATAAACACACTGGCTGTAATGCCTGACCTCTACCCTGTACAGGTTGTTCTGTTTGCCAGATGGATTAAACACAAGTATTGATCCGGCACAGACTTAAATAGCTGCTGGTGACCTTTTATCGCTTACTAATATAACCAAGGGTAACCCAACCATAAACCTGATTCTGGGACAAATGGCTCCCTGTGCTGATGACTGTGTGTGTGTTCCACGCAGTATCAGAAAGTGGACTAAATCGAGTTTAATGTGCATGAGGCAATGGCTGCGAGTTCTGGTGCAGCGGGATGATTGTTCCCTTACACATTGGGTTAAAATGCAGAAAGACTGCACATTTCTCAGTCATATAGATGCATCAGAATTCCAAAGTGGTCCATAGACACTTTGGGAACTGAACCAGTGAGTCTTCACAGGTATCGAACTATACACACTTTTATTTCTGAAAATTGTCCTCTTCTTGTCTTGTCTTCACAGCTTTGTGTCAACATGATGTACTGCAGCTGTTATATGAAAATCTAAATACGTTTTCCTCAGTGGGTTGATGGTAGTATTTATAATCGAAATTCCTAATTTGTTTTAGATGCACATTTGTTCCCTGTCCAGCAGGTGGCAGACGAGGTTGTTTTTTTTTCAGTTTTATTTAGTGCATCAAACTTAACCACTCTCTGAGTAAATCATCATCATCAGGTATTTTAATGCCAGCAAATAATGCAACTTTTACTTATTTTTGTAATTTTTGTTATTTTGTTGTTCTTAATTAAGTATCGTTTATGAATGAAAATGCAATATGAGTTCATTGTTTCAACACCAGAGGGGACATACCAATTGGAATATTTCATAACATTTGTCTTGAATGTCTAAAATGGGAGGGGCTTGTTGTTGTTGTCTTCTTTCCAAGCAGAAGAAAAGATTAATTGCTGTTTAGGCACTTGGGATTATTAAAGATAAAGGATGTGTCAGATGATCAATTGCTGTTATTGTTCTGTGTGTGTTGGCTGGGATGCAGAATGGTCTGGTCACAGTGTACAGAAAGACATTCTTTTTAATTTTTTTTTTTTTTAGTCTGTCTCATTTGGTGACACATTTTGTTTTTTTTTGTCTTGACAGTATTACATTTCTTTTAAATGAGCATGACTGTTTGTTTTATCTCTGTAGTCCAGAGATAGCCAAAGATACGAGGAAAAGCTCAAAGTAGTGACGTAAGTCTGATCGATCATATCGTATTCCTTATAAGGAAGTCGTATCGTTTGGTCCTCTTCGCTGGCCGATGGTATTTGTCTAGAGATCCATGTTTTTTAGCCGTTTGTCACTGTGCTGTGGTAGTGCAGAGTGGATTATGCCTTTCTGTTGTGAGTGCAGCCTGCTCAAGTCCTATTGAAAAGGCAGCAGTGACGTGACCACTGGGACAATAAAACAAAAAAACAACTTTAATTAGAAACTTTTGTGCTTCTGGAAGTGTGCTTTTTCAGCATGACGTGCACATATTTGATCCACATCAACTCCTCCTCACACAGAGGAATTGGCTGCTGCTGTTCAGCTGCAGTCCAGTAGTGTTTCCTCTGTGAACTTGATCAGACCTTCACAGTCAAAACGCCACATCCAGATTAATCATTGCAGGATATTGATTTCTTTGTGAGAGCGATGACCTCAGTGCCATCGGGGAAATGGTCAGTGAACGCAGCATCACTTACAGGTCTGACTGTCCTGGTATTTGTCTGTTTAATGAATATACTGAAGTTGTTGTTCCAATGTTGTCAGGTCCATTGTCTTGTTGATTTGACAGCAGTAAATGTGTGGGTTAACTTATCCTTCAGGCAGGCAGATCATCAATTTGAGATTCAGAGAGTGAGCTGGGAATGATTGGAGGCAGTCTTTTCGGTCATTACACGGTCACAGCTTTTGCCAGCCGGACTAATTGGTTAATGATGAACACAGGCAGTATTTCAGAGAGTCTGTCAACGTTGTACATACTTAAAGGCTCCCTGACATGAGCATGACTTTGATTCACGCACTTGCGTGACCTGTGTCGTGTAGGAGAGTAAAGTCTTCTTTAACCGGTGTTGACTGAATGTGTGAAGGGTGCCGGCACGTGCAATTGTGCAAAGAGAATTTTGAAATGTTCAAAAGATTCTTCACACATAAATGTCATGCTACGTGGCGTGATCTAATCGCCAACACGACGTGCAGCTCGTCAAGTCGAGCAAAGTAAACAGAGTGAGTAGCGACGTCAGCGGATCACATCAGAGCGCAGCTCGTCTGAAGGATTATAACAAGATGTTAAGTCTATCAAAAACACACTTTAACAGCTGCACACAAGAAGGAAAGAACACACAACTGTTTTACCAAGCTATGACAATGTAAACATGACACATAATTACCTTTTTAGCTGGCTCAAAATGCTTTCTGCAGCTCGTTAGGTGTGCGTGAATGGCTGAAGTGGTCCTCTATGATTCAGGAAGCGATGAGAGCCGTTTTCAATGGCCAACTTGCAGAGAAAATATTAATCTGACACAAAATAATTATTTTATATACACAGCATCCAGTGCAGAGCACACGGCAGGCGGTGGAACAAAGAATGGCGTCAAGCTGGGAACACAGCGGTTGGGGCGTGCAAGTGCGTGAATCAAAAGTCATGCTCGTGTCAGGGGGCCTTAAGACACCTCGACACTTGCATGCATTTAACTTCCGCACTGCTGCGCAATTCGTTGTGCCAATGTGACCCGCTTTGTTCCACTTGGTGCCACTGGATGCTGCCTTATATAAAATAATTCTTTTGTAGCGGATTTGCTCTGAGCTTGGCTGATGAAACCTTCTCTAATCGCTCTTGGAATCAGAGGAAAATTCTACAGCTGCTGCTTGTCTCGTACATTTCATGACACAGAGAACGCATTTGGAATAGTCTCAAAGGTAATTATTTGTAATATTTGTAAAACAGTTGCATTTTCATTCCTTCTTATGTGAGTATCTGTAAAATTATGTTTATTATACATTTAACATCTTGTCATCGTTCAGATGAGCTACGGTGTGATGCGCTGCACTGACGCAATGACTTGCAGTGACAGTGTTTTTAATAGATTGCGCAATGTTCCTGTGTAGTTCACAAAATGAATGCACTGGCATGCCAGATTGCGTGCCAGTGTGGGGATCAAATTCAGGTAAGTGTCAAGGTACCGCTATTGTTAACATACATCTCTGGTTACTTGGTCATAAATAAGTGATAAAAGTGATTACTAAAAATGTCCATTTTGAACACTTGTTTTAAAGGTGCTAACTCAGATTTTACATATTTTTGTAGCAGCTAACAACCATTTTATGTGTCAAGATTTCGTGGCTTAATGGAATGAAACAACACTCCCTCTGTGCTCTGAACTTTTCTGTCACCTCTTTACATTCCTAGTCCGGTTGTGTGTGCATGTTCATTCATTCATTCATTTTCTGCCACTTGTCTTGGCAGTACACCAAAGAGCTCACCCCACACTTCCCTGTCCTTTGCCACATCGTTTAACTTTCCCTTGTACATCCATGCGTGCATGTTTTGTGCATGACATTTCTGTAAGTGCATGCCATTCCTGCCCTATGAATTTGTTGTCCCTCCTCACATTTGTAAAGAGACATCAGTCCTCACCATGCAACTGAAGAACTGTTTATTATTATTATTTTTAAAGATGCAACTTTCCAAAAATGTGTCCAAAATGACACGTAGATAGGGATGCACCAATCCGCATTTTTTTCACTTCTGATCTGATCCCGATACCTGAATTTGGATATCTGCTGATTCCGATACCAGAGCTCTATTTGCTTTAATATTGTTATTATTGTTGTTAGGATTATTGTTGATTTTATATGAGGGTATTTTGTATCCCCAGTTATATAGCTTTGTGATGAAGTATAGAGGAGGATTTTCTTAAAAAGACCTGAAAGTTCAGCTACAATTTGCCAGAAGGTACATCTAAGATACAAGCCTAGATTTGATGTATTGTTGAGAGTTAAGTACTTTTATTTATTGTTGAGTCAGTGGCTGAAGTTTCATCTCTTGAACATCACCCTGAGTACATGTACCATTTTAAAGACGGCGTGCACTTCCGCATTTCCAAAATGCCACAGCCACCCAAAAAAAAAAAAAAAATAGTAGTAATAGTAATAAATAAAAGTACTTAATTTACTCATATTTGGAGTCAGATTGGGTCAATCTGGGTAAATTACACCATTCCTCCTGGCTCATTTTGTCTTCCTGTTTCCGGTTCAAAAATCCTTGTACTCTTTAATGTGGTGTTTTTACAAATGTTTAAGTTGGCTGTATTGTAGATTGTGACAGAGCTTCCACCTCTCGGTACAACAGCACTACAAACATTACACGTTACACAGACGGCTCCTGGATTGGAAAACTCCGCAGGTTGTATTGGAAATTTCCGATCTGTGAATTACGTTGGTATCTTAACCCGATACCGATATTTGATTGGATTGTCCCATCCCTACACATAAAGACTGAAAATGCCTGTGACCAATGTGTGCAGTCTACATACGCCTCTCTTTTTCCATGTAGAGACAGTTTGACCTCATAAAAGGCTCCATCTGCCGTTACTCAAAGGAAAAGGGGATTCAAGGAAGAGTGGCCGAGGAGGGAAGCTTTGTTTCCGTCCTTAAATGGAGGGCTTTTGCGACATCTAGTGGCATTAAAATAATTCATAGCCCCTTTAATGTCTGTAAATTAAGAGCTTTCCCAATGCTCGTGTCCAGCCTGCTGTCAGAGACTGGTACTGCAGCGCAACAGCCTTGAAAACACACTCAGGCAGATTATCGTCCAAAAATATCAATCTTCAGCTATGCTGTCAAACTGTTTTCCTGTTTGACTTAAAATAGCTGTTTATGAAACAGTCGGAGCCCTCCCCGCCCTCCTACAAAAACATTTTGTCCTGTTGGCTGCAATTCACCACCAGCAGCTGTGATCGTGTGACAGCTCACTGTGAATGAGCTCACTGATATGTTTGCATGCAGACCCAAGAACCAAATAACCCTGGCAGCAGCTTTTAATCAATGCCAGTGTGCAGGGGCCGGTGGGCCGCTCCTGTCTGCTGCAGCCGTGACATTCACGCGTCACTGGCTAAAGTAAGAGGTGTTTCAACAGCATTTAGTGTCATGATTGAGACTGTTCAGATCAATTAATGCTGGGTTTTGGAGTCTCTGGCACAAATGACGACTCTTTGCTGTCATTGTTTTGAAAGGTTCCTTTTTATTTATCGTCATTGTACAAATGTATGAGGAGGTTGCAAAGCACTTACACCTGCTTGTGCTTTGAAGGTTGTTTCTGTCTATCCGAATAACAACTGTACTACACTGGCACACACTTTGGCATCTTTGCAAATCTCATTATTTCACCATATTACAGCTGTTAGAGAAGTTTATATTACATTTATACTCGAGTCCAGATTCTTCTTCAGGGCCATACTGTTGTCATGGCAGCAAACCAGCCAAATGGCTTGTGTTAAATAGGGTGTAGATAATGCTGGATTAGTAAAATCGGCCTCAGGCTCAATAGTAGTGCTGTTTTTACTACCTTTGTTTATACAGCTGTGTTTGCTGAACATCTCGAAGTAGTAAATGAATCAACAAAGGAATTTGGGTAATGGAATATTTATTAATCGTAAATCAAAGGCTGTGGTTAGAGGCTAGCTTGAAAGTGCAAGACACTTATTTTCTGCCAGCACTTCACAGAGGGATGTACCATATTGTATCATTACCAGTATTGGTAGAAATTCTCCCCACGGTAAGAATTTGTTATCCAGTGTTAATATAGTTGTTGATGTGGTTTCATATGCATGTGGCCAGCTCAGAACGATGACATTTACGCTGGAAGGTGGAGTTCAAAACAGGAAAAGAGGAATGGTCAGGATGGTACTACAAGCTATGGTTACCTACCGTTAGCCTTCACAGCTAACGGAAAAAACACATTGTGAACATGAACTGAGACTTGCTCATTTTCTGATAGTTTTGAGGCTTTCTTGTACAACCCCAATTCCACTCAAGTTGGGACATTGTGTAAAATGTGAATAAAAACAGAATTCAATGATTTGCAAATCTTCTTCAACCTATATTCAATTGAATACACCACAAAGACAAGATATTTAATGTTCAAACTGAGAAACTTTGTTTTTGTGCAAGTATTTGCTAAATTTTTTTTTTTTGCCTGCAACACGTTTCAAAAAAGCTGGGACAGTGGTATGTTTACCACTGTGTTACATCACCTTTCCTTCTAACAGCACTCAATAAGCGTTTGGGAACTGAGGACACAGGTCTGGACTGCAGGCAGACCAGTCTAGTACCCGCACTCTTTTACTATGAAGCCACACTGTTGTAACATCTGCAGAATGAACCTGTTCACCTGTGGAATGTTCCAAACAGGTGTTCTTTGAGCATTCATCAACTTTCCCAGTCTTTTGTTGCCCCTGTCCCAGCTTTTTTGAAACGTGTTGCAGGCATCCATTTCAAAATGAGCAAATATTTGCACAAAAACAAAAAGGTTTATCAGTTTGAACATTAAATATCTTTTCTTTGTGGTGTATTCAATTGAATATAGGTTGAAGAGGATTTGCAAATGATTGTATTCTGTTTTTATTTACATTTCACACAATGTCCCAACTTCATTGGAATTAGGGTTGTAGGTACTTAACTTTATAGCGCATGGTGATGCATTTGCAAATCAATCATTGCTCCTCATCTCCTTCGTATAGAAAGTACTGTGTCTGCTCCGGGTCTTTTTTGTTAACACATTGAAGCGGAGCTGCTTCTGCTGCCATGGTAGTTTTTTTTTTTTTTCCCCTGCTTGGAATTTAATGGCAGTTGTGGGGAAACTCTCCTCCTGTCTTCTTGAATTAAAGCTGGAAGTCAATACTACAAGCAGGTGTTTCATTTAAATTCAGTTGTGTTGGGGTACAGAGGCAAAACTAGAAAAAATGTCATTGTCCCAATAATTATGGAGCTGGCTGTAAGTGAGCCAACAGTCTAATTTTGTTCAGTGATGTTTGTTCCAGCTCAGTGTAGATTGTTTCATGCGGAGTCTCCAAGGAAAAAAAAAAGTTGGGAACCGCTGGATTAATGGACCCAACAGACTGACATCAATACATTGTTATTCACACATTTTGTGATTGTGAGAACAGATGTGACTTGATTTGAAATATTCACTGAAATCAGGCTGTCTTATCTCAGCTGGCAGATAGTTCAGTAGAACAGCTGGATGAAACAAAGATGACAAAGCAGGTTTTTGACTGAACGCGAGTATGTCTTGATGCAGTCTGCCTTGCAATTCTGTTAGAGGACACAGTTCTAGTAACGCTGAGAAATGGCAATCGTTAATGTGGGCACTTTCTTTATGACTTTCTGGTTGTTTCCTATAGTCTGCCCAGTGATGGAGTCCATTTCATTTATGTATTTTTGTCTGTGGGAATGTGATCCTGAGAAGGAAAAACCAGACTGTTCAGTCTGGTAGTAGACTGCTAGACAGGAACGGTTTTGCTTGTGAACACAACAAAATTCTTGTAAATTACTGTTGACTTTTAATTTCACGAGTTGGAGTCAGTTGTTGCAGGACCATACGTCCATGTAGTCTGAAAGAAATGTAAATGTATGTTATCATGATGTGTGACTTCATGTTTATGGTTTAGATCTGAGAGCATGTGCTGGTGCCACGCGAGTACTGGATGGCAAACACCAAGGCAGACAAATGGGACTTCTCCATTTCTTGAATGTGTCTGACGCAGCCAGGTGAAACTTTGGAGTGTCCTTGACGTTCTCCAGTGGTTTGGATCCTCAATGCTGAGGCTGCACTGGATCATGTGCAGAGAAATGTGCCACATTGAAAAAGCATCATTCGTTTGTCACAAAGTCATTCCAGTGATTTGTAAAGATCCTCTGAAGGAGTATAATACCAAAGACATTCAGTCTTCACTTTGGGATACCAGTTGGTGTCCAGGTCTCACAACCACACAGTAAGACAAGAAGCATGAGGACCTAAAGGCTTGGACCTTTGTTCTCCTGCAAACATATTGACATGGCCAAACACTTCTATTCACCAACCTCATGACTCCATATGTTCCTCGTTTTATTTAAATAAAACTTTCAATGGCCAAGCAGAAAATGAACTATATATAGATGGATGTATTTGGTCTAAATTTTTAAAAGTTTGGGTTTTCAAGGGATCTCAACCTGGGAGATTTTTCAGCAAATATTCAAAAATGATTTTAAAATATATTATGCTACATGTTAGATGATAAAACATACTTATTTTTGGTTCTGGTAATATTTATGGCTTGTCTACAGTCAGGTATGAAAATGACATGATCAGGTGGTATATATTGTTTCTCAACAAATAATCAAGTTTTAAGATACAGGTTTTGGGGTAAATGCACATACATACAGGAAGCAGAGTTGTAGTCTTACACACCTCTCTGCAGCTTCTCTCCCCCTGCCATCCCCTCATTACCCCATCCCCGTAGAGACGGTGCCTGCTCCCAGACTACCAATAACCAGCAAAAATCTATTTAAGCATAAAAATTCAAAAAGAAAAAATAATATAGCACCTTCAACTGCACCACAGACTAAAACAGTTAAATGTGGTCTATTAAACATTAGGTCTCTCTCTTCTAAGTCCCTGTTGGTAAATGATATAATAATTGATCAACATATTGATTTATTCTGCCTAACAGAAACCTGGTTACAGCAGGATGAATATGTTAGTTTAAATGAGTCAACACCCCCGAGTCACACTAACTGTCAGAATGCTCGTAGCACGGGCCGTGGTGGAGGATTAGCAGCAATCTTCCATTCCAGCTTATTAATTAATCCAAAACCCAGACAGAGCTTTAATTCATTTGAAAGCTTGTCTCTTAGTCTTGTCCATCCAAATTGGAAGTCCCAAAAACCAGTTTTATTTGTTATTATCTATCGTCCACCCGGTCGTTACTGTGAGTTTCTCTGTGAATTTTCAGACCTTTTGTCTGACTTAGTGCTTAGCTCAGATAAGATAATTATAGTGGGCGATTTTAACATCCACACAGATGCTGAGAATGACAGCCTCAACACTGCATTTAATCTATTATTAGACTCTATTGGCTTTGCTCAAAAAGTAAATGAGTCCACCCACCACTTTAATCATATCTTAGATCTTGTTCTGACTTATGGTATGGAAATAGAAGACTTAACAGTATTCCCTGAAAACTCCCTTCTGTCTGATCATTTCTTAATAACATTTACATTTACTCTGATGGACTACCCAGCAGTGGGGAATAAGTTTCATTACACTAGAAGTCTTTCAGAAAGCGCTGTAACTAGGTTTAAGGATATGATTCCTTCTTTATGTTCTCTAATGCCATATACCAACACAGTGCAGAGTAGCTACCTAAACTCTGTAAGGGAGATAGAGTATCTCGTCAATAGTTTTACATCCTCATTGAAGACAACTTTGGATGCTGTAGCTCCTCTGAAAAAGAGAGCTTTAAATCAGAAGTGTCTGACTCCGTGGTATAACTCACAAACTCGTAGCTTAAAGCAGATAACCCGTAAGTTGGAGAGGAAATGGCGTCTCACTAATTTAGAAGATCTTCACTTAGCCTGGAAAAAGAGTCTGTTGCTCTATAAAAAAGCCCTCCGTAAAGCTAGGACATCTTTCTACTCATCACTAATTGAAGAAAATAAGAACAACCCCAGGTTTCTTTTCAGCACTGTAGCCAGGCTGACAGAGTCAGAGCTCTATTGAGCCGAGTATTCCATTAACTTTAACTAGTAATGACTTCATGACTTTCTTTGCTAACAAAATTTTAACTATTAGAGATAAAATTACTCATAACCATCCCAAAGACGTATCGTTATCTTTGGCTGCTTTCAGTGATGCCGGTATTTGGTTAGACTCTTTCTCTCCGATTGTTCTGTCTGAGTTATTCTCATTAGTTACTTCATCCAAACCATCAACATGTTTATTAGACCCCATTCCTACCAGGCTGCTCAAGGAAGCCCTACCATTATTTAATGCTTCGATCTTAAATATGATCAATCTATCTTTGTTAGTTGGCTATGTACCACAGGCTTTTAAGGTGGCAGTAATTAAACCATTACTTAAAAAGCCATCACTTGACCCAGCTATCTTAGCTAATTATAGGCCAATCTCCAACCTTCCTTTTCTCTCAAAAATTCTTGAAAGGGTAGTTGTAAAACAGCTAACTGATCATCTGCAGAGGAATGGTCTATTTGAAGAGTTTCAGTCAGGTTTTAGAATTCATCATAGTACAGAAACAGCATTAGTGAAGGTTACAAATGATCTTCTTATGGCCTCGGACAGTGGACTCATCTCTGTGCTTGTTCTGTTAGACCTCAGTGCTGCTTTTGATACTGTTGACCATAAAATTTTATTACAGAGATTAGAGCATGCCATAGGTATTAAAGGCACTGCGCTGCGGTGGTTTGAATCATATTTGTCTAATAGATTACAATTTGTTCATGTAAATGGGGAATCTTCTTCACAGACTAAAGTTAATTATGGAGTTCCACAAGGTTCTGTGCTAGGACCAATTTTATTCACTTTATACATGCTTCCCTTAGGCAGTATTATTAGACGGTATTGCTTAAATTTTCATTGTTACGCAGATGATACCCAGCTTTATCTATCCATGAAGCCAGAGGACACACACCAATTAGCTAAACTGCAGGATTGTCTTACAGACATAAAGACATGGATGACCTCTAATTTCCTGCTTTTAAACTCAGATAAAACTGAAGTTATTGTACTTGGCCCCACAAATCTTAGAAACATGGTGTCTAACCAGATCCTTACTCTGGATGGCATTACCCTGACCTCTAGTAATACTGTGAGAAATCTTGGAGTCATTTTTGATCAGGATATGTCATTCAAAGCGCATATTAAACAAATATGTAGGACTGCCTTTTTGCATTTACGCAATATCTCTAAAATCAGAAAGGTCTTGTCTCAGAGTGATGCTGAAAAACTAATTCATGCATTTATTTCCTCTAGGCTGGACTATTGTAATTCATTATTATCAGGTTGTCCTAAAAGTTCCCTAAAAAGCCTTCAGTTAATTCAAAATGCTGCAGCTAGAGTACTGACGGGGACTAGAAGGAGAGAGCATATCTCACCCATATTGGCCTCTCTTCATTGGCTTCCTGTTAATTCTAGAATAGAATTTAAAATTCTTCTTCTTACTTATAAGGTTTTGAATAATCAGGTCCCATCTTATCTTAGGGACCTCGTAGTACCATATCACCCCAATAGAGCGCTTCGCTCTCAGACTGCAGGCTTACTTGTAGTTCCTAGGGTTTGTAAGAGTAGAATGGGAGGCAGAGCCTTCAGCTTTCAGGCTCCTCTCCTGTGGAACCAGCTCCCAATTCAGATCAGGGAGACAGACACCCTCTCTACTTTTAAGATTAGGCTTAAAACTTTCCTTTTTGCTAAAGCTTATAGTTAGGGCTGGATCAGGTGACCCTGAACCATCCCTTAGTTATGCTGCTATAGACGTAGACTGCTGGGGGGTTCCCATGATGCACTGTTTCTTTCTCTTTTTGCTCTGTATGCACCACTCTGCATTTAATCATTAGTGATCGATCTCTGCTCCCCTCCACAGCATGTCTTTTTCCTGGTTCTCTCCCTCAGCCCCAACCAGTCCCAGCAGAGGACTGCCCCTCCCTGAGCCTGGTTCTGCTGGAGGTTTCTTCCTGTTAAAAGGGAGTTTTTCCTTCCCACTGTAGCCAAGTGCTTGCTCACAGGGGGTCGTTTTGACCGTTGGGGTTTTACATAATTATTGTATGGCCTTGCCTTACAATATAAAGCGCCTTGGGGCAACTGTTTGTTGTGATTTGGCGCTATATAAAAAAATTGATTGATTGATTGATACTTGCGTGTATGTATATGTGTGTGTATGTATGTATGTTTAAATATCAAATTGAAAAATTACAGTTATTATTCAGGTTATTATTGTCAGCTGGGTAATACTGATTGAAAAATGTCAAGAAAATGTTATTGAAGTTCATTTTTCAAATGTTCAATATTTATGCTTATCCCAAGATATGAAGTAAAAGCCTTTATATTTTAAGTAATTGACTTACAGTTTTAACATTTTTATTTGTCAAAACCAGAAACAAATTGGATAAAAATGTGAGAAGTTACTGTTATTTATCAAGCTTAATCATTATGAAATTCTTGTTTTTTTTTAACTCTGTGTAGCATAATGAGGCCTAAATATGGTTTATTGCACTATATACGTACATATATTGATTAATTTATGCCACCTTTTAAATATGTTGCACTATATACGTACATATATTGATTAATTTATGCCACCTTTTTAAATATGTTTTAAAATGATAAGCACCATACATGTATATTTGTGAAACACAGAAATTTAAGAGCCAAATTACCAAGTGAATTTTGTGTCCCTAAAATTATGTAGCAACTGTAGACATGTGTTCAAGGACTAAGTTAGGATTTATATGGATGAGAATATAATAGAAATGACAAATATTACAAAGTATCAATTGAATTCCAACAATAGAAAATGAAAATAATGTGTATTTATATCCTTATCACAGTCCTACACATACAGGAGCACCATGATGTAGCATCTGTAGATCTTGAACATTTCCATTCTTCTTACTGGTATTCATGTGATATTTTCACCTGCTTCACACTTGCAGCTGAAGTAACATTAATTAAATTAAATATATATATATATTCTATATGTTCTTGAGTCTATTCAAACAGGGTGTGATCAGAATGAAAGCAAGTAATATGGTGAAAGAACAACTTGTCAGAGTGAATGTGTCAAATTTCAGGTGAATTCTTGGCTAACTGTTCATTTGAATGTGGCTTGTTATAAAGCTTGATGTTATTTTAACATGGAATAAATTTTCTCTGAAATATTAGAATTCACTCAATAAAAATAATGGAAAACAACATGTCAGTGTTGTAGCATCCGTAGATCATAAAATTGAACAAATACATCCAATTGGCCAGCAAATAGAAAAAAAATTCAGGCTTTGGATATTCAAATTTCAACTAATTACCATAAATATATAGTTTGAGAATATTATGAATATAGAAAAATAAGAATTTATCAAAGTTCACTTGAGTGCTAGTGGACCATACTTTTACACCTGATTATAGACGAGCTCTAACTGTATAAACTTTCAAAATGTAATTCTGTTAGTTACACAAGCTTCAAGGTTCCATTATTGTCATTTACATGTTTCACACGCAAACGAAATGAAATTTCTCCTCAGGACAAATTTGTTCACAATTTTGTTCAGAAATCCTGTTGAAATCCAAGTTAGTGAGCACTTTGACTTTGCCAAGACGGTCCATCTGCTTGGCTGCTGTGCTGAATCCACACAGTGATTAAATGGCGTGATTATTGCGCGTGTGCCTTCGACTGGTCACAATAAAAGTCCAAGGCTCAGAGCACCCCTGTGAGAGAAGACACATGCAGACATAGGACCAGTACTCTGCACCACCAGGAGGCAAAATTGGCCAGAGGATTGCAGACCAGCTGCCCAACGACAGAATACACCCAAACTCCCACTGCCCGAGAACACGACACATAGGATCCAAACCCCACAAAGTGTCCCACTGGCCAGTTGGGACCACCCACTGGAGCAATTTCTGTGACCTTTGTTTCTATGATCAAGCTGTATGTTGGTTCCATCTGTTGTGCCGACTAACTCAACACAGTGAGTGTCTGCCATTGCAAAACGAGCTGTCTTTGAGGTGCTTCTTTTGTTGCCAGGAAACATTTCATGCGACCTTTTGCTTGGCTTCTTCCCTGTTGCTGGATGCATTGTCCACGTGAGTTTTGAAGGACTCATTCTGCTGCTGTCCAGACGTGTAGACAGTGATGTAAATATTAAAGCTAGTATGAGAGGCTAATGTTCTCCTTAATTCACTTTTTTTTTAATAAATCCTCTGGGATAACTTGCCAAACAAACGTTTACTTTAATGTTCAAGTCAATATCATAATAACCAATTGGGTGTCACATTAACTGAGCAATTTTCGACAAACCTAATGTGCTCCCCACATCTTTATCGTGTCTCTCCTGTGGCTGAGGTCACTGTCAGGGTTTACTACTTGCGGTTAAAATACTGTAGCTTAGTACAACATGCCATGTTGTTTTTACTGGCTGAGTGAGTTTCTGGCCCGCGTATCCTGCAACATCACATTGTGTTAGATCATTCATAGCCCAACCTAAAAACTAGGTTATACTTGACACATTGATGTGGTGTTGGAGTAGTTGTCACTGCTCTTCGTGTGCCTCGGTGGCTTCAGGTTGGATAATCAGATTGAGACTGTGTTATTGTGTTCGTCTTCCCGTGTTGATTTGCAGCCTCCAGGGAACTCGTGTCCATTCAAACTCTGGCTGCTTTTTACACACAGTCACCTTGGTGTGTGTGTGTTTTAGCATTGTGCGTATGGATTGTGCAGGTGGAATAAATATCTTAAATATGAAGTCTTCCTCATAGGGTTGGGCAGTTGGACAATTCCATTGTCCATTGCTGGTGGGTCACGAACATCATGATGTGGAGCCAGTGTCATGATGCTTTGCCTATCACTTTTGCACACCAAATCTACTTTATTCACACAGACTCACCAGTACATGTCAGTCTCACATTGTTTCATAGACCTTATGCAGACAGAGCGATAATACCTTGTGCTCTGCCCGTATTGCTGTGCTGCACTTTTTAAAAGCGTATTTCACTCTCTATTGCTTCAAATACATACCAAGTCCCTTTCTGACAGATAATCACATGTGATATACCCTTGTTAGTGTTTAATCAGGTAGTGCTTTCCACCTAAACATGTTTTTAGATGTGTAAGAAGAGGGCCCCCCTCCTGTTTTGAGTAAAGATCCACTTTTGAAGAGATTTTTTGCACATCATGATGGTGATGATGATAAATAATAATGATGTGTTAACAGTGAGATTGACTGTATTTTTAACATCTAAAATGTCATTCAATCAATATTACTCGGTGTCCTAGTTCTGCTACTATAATGCTGTATTAAGTGAAGTTGATGAGCTATATAAAATATTTAGTTAATATTTTAAAAATGAATCAAAACATAATATTAAAGCTTGGATTTACGCTGTTTTTTTTACTTTGTAATGCTTGTCAGAGCTGTTGAACTGTTAGTATAAAATGGATTAACTTTAATGTGTGTGCAGTGTCTCTGTGCAAGTGTAATATTTTGGAAAATACTTTTTTCAGATCGGTACTGTGTATCGGCAAATACTCAATATTAAATGACTTTGGTCAAAACACCCGATTGGAACATCTCTGCTTTTCACATGTCACTTAGAATTTTGAGCTGCTGTGACAAAAACAAACTGTGTAAACATTGTGGAGAAGCAGAGCAACTGGTCAGATCCGGCAGTCACGGTGCAGCCGAGTCAAACACAGAAATCATTTTAGTTATTGTATACAAAAGGATTCTTAGAAAAGCTGGAGATGCCTAAATTTGTCCTTTTCATGGATGCCTTTTTTCACTGGATGCTGCAGGCAGAAAAGAAAACTGAAATTTTATTGGCAGTTGGAATTGCAAATATCCAACTTTTAGTTCCTGCTGTTTGTGTTGTATTTATTCTAGGCCTGATAGGCGCGCTCAGGGGTGTAGCTGCTTGGTAATGGAGGGGAAAGGCTTTGTGACTTAAGTGATTGTAGGTGAGTCTTCCGCTATCTGAACAGGCCCGGGCAGCCAAACCCTGGCTGCAGAGCAAAGATAGTCCGAGTTCAGTCTGCCAGGCAGGAAAAAGGCCGACTGCTGACTGTGAATGTGTCTGCTTCAAGTGAATCCTGAGGGAATGAAAGCACAGTGCGAGGATGTGAGACTGTGTGTCTGTGTGCACGTGTTTGAAGAGAGGGAAATTGCAGCAGTGTGTGTTTGTTTAGAATATTTTACTCCCTTTGAGTGTGTGTGTGTGTGTGTTTTCAATCAAGTCAGAAAACATCCTACATGTTCATAACTGTTTCAGTTCACTACCACCACAAACATGGCTGCACACTTCAGTGAATTTCACATTATTACACTGTAATAGAAGAAGCCGCAGACTCTCATCTTAACACTGTGGTGTCTGGGAATAAGTATCAGCCTGATGCACTTATGTTGGACTTGTTTCTTCTTACTTTGTGATGTCATAAACGTCCATTCTTGTATTTGAGTTGGTATAGTTCGACGTGGTGTTGGTGGAGGTGTGTGTTCCCATGTGCCTTTCTCTGGAGATTGTTTGATATTTTCTTCACTACACACATCCATTGTGCTGTACTGTGCCAGAGAAGCACAAATACTCATTTGATGTTAGATTGCAGGTAATGGGTAGTACTCTGTTTGGTGCGAGGTTTCTGCGTGTGGAAAATTCAGTGCTATTGTTCCCATTCTGATGCCAGGGTGTTTTTATTTTTATCTGCAGGTTCAACCGCATGTTTTTACTTCCCGAACACAACCTGCCATTCTCTCTGTCACTCTGTTTCTGATAGACGTTCCCTCAACATGTCGGCACAGAGACGTGCTCGGAGTTGTGCACACTGACACTTCAGCTTGACATGATTCCAAAATCCCCCAAGAACACAGTGTGGTTAGAGAAGAGAGCTTGTGTGTTTTGTCTTTTTCACTTTCTGCTGTGTGTGTGTGTGTGTGTGTGTGTGTGTGTGTGTGTGTGTGTGTGTGTGTGTGTGTGTGTGTGTGTGTGTGTGTGTGTGTGTGTGTGTGTGTGTGTGTGTGTGTGTGTGTGTGTGTGTGTGTGTGTGTGGTGTGTGTGTGTGTGTGTGTGTGTGTGTGTGTGTGTGTGTGTGGCTCATACAAGGACAGAAAGGAGAGGAGAAATCTTATTTAAGACCTCAAGGGCAGAATTAAAGTTATAGAACCACAGCTGGTCTATTAATAGACATGTTCTGGTGAAACCGTCTCTCCCATTCCATAATCCCCTCTTTCACACTTTTTTTTTCTTACCCTACTTTTTTACTGCTGGGGCTGCAGCCAACATTTGCTTTCAATATTTTATATTTTGTCTTTACTAACTCTTTAATTATTTAGCTGTTTTTCATAATATGGCATGAGAAACCCCATTTATATTCTGTCATCCAGGTTTACAACTTACCGTATCTGCATGTCAGGATGCTCTTGTTCAAGCATCATTAAAAAGGGTTTTTAATGAAAGTTGCTTAAATGTCCACTCCAAATTAATTTTGTGACTCAAACACATTGTAAGAATTAGTTTTCAGGTTTTGTAGTTATTTATTTTTAAACATGTCCAGAATAAATGGCTATGAGGATGCATGTACTGATCCACAGTTTCTCCAGCATGGAAGAAGTTAATTCAAATATTTGCCTTTTTATCTTAGGTGTAATGAAAAAGCAGATCAGGTTTTTCCATGACAACTCCCTCCATTTTTGAGATCCAGTGGTTATTTGGTGGTTTAATCCTTTTATTAGCCATTGCTTAAAGTGTAGGTGACACCAAAAAATGTGCACAAATAATCACTAAAAATAATGAAATGTTGGCATTTTAAAAAATCCTGAACAATAAAAGTCAAGTCAAAAACATTACGTATTGTGTCACCTACGCTTTAAAATCCAGCCCTTGTTGAACAGGTTTAAAACTAGTATCATATGCTATCCATTTTAATGCATTAATATGTTTTTGTAGTTTATATATTTTTTAGAACTTTGTACCATATTTCTAATGTAAAACTTATTTATTTTGGATTTTGACTTGAATTAGGTTTGAGCAGGATGGAAGTAATGCAACCCAGAAAGACCAGTCGGTTGCACTGGATCAGATCGAAGAGCAGGAAGTATCTTTGTGGTATCAAGGCTGTTTTTCTGTTCCCCACTAACTGTCTGGCTGAACATGGCAACAGGTTGTGTGTGTGTGTTTGTGTGTGTGTGTGATTGGAGAGTCTCCATAGTGCAGCCTTTCTGTTGCAGCACCAGTAATACAGCTTCATCCATCCATCCATTTTCTATTAAGGATGGGTATTGGTAAGATTTGATCAATATCGATTCCGTTTATCGATCCAATTCCTTATCCATTCTCTTATTGATACCTCTTGTGAATTTTCTGTGTACTAAAAATAGGCTTTATAGGTTTCCGATATCAACAACATTTTATTGAGTCTTAAAGTAAATAAAAATAAAGTTGGTCACTGGATCCTAAACTCTGGACATAAATAAACTCTACATGGTGGATCCTTAATCTCTTGACATAAATAGAAATAAACGCAATCTGTAGTTTTTGTCAAAAGCATTTCCTTTCTGACATTATTGGCATGAATCTCACTCCATACCTTTGAGCTGAGCTCTTGCAGCTGGCTGTGCTGCACGTCAGCATCAATGTAAATCATAAAGAATGTAGGACGTCTCATTTTGGGAGGAAAAAAACGTTTTAGTCAATTGTAGTTTCTTGTCTGTATTACAATGTTTGGAAAGAGATGTCATTTTAAAGCTGTGATTCGCTTTGAAGTTATTAATTCAGACCGGGCTCCAGCGTGACTTGGCAGAGAGCCATGGAGCGTTTGGTGCTACATCAACGGAATGGAGGACAGTTCTCATTTCGTGACTGCAACAAGACAAGAGTCCCAGTTAGTGACTTTAATACACACAAAAGTGACTCATGATTGACATATTAAGAAGCAGACTTGTCACTTCTGAAGAGCAGTGAATCAAAGAACCAGCAAAGCAGCGGATCGAAGCACTGCTTCATTGGTTCACACTTCAAAGCGGAGTCGTGCTGCAGAGGCGGTTGATTTACAGAGCCGCTGCAGGGTCTGTAATCAACGTAGAGAAATGATCATTTTCTCGATAAATGCCCTCAAAGGGTCTGAAGGACCAATAAGGGAATTGTTAAGCAAAAAGACTATTGATGCCGGTGGATCGAGTCATTTCTTAACGATACCCGAAAAGAACCGGTTTTTGATACACAGCCCTATTTTCTTAGTCTTAGTGTGTGAGGCGGGGTAAACCCTGGACAGGACACCAGTCTGGTGCAGGGTTAATACAGAAATTTAATACATAGATTATTATTATTTCTGTATCTTTAGTTTGTTTTTTATGTCTTCTGCAGCTTCACTCGGTCTTTCAAGTAGATCATATGTCGCCTGGGCGTCAAATCTGCCGGCTGTGGAAAAAAACTTGAGTTTGGCTTTTCAGTGTTTCTGCAACATCATTATTATTTGGGACAATAGTTTCTAGTTTGTCAAGTGTTTTTTGTGAGTCTAAAATACCCCGACTTAGTGTAGATGGAAGGCTAGAATGGAGAGGAAACGATCCACTGTCACATTGAGCAGGTTTACAGTTTCCTTCACATCACTTATCCTCCTTTTTGGTTCAATTGGGAGGATTTGAGAAAGGAAGGAATGGCGTGTTGAATGAACAGGGAATCTTTTCAGACAAAGCCTATCTGCAGTCCCTGATACACAGGAGAGAAGGAGATTACGAGCACATTGCCATAGAAGGTGTTGATATGGTGGCGTGTTAATCTGTAGCAGATTGAGGCCACACTCCCACTTTGTCTGGTGGTCTCTCTTCTGTGTGTTGGTGTCCATCCTCCTGCTCCTCAGGGTTTGAGAGAAGGTTGGTGAACTCTGCAGCCGTCTGCTTGCTCGGGTCCCAGCTTGATCATTTCAGCTCCACGTGGAAGGATTGAAGCTGCAGACGGAGGTGGCGTCCTGCAGCAAGCCAGCCAGCATTTATTCTTTATGTTGTGGAGAGGTGCCTTTGAAGAGCACTGTTTGACGCATGCACATTGATCTCATTAAGGAAAATGCAGAAATTTGTAGGTGACCTGGACAGATTTTATAGTCAGCCTTTTTAGGTCTTTACTGTTTGTTTTGACATGCTCAATCAAATTTGTGTTTGTGTTGTAGTATAGAAAATCCTTCTCCATTTTTCTCCATCGTGAAGCTGTATAACTGGTGATGCAATAGACAAAAAGTTGCAATGTGCAGTTAACAGTGTAACATGTTTGCATTTCTTCATGATGTAAATGAAGTCCAAGACGCATTCAATGATATGGAAATGTGGATTTATGGGAAATGAATGGACTGTGCATAAAAATTGCTGTAATTCCTGAATCGGTAATGTTTTTGTTGTGACTGTGAAACATCCCTGACGGTTCTATAGCCACATCTTTGAGCCGAGTGGGTGTTTTAAACTAGAAATATGCCACGGTTGGTGCCCTGTGTGGATTGTGGAAATACTTTTGCCACCTTTGACCCCACTGTGTTGTCTTAAAGCGTGACCGTCAATCCCCTGTGGGTGATATGGATTACAGACGCAGAGAGGGAGAGAGAGCGAAGAGGAGGGAAAAGCAACAACAGCAAAGTGAGACATGAAACGAGGTGTCAGCAGCTGATTGGTGAAAAATGTTTTGTGACACAGGAACTGGAACATACAAAATAATAAATTGTTTCGTCTTTAAAAAAAAAAAATAAGTAGAGTGATGCATCACATAGATAAAAGATCTGGAGTCAAATCGGGATCAAATTTGTTTACAGATCACGAGGAGGGAAAGAGATGAAAGAAAATTGAAAAGTGAGTGGATGGACGTGGGGGACTTAACGGTGGATAAGGAGAAGAGAAGGAAGCGGGCTGGGCCAGATGTGATCTCTCCTCTTCTTCCTCCTGCCCTTCATCCTGAGCTTGATCTCACCACCTGCTCTCTCAGACACACGTCATGTTTGTTAAAACTAAGGCTGAAGGATTAATCCTTCTTTAATCAGTCAGGCATAAAACATCTCCCAGAGGACTTTTTTTCACAATACAAGTTAGGACATTGCATCTATATAAGCAACAAAACAAACCTCCATAGATTCTGCAACACCGTTGGTAACGGTGTATGCTAACATGACGCGTGCGCTGTGCTGCACCATCAAAGCATGAGAGCTTCTCTGTCTTCTGCCTCAAACAAATTTACTAACTTCTTTTGGCTTCTCCCATTTTGCTCGGGTCATCAACAGCATCTCTGGTGTGGCTCCATATGTTGATTTGCCACATTTTACACCAGCTGCCCTTCCTCATGTAACTCCAGTTCTGTGCGGAGGAACATGCTCAGAACGTCTGGTGTTCCCAAGCAATCTCCCAGCCAAGTATTATTCAGGACTTACTCTGTTTCACGCTTGAGATCTGACGGGTCTGCAGCAGCATGTTCTCTCTTACTACAAGGGAATATATCACTTAAAACAAAATCGGTCACTTCCTGCGCGTTGAACAGCAGAGATGACGCAGAAGGGCTACTGCACGTCTGTGTTTGATTACCCAGAATTCTTCTCCGTGCTTTGGCCAGAGGCAATGTTGCGCCTCTCCAAGACCGCTTGACTCATGCATGACTTTGCCCTTGTTGTGGATGAAGTATTTGATATTTAGTGAAACGACTTTATAATGCATGCGACAATTAGTCAGGTCAGTTTGCCTTGTGCATGTAATTGCTCACAGCATACCTGCAGGTGAGGATTGTTAGATGGAAATCAACCTTGTTATGCATTTTTCCATGTGCACTCAGGATAATTGCCTGAGGTTTCCAAAAAAGAATGAAAGAAAGAAACAACAAACCTGTTTGTGCTGCAGACCACATCAGAAAGCGAGATGAAGACGCAGAGGCTTGCTGAGCCGTGTGTGTATTCCTGCAAATTGTCTGGATGAAGAGCCTCTCATGTCTCTTGTGTCTTATTATCTCTGCTGTTTTTCTTTCTTTATCCTTTCCTAGATTTATGGTCACACTTCTTTCTTTTTTTTGTCTGTGTGTACCGTCCTTTATATCCCCCTCATCATTCTTTCTTCTTTGTTTTTACTCCCTCGCCTCTCTGTCTTGTTTTACTCCTTGTTTTCTGTTCAGCGTGTTTGTCTCAATCGTCTTCCGTCCCTTTGCTCCCTCGCTCTGGTCTTATATCAGCGGCTTCTGTTGCTTTCCACTCTGCCTGATTAGTCTGCACATGTACCCTCTTTACATTGTCTCACACCCTCGTACACACAGCCGTGCACAAGCAGCCCTAATCAGCCGTCTTCTCTCGCACCACTCCAGACATGATGAAAAACACGAAAAAAGATGAGGCACTGGACAGACTGAAAGAAGGCAGGAAGAAAAGCAGATGGATGAAAAACATGGTGCAAGAAACTAATTTATTAAGAGCACCACCAGTCAGTCTTAATACCTGTTTCTAGTGTAGAGACATGGTTTCTAGTCAGTGTCAATAACATCAGGCAGGGGTGGATTACAAGGAAAAATACAAGACGTATGGAGATAGAGAGAAAGTGAAGATAAACAACTAGAACTGCCAATATTTTTTCTACTATCAGCCAGGGCTACCACGACTATCTGAGAAGGAATCGCATTGTGGCTAAATCAGATGCTGATGAAGAGGGACAGTCATCTCTAAGCTAATTGGATAGTTAGCCGCTAACATTAACATCTATCAGGGTTCTCCCCAGAAATTTTTAGTATTGCGGTGCTGTTTGCAATTATTATCTGAGGTGGCTTTTTTAGCATGTTTCCAAAATATTTGGCAATCAGGTACTTAAGTTCACAATAGCACCCGAATAATTAGCTCACAACAATATTTATTGAAACTGAAATGGTTGCATGTACATTTCTATCATAGATTTGATTAAAGAAGGCTCAGGCAGTAATGTATTATTAAAATACGTTAAAATAAAACACAGTACACATTGAATTGACTGTCAGCTATCAATAGTATTGGGGCAGGTTCATCCAGGAGCTGGCAAGACCTTATTTGGGACATTCTTTTGGCGATTAGGGATGTCCTCATGTGTTGTAATAAATATTCCAAAGAACAGCAAGAGTTTCTCTCAGAATTTAGATGAATAGGCCTGAAAGAAGTTTCTGTAGGAAGTATTTTTGTCATAAGATCAAGTGGGAGGGGAAGTGTTGGCTTTTTAAATACTTGAAAGACACTGGACACATTGAGAGGATTTAGTACTGCTGTAATGGAGTGATGCAGGAGATGGCAGCAGTGCAACAAGGATAAGGATGCCATCTGTCGTTAAACACCATAGAAGAAGAGAGGGTGCGCTTGGTTTATTTCACAGGGGCACGTTTTCAGGTCGGAGCGCATTTTTGCATTTACAAAATGCCACAAGAAACCACCAAAAAAATAAATAAATGTACATCATTTAGTCAGTCTGGGTAAATCGTCGGACCTGGACCAGTTGATTGTGCTGCTAATCTTGATTCCTCAGTGGAGCGTGCGCGAGACAAAAACATGGAGGACTTCCTGAAGTTTGTTGACATAGAGATGTGAAGAAATTAGACTTTGCTGCTGGAAAAAAATGGTAAAATAAACGGAATTTTGTGAATATTTATAGGGGCCTGAGCGGGCCATGTAATAAATTATAGTGGCCCAACAGTGGGCCAAATCTCTGCCATGCCAGCGGGCAAATGGCAGTGCCAAGCCCTGTCAAAAAAAAAAAAAAAAAAAAAATCTCAAGATGATGTCAGAGTACAATGACGCTATATGCAGGGCCCTGATGCCATTGTCTGGGGAGAACCCTGCCTATAGTGAGCTACTTACTTACAGTATATTGATGGCTGTAAACATTAACATTAACTATGACGATTTCATTAGCCTTAGCACACATGTTAAGTGTTTGCTGTAACATTATAACAGAGATGTCATGTTTCAGTAGGAAATGTGATAAGGCTAATATAACGCTACGTTACAGTGCGAAAAAATACATCCCTCTTCAGTGGACGAATTTTTTTTACCAAGCCAACACATGCACACCTCAGCAAGCAAATATCCTGACTGAAGCAATCTTGAAAATGTTGGTGACTGACATGGTTGGCGATCAAGGTTTCAAAGAGATGATCAAGCAGTTTAACCCAGAATGCATGGTAACGACCTACCAGGCTGATCTCACTTCACCACACTGATGGAAAAGAAATACGATACAACGTTTGAGAACTTTCTTTCTTTCTTTCTTTCTTTCTTTCTTTCTTTCTTTCTTTCTTTCTTTCTCGCTCGCTCTATTTCAGTTTGCTTTATTGGCATGAATGTATTAAAACAATATTGTCAACAATAACACATAGTGAAATAAATAATTAATTAAATTAGATAATTAAAAATAGCAGGTTTCTAAGGCAAATAACAGCTGCATCCTGGTGCGATAAACTGCAATTTACATGTGATCTGATTAGTCAAATAATTGGTGACTAGTTGATTATCAAAATGATCGTTTGTGGCAGCCCTACTGTCAGCCAGGAAGACAGATTTTTAAATGGAACTTTGAATGACTGAAGATTTTGTTGACGTGTTTTGATCATCCGTCACATGATTTTGTGGTATAAAGCAATATGAGGCTGGGAATAAGATCTTAGTCCCGAGAGAAATCCTGTCCAAACCTGGTGTGAGTAAATCCAGTGTCTGAAAACTTGCAAATAAGGAGGACAGTAAGAGATGAACAGTGCTGATTGGAAGCTGTATAGTAAAGTGGAAAAGTCTGAGATTAGGCGTTAACAATGCCTGAATTGGATATAAAGAGGGGTAAAACTAGAGTAGTGGTTGCAGAGCAATGTGAATGTTTGTGTGCACTGAAACTGCATAAAGATTTAGGTTTCACTGACAAACAAATACATGTGGGAGTACACAGTCAAATCTGGACAAGTTGGCTTTTTATTTATTCATAAGTTGTGGTTTTTAAATGTACAGCTGGCAGTACTATAATAGGCTAATTATTTATACAATTTTTATGGGCTTAGCTGTGCCAAACCTGCTTTTTTTTTAAAAGCTTAAGATGAGGGTTGTCTCTTTGACCGCCTGACAATCTGATGAAACGTTCTGCCAGTTGTATGCTGTCACTGTCAAAGCGCTCATCAGGTGCTGTTTGGTAGCATTTAAACGCTGTTTGGCCTTGCTGTCATTTGTGTTGTGTGGGCCGCTGAAGAGGAGGTACTGCTGGCCCACCACTACCAGATGGCGCCCTGCTTGGAGTGCGGGCTTCAAGCACGAGAGGGCGTCGGAGCAACGGAGAGTGACAGCTGTCATTCATCATCTGCACCAGCTGTCACTCATTTTCCACATCACCATGAAAGCCGGACTACAACTCCACCTCCCCGCCGAGAAATCAGCAACCAAGAGGTAACCTTCTCTGCGGTAATTTCTCTGCTAACTAAACTCTTATTTGCAGCCGTTTGCCCTGTGGTGTCCTTATCAGAGCTGGAGTAAGGGCGTGACCGCGACGACTTCGCATCACGCTCCATAGCAGATAAGTGGTTACACACGAGCTGCACGAGTGTGTGATTGGAGGTGGAGGTGCTCCCTCCTTACAGAACATTGACTGTGAGTGGACTACTGAGTGTGCGGATTCACACTCACCTGGATTTTCTCTGTTCTCTGCCAGCAGTACCAGGGTTGACAGCCGAAGGCAGAGGCCACCTGGGGACTCGGGACTTGGCGGCTCCGGTGTTCTTCAGGCCCGTTGGTGGTGGAAGCTGTGTGGGAATCAGCTCTTCTCTCGCCAGATGTCTTCTATCTTCGAGCCTGCCCACACGTCACCTGGTGTATAATTGGCAATCCAAATTTCTGTCTGTATTCCGTTGTGTGTTTCCACAACATTAAATTGTTACTTGTTGGCTTATCCATTGTCCGTTCCTTAGCGCCCCCTGTTGTGGGTCCGTGTCACGACACCTTCCCAACAGGATTTCTCGGCCAAGCGTCATGGATCCTGAGGGGCGTCAACCAGAGCTTGAACGGCCAATGGAAGAGCAAGAGGCGCAGGCGTCAGCAGGAGGTGTGTTGAGTGATCTGCAGCATATTCTAACCGCTTTCACGGCTCAGTTGGATTTGGTGACCGAGCAGAATGTACTCCTTAATCGGAGGATGGAGGCTCTCACCGCCAGGGTGGAAGCACGCATTCAAGGCGCTGCTGCAGTCCCTCCTCTTGCTGGTCCTGGGCCCGACACAGACATTCCACTGGTCGTTCAACGACCCCCCCACCGTCCCCTGAAGCATACATAAGCCCTCCGGAACCGTACGGAGGTTGTGTCGAAACGTGCGCAGACTTCCTCATGCAGTGTTCGCTTGTTTTTGCACAGCGTCCAATCATGTACGCATCAGACGCTAGCCGGGTGGCTTATGTGATTAATTTGCTTCGAGGAGAGGCACGCGCCTGGGCTACGGCGCTCTGGGAGCAGAACTCACGGCTCCTAACGTCTTACGCTGGGTTTGTGCGGGAGTTCAAACAGGTTTTTGATCATCCCAACAGAGGCGAGACTGCTTCGAGCGTGCTGCTGTCAAGGAGACAGGGGCGCCGGAGTGCAGCTGAGTATGCAGTCGACTTCCGCATCGCGGCAGCGAGGTCCGGCTGGAATAACGTTGCACTCCGCGCCGCCTTCATAAACGGACTGTCTCCGGTCCTGAAGGCTAAGGAGGAACCGCGGGATTTTGATGGGCTTGTCGATTTGGTTATACGCTTAGACAACCGTTTGAATGAACACCGTCGGGAGCAGGCCAGGGGGCGTGGCCAGGCACAAGCCGTCCCTCTCCCTTCCGGTTCCGAAAGGGTGCCGTCGTCCCCACGCTTCACTGCCAGAGAGCTCCGTGTGGCAACAGCTCCCCCTGCTGACGAAGCTATGGACACGAGCAGGGCCAAAATGAAAGCAAACCTCAGACAAAGGAGGCTGGCCCGCGGGGAGTGTTTTTTCTGTGGCTCATGTGAGCACATGCAAAAGGACTGCCCCAAACGGTCAAACTACAACGCCCATCCTTAGAAACTGGGCTAAGGGTGGGCCATAACACACACGCGGGGAGGCCCCGCAAATCTGCACGAATCCCAGTAACGATCCTGAGTGGGGATTTAACCCTTCACGCCCCAGCACTGGTAGACACGGGTCGGAAGGGAATCTGCTGGACAGCAGATGGGCAAGGGAAGTAGGGCTCCCCCTGGTGGCTCTGCCATCACCATTGCAGGTGCGGGCACTAGATGGCACCCTACTTCCATTAATCACACATCAGACACAGCCCGTGACCTTAGTTGTGTCTGGGAATCACAAGGAGGAGATCGTGTTTCACGTAACACCTTCTACCTCTCGAGTGATTTTGGGGTTCCCATGGATGGTGAAGCACAATCCCCAGATTGATTGGCCGTCTGGGGTTGTGACGCAGTGGAGCGAAACCTGCCACCGGGAATGTTTAGGATCCTCGGTTCCACCCGGCATGACGGCTAATGAGGAGGTCAAAGTCCCCCCCAATCTGTCGGCGGTGCCAAAGGAGTACCACGATCTTGCTGACGTCTTCAGCAAAGATCTGGCACTCACTCTTCCCCCGCACCGACCGTACGATTGCGCCATCGATTTGATCCCGGGCACTGAGTACCCGTCCAGCAGGCTGTACAACCTCTCACGTCCGGAACGCGAATCAATGGAGACCTACATCCGGGACTCCTTAGCTGCCGGGCTGATCCGGAACGCCACCTCCCCGATGGGTGCGGGTTTCTTTTTCGTGGGCAAAAAAGACGGCGGACTCCGTCCATGCATCGATTACAGAGGGCTGAACGAGATCATGGTTTGCAACCGATACCCGTTGCCTCTGTTGGATTCGGTGTTCACGCCCCTGCATGGAGCCAAAATCTTCACTAAACTCGATCTTAGGAATGCGTACCACCTAGTTCGGATCCGGAAGGGAGACGAATGGAAGACGGCATTTAACACCCCGTTAGGTCACTTCGAGTACCTGGTCATGCCGTTCGGTCTCACGAATGCCCCCGCGACATTCCAAGCCTTGGTAAATGACGTCTTGCGGGACTTCCTGCATCGGTTTGTCTTCGTATATCTGCATGATATACTCATCTTTTCTCCGGACCCTGAGACTCATGTCCAGCATGTACGTCAGGTCCTACAGCGGTTGTTGGAGAACCGGCTGTTTGTGAAGGGCGAGAAGTGAGAGTTCCACCGCACTTCTTTGTCCTTCCTGGGGTTCATTATCTCCTCCAACTCCGTCGCCCCTGATCCGGCCAAGGTTGCGGCGGTGAGAGATTGGCCCCAACCAGCAAGCCGAAGGAAGCTGCAACAATTCCTCGGCTTTGCAAATTTTTAACGGAGGTTCATTAAGGGGTACAGTCAGGTAGTTAGCCCCCTGACTGCCCTGACCTCCACTAAAGTCCCCTTCACCTGGTCGGATCGGTGCGAAGCCGCGTTTAAGGAGTTGAAACGTCGGTTCTCGACTGCACCAGTTCTGGTGCAGCCTGACCCTGATCGCCAGTTTATTGTCGAAGTGGATGCCTCTGACTCAGGGATAGGAGCCGTGCTGTCCCAGAGCGGGGAGTCCAATAAGGTTCTCCATTCTTGTGCCTATTTTTCCCGCAGGTTGACCCCAGCTGAGCGCAACTATGACGTGGGCAATCGGGAACTCCTCGCGGTGAAGGAGGCTCTGGAAGAGTGGAGACACCTGTTGGAGGGAGCGGCGTTGCCCTTCACTGTTTTCAAGGACCATCGGAACCTGGAGTACATCCGGACCGCCAAGCGGCTGAACCCCAGGCAAGCCCGCTGGTCTCTGTTCTTCGGGCGCTTTGACTTCCAGATTACATACCGCCCCGGGACTAAGAACCAACGATCGGGCACACTGTCCCGGGTGCACGAAGAGGAAGCCAAGGCTGAGCTGTCGGATCCAACCGAGACCATCATCCCCGAGTCCACTGTCGTGGCCACCCTCACCTGGGACGTGGAGAAGACCATCTGGGAGGCCCTGGCAAGAAACCTGGACCCGGGGACCGGCCCTAAGAACAGATTGTACGTCCCACCAGAAGCCAGAGCTGCCGTCTTGGACTTCTGTCACGGCTCCAAGCTCTCCTGTCATCCCGGAGTGCGTAGGACCGTGGCAGTTGTCCAGCAGTGCTTCTGGTGGGTGTCCCTGGAAGCCGACGTCCGGAACTACGTCCAGGCCTGTACCACCTGTGCCAGGGGCAAGGCAGACCATACGAGGACTCCTCCAGCCCCTGCCGGTGCCTCATCGCCCCTGGTCCCACATCGGCCTGGACTTCATCACGGGCCTCCCGCCGTCCCAGGGCAACACCGTCATCCTCACGATAGTGGACCAGTTCTCCAAGGCGGCCCACTTCGTGGCCCTCCCGAAGCTCCCGACGGCCCAGGAGACGGCAGACCTCCTGGTCCACCACGTCGTGCGCCTGCACAGGATACCATCCGACATCGTATCGGATCGTGGTCCCCAGTTCTCCTCGCAGGTCTGGAGGAGTTTCTGTAAGGAGCTGGGGGCCACCGTGAGTCTCTCGTCCGGGTACCACCCCCAGACAAACTGCCAGGCAGAACGGGCTAACCAGGAGCTGGAGCAGGCCCTTTGCTGCGTAACCTCCGCGCACCCGGCAGCCTGGAGTAACCATCTGGCCTGGATCGAGTATGCCCATAACAGCCAGGTCTCGTCTGCTACCGGCCTCTCCCCGTTTGAGGCGTGTTTGGGGTACCAGCCCCCATTGTTCCCGCTTGTGGAGGGAGAAGTCGGAGTGCCCTCGGTTCAGGCCCACCTCAGGAGGTGCCGCCGGGTGTGGCGGACTGCCCGTTCTGCCCTGTTGAAGGCTCGGACGAGGGCCAAGGCCCATGCAGATCGCCGGCGTTCCCCGGCCCCTGCGTACCAGCCCGGGCAGGAGGTGTGGCAATCTACCAAGGACATACCGCTCCAGGTCGAGTCGCCAAAACTCAAAGACCGCTACATCGGACCGTTCACCATCCTCAAGGTCCTCAGCCCGGCCGCAGTGAAGCTGCAGCTGCCAGCTTCACTGCGGATCCACCCCGTCTTCCATTTGTCCCGTTTAAAACCCCATCGCACCTCACCACTTTGCACCCCTGGACCTGCACCGCCTCCTGCCCGGATCATCGACGGGGAGCCGGCATGGACTGTGTGTCGGTTCCTGGACGTCCGTCGGAAGGGCCGGGGTTTCCAATACCTGGTGGACTGGGAGGGGTACGAACCCGAAGAACGCTCCTGGGTGAAGAGGAGCTTCATCCTGGTCCCGGCCCTCCTGGCTGAGTTTTACCACCGTCACCCGGACAAGCCTGGTAGGGCGCCAGGAGGAGCACGTTGAGGGGGGGTCCTGTTGTGTAAGCCGCTGAAGAGGAGGAACTGCTGGCCCACCACCACCAGATGGCGCCCTGCTTGGAGTGCGGGCTTCAAGCACAAGAGGGCGTCGGAGCAACGGAGAGTGACAGCTGTCATTCATCATCTGCACCAGCTGTCACTCATTTTCCACATCACCATAAAAGCCGGACTACAACTCCACCTGTGGGTCCATGTCACGACACCTTCCCAACAATTTGCACCAATAAATGCATCTAAGTGACTGTATCTCTGTGTTGCACTACACTCCACCTGGTAGCATTGACCTATGAGCACTTGGTGCGTTTGTTTGTGTTGGCGTTGTGTTGATCTTGTTGAGTTAGCAATGAAAAATATGCTGAAGTGAAAGTCTGGTGTGGCTCATTCCTCTTTGTTTGTAGTGGAGTCTAAGATCAGGGAGTAGGTGAGTGAGGTAAAACAGGCTTTATTGAATGAGCACACGCGTCTGATTGTGACCGTGAAATCTCCCAGCGGGACACTTTCCCACTGCAGTCCTCCGCTATTCAAATCGGAGGCTGTTTCCGTAGTTACCAGGTGTGAGAGCCGACAGCTCCTAATGTCCCACGGTGGTGAACAAAGGCGAGTGAGAGGAGGTGGATGGATGGAGAGAGAAAGAGAGAGCAGGGATGAAAGTAAAGTCGAAGGAAGGAAAGATGGATGTCAGACAACTGGTGTGAAGTGTGTCCGTGTGTGTCTGTTACAGTGTTTACACATTTTCACATGGCGAGAAAGGGTGCTGCATCCTTGTAATAAGGTGGAAGATTTGTTCACAAACCAGTTGAAATCAATCGCTACTGAAGTCAGAAGATCAGCGAGGTTAGTTATTAGTATCCCTCACATCATATCAGGCACGTCCTGAATAAAGTTGAGCTCAACCAAATATAAGCTGTGTTTATAGATTGCACCGACATCACCGGCTCGATAAGTCCTTGACATTTTGCTGTTGGGTTAGCAAAAGAAATGAGTCTGCTTACTCCGATACAGACACTAGACTGTGCGGGAGTCTACAAAATCATAACAAAAGGCTCTGAGCATTTCTCTGCCTGCTAAAACCAGCTATGAAAATGAGTTTCAATTTGAACAGAAGTCCTGTAATATTAGCTTTCTTCCTACATGTGTCTTAAAAAAAAATACCCCAAATAAATCTTAATTTTCAGCTGCACTGCTGTTCAACAGCTTGGAAACAGAACATTGGATTTTAGGTCAGTTTGCAGTGCAACGTGTTTCTTTTCGCTGCTTCTTTAATGGCTTTTGTAAATGATTCAGCACATTATTATTATTATTATTATTATTAATATTAAAGTAATAAAGGCTGGTGTCACATGGGATCATTTAATGTAAAATCAAAGTGGTGCAGCTGGAGGTCTTCACAGTGCTCATGTTATCTGCCGTTTCCCGCACTTCAAAGAAATCTCATAAGATTGTGGCGTGATGTGTTGCATCCTATTGGGTCGTGCAGTGTGACGCCAGCTGAACTCAAACATTGGCATATGTCAAAACGAGCAATTTACCACCAAGACGAATGACAGAGAAATCAAATAATTTCATATTAATTCAGGTAAATTGTCAGCCTGAGGTGTATTAAGGCTGTGCAATTCCAAATGAAAGGAGTGTCACATTTCTGTTTCTTAAAATTGAGATTGCAATTCTGTCTGTCTCTTTTGTTTAATATATAAAACCTGATTGCACACATTAAGAAAGCGCTCCAGATGAGTGTGTGAGTTCAAAAATACAAAAAAATGCAGAAAGGCTGGCTGTGTGAGACAGGAGTGGGACTGCCAATCTACAGAGCAGCGTTTGATTCCAGGTGTGTACTGATGACACCAGAGCCAGCCAAAATCCACAGCACAGCAGGGTTGGTGAGATTGCTCACCTCATGAGACACTATCGGTCTTCTGGATTCATTTTGTCATTTTTATTTGTCTTTGCACAGCTCCTGTGTCACCCACTCATTCGGTCACAGGGTTTGCTTTCAGTTTTCTGTTGCCCTGCGTCATGTTGTCTAATACCACATTTGGTGCAGCTGATGCGGCGATGAGTGAGGATCACAATATTAATACCATTAATCGGGCAGACGTGAGGTGTATGTAAATAAACAGGAACTCTGACACTACAGTGAAAATGAACATACGCCTCTAACTCATTATGCGTTATGCAATAATTTAAAAAAGTACCCTTGAAGGGCGTCCCATCTAGTTTAAAGTTGCAGGGTGTTAAGTGAACAACACCTGAACCTCTGCCAGCCTGCCCCCAGAGGCAAGAAAAGAGGGAGATGTTGCAGCTGATTAAAAGTTCTGCAAGTCTTTACTGTCCTTTACACTTCAACCTCTTACAAATTCACCTGAAATGTGTGCGTGTTCGCTCTGGGGTTGTCTTTGACTGGTGCGTTTTTATGCGTAGGTGTGAAAAGTATTTTGCAAAATGTCAGACCTTTTTTAAAAAAGCATTTGTCATTACTTCCTGAGATTTTCTGTTGTGTAACCTTTGTGTTGCTTTGTTTTTGTTTCTCCTGCCAGATCTGATCCACTGCACCAATGAGATGAACGTCAGCATTCCCCAGCTGGCAGACACGCTGTTTGAGCGCACAGCCAACTCCAGCTGGGTGGTGGTCTTCAAGGCCCTCATCACCACCCACCACCTCATGATGTACGGCAATGAGGTGAGACAGACACACACACACACACACAACCCGGTCAGTCACACTCTTCATCAGTCAGGTCTTGGTCAGACTGCCAGGAAATGTGATTTATGTGCTGATTCTGATTTGAAACTGGTTCTGTACTCCAAGTCTGAACAATCAAAAGCTACATGAAATAATTTTTTTTTATTCATATTTGTTTCAAATTTTACTCACAGGTGGTTTGAAGTGAGGTTCAAATAAATTTTTGCAAATGCACTGCGCATCATGTCGGTTAGGCATCTTGCATGTTTGTATTTGCAGCTGGCAGCACTTCAGCTTTTATTCCTTTTGCAGTGCATATTCAGTTTGGAATTATTTGTGTGTTTTGTGTTTGTATATGCATATCGGGTTTCTTATCCAATAACCCGACAACACAACTTCTGTCAAATGTTTTAGAATATATAAACATAAATGCATATAAACTCACCATCTTGGATTATTTTTATAATCCATATCATAAACATACAACTGCAACTAAACCAGTGTTCAGACAGCACTCATGGGGCTAATTTTAAGAAGGTGACTTTCGTTTCTGGAGCAACCAGTGTGGATAAGATGGCAAATCATGACTGCAGCACAGACACGCAGATCTGATCTGGTCACTTTTATATATATAGTGTCCACAATCAATAGGTGTGATCAGATTTGAATCAAAGGTGCAATAAATCTACTTTGAACTTGCAGTCAGTACAAAGTCGAACTTATCAGTCTGATCTCTTCCTGATGCATTGTTAAATACAAGCTTGTGTCCATATTTTCATGATTTATTTAAATCTATATCAGCACAAGGGTGAGCGATTGCAGGAGGGAGGGTGACTACTTCGAGCAGACACTTTGAATCCATAGAATACATAGTCAAAATGGCAGCGGAGTGTGGAGAAATTAATTAGCTCGGAGCCCATTTCAAACAAGATGGGAGATAGTGACAGAAGCAGCTGAATAATCAAATAAATTATGTTGGGGGAGGGGGAGCATGCTTTAAAGTCAGAAGAGTAACACAGTCCCTCTGGATTAACAGACTTTTGAATGCAAAAAAAACCTGATGACATAATCTGGAGAGCAGATTTCATTTGTAATTCTAGTTTGCTTGGAGTACTTTAGTCCAACCCTATGACAACTACGAGGTCTGTCCGTAAAGTATAGGTCCTTTTTATTTTTTTCAAAAACTATATGGATTTCATTCATATGTTTTTACATCAGACATGCTTGAACCCTCGTGCGCATGCGTGAGTTTTTCCACGCCTGTCGGTGACGTCATTCGCCTGTGAGCACTCCTTGTGGGAGGAGTCGTCCAGCCCCTCGTCGGAATTCCTTTGTCTGAGAAGTTGCTGAGAGACTGGCGCTTTGTTTGATCAAAATTTTTTCTAAACCTGTGAGACACATCGAAGTGGACACGGTTCGAAAAACTAAGCTGGTTTTCAGTGAAAATTTTAACAGCTGATGAGAGATTTTGAGGTGATTTTGTCGCTTTAAGGACTTCCCACGGTGCGAGACGTCGCGCAGCGCTCTCAGGCAGCGTCATCAGCCTGTTTCAAGCTTAAAACCTCCACATTTCAGGCTCTGTTGATCCAGGACGTCGTGAGAGAACAGAGAAGTTTCAGAAGAAGTCGGTTTCAGCATTTTATCAGGATATTCCACTGTTAAAGGAGATTTTTTTTAATGAAAGACGTGCGGGCGGATTGCAGCGTCGGCTCGCAGCCGCCGCGATGCTCCGTCACAGGAAAAACACCTCTGCTGGAAGCCTTAAGGACAAGTTGGAACATCTCCAGCTGATAACAATTTCTCATATACTCACTCCACTGAAAGCCATCAAAAGCCAACTGGATTTTAACAAATGGTTATCAACACGGGAGGTGTTTTTCCTGTGCTGCCACGCCGCGTCGTCTGCGTCCCGACGCGCGGACCCGTCCGCACGTCTTTCATTAAAAAAATCTCCTTTAACAGTGGAATATCCGGATAAAATGCTGAAACCGACTTCTTCTGAAACGTCTCTGTTCTCTCACGACGTCCTGGATCAATAGAGCCTGAAATGTGGAGGTTTTAAGCTTGAAACAGGCTGATGACGCCGCCTGAGAGCGCTGCGCGATGTCTCGCACCGTGAAAAGTCCTTAAAGCGACAGAATCACCTCAAAATCTCTCATCAGCTGTTAAAATTTTCACTGAAAACCAGCTTAATTTTTCGAACCGTGTCCACTTCGATGTGTCTCACAGGTTTAGAAAAAATTTTGATCAAACAAAGCGCCAGTCTCTCAGCAACTTCTCAGACAAAGGAATTCCGACGAGGGGCTGGACGACTCCTCCCACAAGGAGTGCTCACAGGCGAATGACGTCACCGACAGGCGTGGAAAAACTCACGCATGCGCACGAGGGTTCAAGCATGTCTGACGTAAAAACATATGAATGAAATCCATATAGTTTTTGAAAAAAATAAAAAGGACCTATACTTTACGGACAGCCCTCGTAAATGACTTTTTTATGAGACGGCGGAACACAGCTTTTGAAAGAGACATTAACTGTGGACAGAGCGAGTTATGGCTTCATTATTTGTCATTTGGAGTTATTGACAACCCATAAGTAGAGTTTAATTTGTAAAAGCTTCAGTTTCCATTACTGGTTCTTTTTAGCTGTTAGTAACTCATAGTTCAGCATAGACTAATTTTGACAACACAGTACATTTATATTGTGTGCTGCTGTTTATCGTAGCTGCACATATCAGTTATATTCATTAATAAATATTCTACCATTTCTATTTTTAATTGTGTACCTGAACAAGGCTTTCATTGATGCAAAAGGTTAAATTGGCTTTTATTTGGGTAGTCCTCTGTGTGGTGAGGCAAAGGGGGCGCTGTTCAGCCTGAAATCATGTCAGGTCCAAGATGACTACTTCAGTGATGAATGTCTTCCGGAAATTACCGGAATTCCTTTTTTTTTTTTTTTTTTTTCTTTACTCACGTGGTGAACGATCCTGGGTTATTTTTAATAAGTTACGTCAAAATCCATTCATTCAGTTCCACGTTGAAACATTTGGTGGCGGTAATGCGCCGTGTTGGTTTGCAAGCAAGCTGCAAATAAACAAAAGAAGAAGGGATATGTTTGTTTTCCTGGTTGGATATAATGTGGGCGTTCTTCGCGAAGCTTGTGTTTGTAAAATCATTTGGAAAAGGTCTCTGAGATGGCACAGTGGATATTAACGATGACATTTTCACGTCATGATCCCAGACTGAAGGTCCACAAAGCAGTGAATGAGAGACGATGTTCTGATTTGACTGTGAGCTGTGCTGAAACTACAAAGCAAATTGATATCATCATATTTTGGATTATATATTTTACTCGATAGGCCGGAGAATCATTTTGGGATTACTGGAATTGCCCTTGCATGGTTGACATCATACCTGACCAGTCGTTCTTACTGTGTGTTGTGCAATGGCACTTCCTCTGATCTTAGGGACATGAAATTTGGGGTTCCGCAGGGATCCATTTTAGGCCCCCTGCTTTTTTCTATTTATGTAGCACCCCTTGGGAATATAATGCGGCGTTTTGGGGTTGCCTTTCATTGCTATGCTGATGACACCCAATTGTACATGCGGCTAACTGCTGGTAATCTCATTCACATAAATCTTTGGAAGATTGTCTGTCTATGGCTGATGCTGAGACTTTGATTCATGAATTTTTCTCTTCTAGATTGGACTATTGTAATGCTTTTTCTGGTTTACCGCAGTCCAGGATTAGGGGTCTTCAACTGATTCAAAATGCTGCTGCCAGACTTTTGACACAAAGCAGAAAGTTTGACCACATTATGCCCATTTTTGCATCTCTTCACTGGCTTCCAGTCGCTGCAAGATCGGATTTTAAGGTTCTGTTATTAGTTTATAAAATTGTTCATGGACTTGCATCTCTATATCTGGCTGACCTGGTAAGCCCCTATGTACCAGCTCGGGCAATGCGTTTGCAGGGTGCAGGACTTTTATGTGTTCCCAGGGTGAATAAAAAGTCTGCCTGTCACAGAGCTGTCTCCTACCGTGCCCCAGCTCTGTGGAACGATCTCCCGGCACACATACGACAGTCGGCTACTGTGGAGACATTTTAAATCACCTTTAAAGACTTACTTGTTTTCCTTGTTTTATCATTAGTTTTACTGTGTTTTATGATGTCTTTTTATTCTTGTGTTCTTTTATGGTTTTGTCTTTTTATTGTGTTTTTAATTCAGTTTTCTGTTTTTATTACGTTGTGTGAAGCGCCTTGAGGCGATCTCGTATAGTAACAACAAGCAGATCACTAGATTATGGTCCGAGTCCACAATCATGAATTAAATGACTTCATGCAGTCTCAATTGGAGGTTTTTTTCTTTTCTTTTACGTTTTCTAGCAATACATATTTTTGAAAACTGACCACACCTCTGACACCTTTCAGTTTTAGTTGAAATGGAGAAGTAGCTCTTCCTATTTTTTTTTTAACTCATGTTTCACCTTTACTTAACTTCCTTCTGTTGTTTTATTGTCTTAATCCAAATTTTTAATGAATAGGGGAAGTGTGAGGTCCCTTTTACACAATCTGTAGTTCAGTGACACTTGTACTTGTGACTGCTGAAGTGGTGCTTAAAAAAAAATCTCCAGGAATAGATTTTATGTTGGCGGTATGTCGTGCGTTGGAGACACACTGGCGACTTGGATAATAACACAGTGAAATGAAATGAAGCAACACAGACTACAGCAGATATCAGTCGGATTATGCTGTGATTAATGCCTGCATTTGGCGCAGTTATTCCTCTAGCATTTTTGAGAATCACACTAAGTAGGTCACTGCAGAGCAGCAGCAAGTGGTTTATAGATATTCTTGAGCTGTATACCCATGTATCTCAGGGCTTTCTTTATTAACCTTCTTAGCATTTGTCATAGTACCTACAGTGGATTAACAGTGATTACAATGTTAAATTAATACTTAGTGTATCACCAACATTAGCCATTATGACTTATGGATGGTTTTGTACAGTTTTGCCTCTAAACGACATGATGAAAAGCAGCGGCTTTTTATTTCTAACATTCTGCCAACTGACAGAAAGCTGTAGACGTTCTCCAATTCAACAATAATGATAAAAACACATAAAAATATTTTTGTTAGGTTATACAGTTTTCAAAATTTTAAATTCATGCACATGTCAGGCCATCCCCTTGGATTAACTTTTGTGACCTTCCTAAAAAGTTAACTGATTATGCTTGTTGCCATGGCTTAACAAAAGCTGATAGGGACCAAACCATCAGTTGAAGTCTCTGTTAGTCTACTGTTGAAATACAAAGAAGAACTTCAAAATTTAAAGCAGTCCAATAAGTGATGCCACTGGGAATTAAGAACATTTATTTTGAGCCCGGAGGCTATTGTGTGTTGAGAAATGACAAAGATAAAAAGTCTTTATTATGAAACATGCTGGGCCTATCTTTGGTCAGTTCAAGTTTGTATGAGTTAGCAAAGTGCTCGGATTAAGGTGCAGATTTGTTAACGACTGTGTTTTAACATTGGCAACATGACCCACGGGAATACGTGTTGTTCCCTCAAAGGTATCATCATCTGACTTCACATGCAAGGTTAAATTGGCCAGTCTTAAGGTCCGTTGTTTCCACAGTCTGTTTTTGCACGTAGACTAACTACTAACTTTTATTGACGTCTCCCCTGAGTTGTCAGGAATATACCCTCTCTTTGACCTGATGTGCAATTGAATTAATCTTGAGTTTATTCTCAGTTTCTGCTGTAGTTTTTGTAGAAATTTGTGTATTTTCAAAATTGTGAAGTCCCGGTGACTCATGTTTAAGGGGAACTGAGGCTCTGAAAGAGGATGGAAGTTGGATTTCACAATTTCACTCTCAATCTAACTGATGGTTACACACATCCACTAATTTAAACAAGAAAAAGAAATGTAAAAGATTTTAGAAGTGTTTACTGAATACAGACTGAAACGCTGTCATTATGGTGCTTTGTTGTATTTGGTGACATTAACAGATTGCAGTTATGGCCCATAATCAAGCAGCAGGAACACAGACATTCCTACAGTATGCTTCAGACCGCACCTTTGGTAAAGCGAGCGTGACCTCATCAGCCTGCATTCATCAGGCCTGTCAGAACAGCAGTGCTGACTGAGGCTCAATGGCCAGGTGTGCCTGCTCCCTCATGGCCACCCCATCCATTACACTTAGAGTTCAGAGAACTCTAGCCGTCAAATTAGAAACCGCAGACCCACAGAATTGGGTCAATGAGACTATATGTTCCTTTTCACATCAGCAAACTGACTGTTTCCATCTTGACTGCTTCACTGTACACAGCCTTGTACAAAGTCTGATGTATGCAGTGCTGTTGAAACCTTTTTGCTTCTTGCTTCATTTCTTTGGGTTTTGTATCTCTGACACACACAATTCTCTAAAGCAACTTTCACACCCGGCCGAGCTCAGCGTGGTGACTCTCTGCTCAGGGGGAGGAGGGAAGGAGTTAAAGTTAAAGTGGCTATGAACATGCTCAGAAAACTTTCAGGAGCTCGGCTAGATTCAAAACCTCCTCGGCTTGGGATGGGCTGCCCTGGTGCAGGCTTGGCACACTTTTCTTGCAGAGCATTTTTCAATTTCAATTTATTTTCATTTATATAGCGCCAAATCACAGCAGAGTTGCCTCAAAGCGCTTCACACAGGTAAGGTCTAACCTTACCAACCCCCAGAGCAACAGTGGTAAGGAAAAACTCCGTCTGAGGAAGAAACCTCAAGCAGTCCAGACTCAAAGGGGTGACCCTCTGCTTGGGCCATGATACAAACATAAATTACAGAACAATTCATGGACAAATATACAAGAAATGCTATTGGCGCACAAGACAGGAGGATCACCAACACGAATACAGCTCCCATCTCTGGATGGAGCTGCACCTTAAACAGACAGAAAAAACAGAATCATGCATCAGAAAGACAAAAAAAATACTGTATAATTTGCCAGCATTAAACAACAAGAAAAACAGAGAAATACTAAGGTGATCGCCGGCCACTAGCCCTAAACTTCATTAAAAGACCCAGAATTTAGGTAAATTTGAGCCCGCGGCCCACTCCAATTACTAATAAATGAATTAAGAGTAAAAAGCGTAAAACAAAACTGTACCAGTATGCTAGCCATATGAAAGGGAAAATAAGTGCGTCTTAAGTCTGGACTTGAAAGTCTCCACAGAATCTGACTGTTTTATTGAAGCAGGGAGATCATTCCACAGAACAGGGGCACGATACGAGAAAGCTCTGTGACCTGCAGACTTCTTATTCACCTTAGGGACACAAAGTAGTCCTGCACCCTGAGAACGTAAAGCCCGGGCCGGTACGTAAGGTTTAATTAGGTCAGCTAGGTAGGGAGGTGCCAGTCCATGAATAATTTTATAGGTTAGTAGCAGAACCTTAAAATCTGATCTCACTGGGACAGGAAGCCAGTGAAGGGATGACAAAATGGGTGTAATGTGGTCGAACTTTCTGCTTCGTGTCAAAAGTCTGGCTGCAGCATTTTGAACCAGTTGGAGACTCCTAATGCTAGACTGCGGTAAACCAGAAAATAGAACATTGCAGTAGTCCAATCTAGAAGAGATAAATGCATGGATCAGGGTCTCGGCATCAGTCATAGACAGAATGGGACGAATCTTCGCTATATTTCCCAGGTGGAAGAAAGCAGTCCTAGTAATATTTCTAATGTGGAGGCCAAAGGACAACGAAGGATCAAAAATTACCCCAAGGTTCCTCACTTTGTCAGTGTGATGTATGACACACGAGCTGAGGCTGAGCGTTAACTGGTCAAATTGATGCCGATGTCTCACTGGACCAAGAACCATCATTTCAATCTTATGGTTAGGGGTTGGTCTTAGGGTTTAAAAGTAGGAAGTTTCTAGACATCCAAGTTCTCATTGCTGCAAGGCAATCTTCTAAGGATTTTATGTGAACGAGATTACCAGCAGTTATTGGCATGTATAACTATCATCTGCATAGCAGTGAAAGGTAATCCCAAAACGCCGCAATATGTGCCCAAGGGGTGCTATATAAAGGGAGAAAAGCAGTGGGCCTAAGATAGACCCCTGTGGAACCCCAAATTTCATGTCACTAAGGTTAGAGGTAGTGTTACTGTACAAAACACAGTGAGAACGACTGGTCAAGTATGACGTCAGCCATGCAAGGGCACTCCCAGTAATCCCAAAGTGATTTTCCAGCCTATCAAGTAGAATATGATGATCCACTGTATCAAATGCAACACTGAGATCTAACAGCAACAGAACCATAGTGGTGTCCGAATCCATTGTAAGCAGAAGATAATTCACCACTTTAGTGAGAGCCGTCTCTGTGGATATTTTCTAAAAGCAGACTGCAGTGGCTCAAAGAGATTATTCTCAGTAAGATAGTCTACGAGCTGCCGTGACACCACTTTCTCCAGAATTTTAGAGAAAAATGATAGATTTGATATCAGCCGATAGTTTGTCAATACACTAGGGTCAAGATTAGGTTTCTTAAGTAATGGTTTAATCACTGCAGATTTGAAACATTTAGGAACAGATCCAGAAGTTAAAGAAAGATTAATCATTTCCAGCACAGTCGGCCCAAGAGTGGGCCACAGGTCCTTAAACAGTTTTGTTGTTATAGGATCAAATAAACAGGTTGTGCTTTTTGTTGACATTACGAGTTTTGTCAGCATGCTTAGTGAGATACTGTCAAATTCTGTAAATCTAGGTAATACCTCAGTAGTGGCGCCCACATCAATAGCAGGGTGTAGTGGTTGGATTAAGGCATGCTGGGATATGTTTAACCTGATGTCTTCGATTTTCTTCCCAAAGTAATCCAGGAAATCTTGTGCTGTGAAAGGAGAGCGAACTACATGTGGTTGTCCATGCAAAAGTGTTGTCACCGTGTCGAACAAGAACTTTGAGATATGCTTGTTTTTGTTGATCAAATCAGAGTAGTAAGTCCGCTTTGTAGCCAATAATGCATGCTTATAGTCTAAGATAGCATCACGCCACACAAGGTGAAATACTTCTAATTTTGAACAACGCCATTTCCGTTCTAGACCTCTTGCTTTATGTTTGAGGTCACGCAGATAATCATTGAACCAAGGTGACTGTGATTTGGGGGAGCGCAGTTTTAACACAGGTGGTGCAATCATGTCGAGTGTAGTTTTGAGCACTGGGTTTAAACTATCCACAAGTCTGTCTTCTGACCGGGTATTTGTCAAACGTGAAGCTAAGACATCAGGCAGTCTAGCTTCGAGTTCAGTCTTAGTTGAGGAGTTGATGCATCGCCGTAATGATATAGAAGGTTGTTGTTCCACTAAACATGGCAGTGAAACTGTAAACTTAATAAGTGAGTGATCAGACACAACTGATGTAAGAGGCATGATGTCAATATTCGTGACAGCAATACCACGTGCGAGAACCAGATCCAGGGTATTTCCACTAATGTGTGTCGAATCCCGAATGCATTGCCGAAATCCTAATGCATCCACAATTTCCATAAATGATTTGCAGAGGGGATCAGAAGGTTTATTTATATGAATGTTAAAGTCACCAATGATCAGAATGTTATCTACACTAGTTGACAAGTTAGAGATGAACGCACCAAATTCATCTAAGAATTCAGAATATGGGCCAGGAGGCCTATATACAGTGACAAAGTAATATGACTGATTTTTATTCTTCTGACCTTGGCAATGTGTAATATCGTGAGCAGAACGGAGAATCAGATGCTCAAACGAGTGGTATTTGTAACCCCCAACAGCTAATAAGCTAAGCCTAGATTTATAAATAAGAGCAACACCCCTGCCTTGCTTCGCGTCACAAGGGACGATAACATCCTATACTCTGCAAAAAAGTATCAAGATATCAAGAGTTGAGTGTTTGTGCAGGTTGTGCTCTACAATGAGTTCGCCTGAAGTTGCACCGGGACTGCTACGGCTTGTCCAAAACCAACTGGCAGAGGCTGCTGATAGTCCACCTGAGCTAAAAAACAAAACAAATCTTTTCAAAGTTTTTTTTTTTTTTTTTTTTTTTTTTTGCTTGGAAGGACACGGCATTGAACACAACCGGGTGAGAACTGCTTGGGGAATCAGCCAAGGTGCACATCGTTAGAGTGGAAATGGGTCCAAAAGTCAGCTAGCTGTGAGAGTAGATTTTGAGCAGAAATATACTTGCTTTTTAACCACACATTTGCATTGTGAACAGAATTGTACACAGACTTAACGGACTACACATTTTACTAGAGGTTTGCACCAGAGGGCATACAAAGGTATTCAGACTTGGAACTTCCAGATTTGTATGCAAATTTGACTGATCTCTTTCTAGCGGTATCCTTCAAACATTTTTATGGCTGTGTAACAGTAGTGACACTTAATATAGATGTGGGACATTGTGGATTTGATCACATAACTTCTATTAAAAATGTTCCACAATTGTTTGTTGCTGTTGATCGTCTTGCTTCTGTCCTAACCATTCATGTGTATATTGCAGTGTGCGCCTGCTTAGCTTTAATTTCTGAGGATGTGCACAACTGTTACGTCAAATGGACGCAGAATACACAAGTCAGCAATCATGCGAATTTGTAGTTAAAATCGAGTATATTTCCATCCTTGGATTTTCATACAGAGTGTGTATACGAGTATATAAGATAAATGACCAAATCTAAAACAAAGTACAGCCCTCCAGTGAAATTTTACTTAATTGGGTCACTCAAACCATCTAAACCTCTATCTATCCATCTTCTCTCATTTATCTCAGATGCTCTTCTCCACAGCTCCAGCATTTACTTCCTCCTTGAGGATCACAAGGTGTTTATGTGTCAGGTAGGATGTATAATCCCTTGAACATGTTCTGAGTCTCTTCCCAGTTTAATATTTGTGCAAAATCTGACAAGATGTCCAAACCACCTCAGCTGAACTCCTTTCAGATATTGGTCCTCTGAACCCCGTCACCCTGTAAAATATGCTGTCTACAGCTCCATGCACCCATGATCTCCTTGTTTTAGTTTCTATGCAAGGTTTGTGATCATAGGTGAGGGCTGGAACATAGACAAATACATTGAGAACTTGACGATGACCATCGCTGCAGTCGCGATCTTGCTTCATGTTTTCTGTCACTCATGGACAAAATCCAAGTCTGGGCTTAAGTTTGTCAAAATTACAGTTGATGTTGCAACTTTTTAATTTTAAATCTTCCTTGTCAGAAGACATAAATGTCTGTGCAGAACCATATCTCACCTTTTCCAACTCTGCTTCACCTTCTGGATGCATAGCATTATCATCCTGGAGGCATCTTTTCTATCCATCAGTCTGGCTGTGGTGACTTCAGAATATAAATCAGCAAAAATGTTTAGCTTCAGACTGCTGCTGCACCTGTCATAAATTGCTTTGGATGTCAGGAAAATGCAGGCACCTTATTAAACATCGCCACGGTTACCCTCCTTTAATGTATTCACCCCCCTCGCTTTCAAATCAAATGTGAGAATTTACAATTCATTGCAGATAGCGGCTGAATTAAGTTTTAATGCCATTTCTTTACTTTGGTTGCCTCATTTTACCTTTGTGAAAGGTCTGGGGATCGTGGTCGGAATGATTGTGTGCGTGCGTGCGTGTGTGCGAGTGCACACGAACAGTTGTCAAGCCAGTATTGATACATGTTCAATTTTTCACTGCCAGTTTTTTTCCTCTCTGCCAAGAAGCAATCCGGCGTGCTCCCCAGAGACACTCTGAGTCTTACGAGCGATCAAGAGCCAGTCAATACCTTTGATCAGGGTTTTGTCTTTGGTGCTGTACAAAGCCACTTTTAAGATATCAGAGAAACACTGCAACACTTTTGACTTTGCAGCTGCTTATTTGCTGTGGTATTTAGGAAGAAGCGTGGCGTTATCATGCAGGAGTTCAGAATTATTCTCCAAAGCCGGGATGTGGTGACTGCTTATTTCTGTGTAGTCTATTCTGCAGCCTCAGACGTGTCGGTCTTTATATAGCTGTGCTCTCATGATATGCCCTTTCGTGCATGCAGCACGCTGCAGGAGATTCTGTGTCAGATGTGTTCTGACCCACTTGAAATACTGGCTTTGGTTTGAATAAGTGGTGTTATCTGGGTAGAGTGTGCAGGAAGCAGGACATGACACACAGAGAAGACTGCGGTCAACATTCTGGTTTTCCTTAAATTTGTCACATGAGTTCAGCGTCCCTGAATCTTGATGTTTCTTCAGTTAGATGTTTTGATTGGTGTCGGGCTTCATGTTCATGGCATTTTAATTGTCCAGGAGAAGTAGCAAGCCTTTTTGGACGACACTCGTGCTCTTTTGTGTTGTCTGAATCAGAGTAGTGCAAATTGTGTAGATCAAAGTGGCCAAATGTTGATTTTTGTGTTAACGCCAACCATGAACAACACAAACTGTATCCGTGCCAATGTGTAATTGCACTGATTGCAAAATCTGCAGAGGAGTTGCTTAACAGTATGTTTTTTGTCACACAGGGAATAGAATACCAGTGCATATGTTTTCTAGTTGACTTGCAGCGCTCCCTGTTGTACAGCTTATGGCTAAATTGTTAAGAGTAGAAAATACTGCAAATAAACAAGAAACAACATGATGAAGACTAAAATCTGCAAGAGCTCACGACATTAGCTGAATCATACTGAGCTAGGCCTGGTTTCATAAAATAGTCTAATCTTGTTTAGTGAAACAAACTTACTTAGTTGACTTTTTTTATGTTAGTTGTTGCACAAAGCGCTTAGTTGGCTGACGTTTCACGTTACCTGGCTAAAGATTTTAGCCTGATACAGATGAGGCTAATCTTATTTTAGTCAACAAAACTTAAGTGTCTTACTTTTTTTTTGTTTTTTTAAAGGGGGGGCAACTATCATGTACCATCAATGATGGAACACTCGAGGGCACCCCTACCTCACACGTATTCCTCCAGAAGCAGAGCTTTCTCCGCTTTGGCCATGGTTGAAGTAGATGAAAGTCATGATGTGTTGGTGGCAGTTGTCACATTAGCCACCGGGCATTGCTGTTAGGCTGAGCAGTGTTGTGTGCACAAAAAGGTTTGAAGGAAGTGTAGAACTACTAGGCTAAGAGCTAAGCATGTCATTCTGCAGTTCATATGTGTCTGTAAATGGGGAAAAAAGGCTTGATTGTTTATGACAACAACCAACCTGGAAGTAAACAAAACTCTCACACATTAGAGGCATTTCTTGGCAACGGTGCTCGTGAGGCCACTATGCCCATGAAAATGGTTGACTAACGTAAAACAGCTAATCTAATCTACAAGTTTAGCTGTCGATGTGAAACGGAGATTAGACGGATAATGTTGGGTGACTAACCTTAGTCGACTAAGTAAGTTTAATCCACTAAAAGATTAGGCTGCTTTGTAAAACTGGGCCCTCGCCTTTTACACAACTATAGATTTAAAGGCGACTGTTGCATAACGGAACAAACAAATATACAATTTTATTTATTTATTATTATCTCTTCAAGAAGCATTTTTGACAGGTGAGACTTGCTCTCTGGTGTGACTTATCCTCCAGAAAATACAGTATGTCCTTTTTGGGTACCTGTATCAACAAGGTGGCGCAGCATAGTGGCCTCCTACGTGAGGGGGCCTGCCCCCATGTAGACGTCAAGGGCTCCTTCTAAACTCCTAAAAACCATTGATTTGTTGTTGCAGTTAATTATACACTAATGAACACACGGTTATGACTGCTTTATTCCATTTCTGCTTTAATACCAGGGTTGGTAGACAGAAAAGACGAGACTAATAAGAAGGCGATTTGATTCTGTTAAAGACTCGACAGGTGTGATCATCAAAATGCAATTTAGATTTCCACCAGCTGCCTCACTCTATTACTCATTACTTTACTGCTCTGCTTTAGGCAACGTTCCCCATTGAAATGTTGTTTTGTAACTAAACATTCTTTTGCTAAATGATCACAGCAGAGAACAAAATAGCCCAACACGTCATAGTTCCAGAGATGAATATCTTTTCATAGCCCTTACAGTTTTCTGTTTTTCCTCAGTCTGCTGTGACTTCAAGGAATGTAACAGTCCAGAGATTTGCCAGACCACAAGCTACAATACATTCCAGCTCCTGACATTTTGTTTCTAAGGTGTCCATGTCCTCAAAATATTACCAGTAAGCCTTTCTTCTTGAGGAACAAAAAGCTCCCTCATAGGCTAAAGCTGTCACCAAAGCCTGGTGTCAGGAATCTGGATCCATACATCACATCTGGGTACAGTGTTGTGCGGAAGAAGAATATGTCTGGTAAAGAGCTTTAGGGCAACGGGAAGAGACCAAGATAAGGCGGAGAGACGGCGTGTGAGAGACATTAAGGACACCAGAGGAGACGGGGCGGTCGGCTGAGGACACCGGTGAAAGTGCTGATGGCAGCAGGATGTGCTGCTTTCCTTTTTGGTATGTGTGGGACAAAGAGGAGGTGTGTATGTGAGATACCACAGCCTTTTTCTGCGAGTGTGTGGCTGCTGTATGAGCCGCCGCCGCCACCATCATCCCAGATGGAGAACGGTCCATTTGTTTTATTGACGTCACTAAAGCACTCTCATCACTACTGTGGCTCCCTTTTTGCAGCGGAATGAGGCACAGGTGAAGATTCAAGCAATGAAGGTGCGAGGCAGAAAAAAACCCGCACTGCATGGAAGGAAGACGAAACGTAAAGGGATGATAAACAACAAAATGAAAGACAAAGAAACGGGGCTTAGAGAACTGCTGACTTGCACTGTCAGGGAACAAGGACAGGACAGATACAATTAATGTTTTCACGTGCATCGGGTCGCCCTGACTCCAACAGGGGCCGCGACTGAGAATTAAAAGAAACTGAATGCACAGAACGCTCACAGATAGTCACAACATCTGTGCGTCAGCTGCTGATATGGTGAACGTAAAGATAGGTGTCGGCCAAGATTGCACTGCCTATACACAACGTGCGTTGCTTATCAGCGAAGCATAAACATCTTTTTATCAAAAAAACATTCATGACCCGCACATCAGCAAGAGTTCAGCTAAATGTCACGTTGTTTCAAATTCAGTATTGCCATGACTTTGTCTCTTACAGGGATTAAGAAGATTTTGTTCTCTTCCTCCATCCAGATGTACGGCACCAAGTTATTTAGAATGTCATGTGACTCTTTCTGTATGTCATGTGATCTATAATTATGGAATTCTATTGTAGCTTTTTCAGATCAGCTGAAAAACTAACTCACATGACGAGTGTTTATTTGCTTGAAAGGGAACCTGAATAATTTGGTAAAACTCTGTGCTGATCCAGATTATTTTGAAGTATCTGGAACTGCAGAAAATATCTGTTTAGGTCATGTTGCCTTATGCTGAAGAGGACATGCCCTTGAAATGGGTGTTTCAACAAGACAATGACCCCAAGCACACTAGTAACCAAGCAAAATCTTGTTTTCAAACCAACAAAATTAATGCCTCGCAGATGTGAAGAAATCGTGAAAAACTGTGGTTCTACTTGTACAACTAAATACTAGTTTAGTGATTCACAGGATTGCTAAAAAAGCAGTTTGAACATAATAGTTTTGAGTTTGTAGCATCAACAGCAGATGCTACTATTATTGTGAACACTCCCTTTTCTACTTTTTACTAATAGCCCAATTTCATAGCCTTGAGAGTGTGCATATCATAAATGCTTGGTCTTGTTGGATTTGTGAGAATCTACTGGTACCTTGTTTCCCATGTAACAATAAGAAATATACTCAAAACCTGGATTAATCTTTTTAGTCACATAGCACTACTATTATTCTGAACACTACTGTACATATAGGGGATTTTGATTATAACTGACAAAGTTTGCTGGTCCACCTGAATCCATTATATGCGAGTTTTACTGTATTTCATTTCCATATTCCTTTCAGCATAGATCAGTGTGAGCTGATTGTTCAAGGAAGATCGTCATCCAGCAACAGTTTTCTGCTCAGCAGATGCTTTACTTTGTGCAGAGAACAGAGAGGGTTGTGCCGAGCTGGGGGCAGAGTCACTAGTTTTTTCCCAGTGAACACTGGTATTCATCGGGGATGCGTTCTGGGTCCTGCGATGTTCAGTCCTTGCATGACATGTGGCATTTGTTGTTATTGTTGAATAGCAGGCAGCTCTGTGGGGTCAGAGTTGGATTACCAAAATACAAAATGGGGTTCAATTCCAGGTGTTTGCCTCAGGCTACTTGTCTGTGTCTTTGAGCAAGACACTTCATCTACATCAACCCAGTCCAACCTGTTATAGTTGGACTGGGATAGGTTTGAGGTCCATTCTGAAGCACTGGTGTTCACTTTCTGCCAAAGGAAACTGCTTCATTTGAGAGAGAGAGACATTCAGGAGCAGATGTGAACGGCACAAGATGGTTGAAAGTTAGATGTGCAGTAGCTCCATGTGTGGCAATGCTGAACAGTGAGACCAGGGTTGAGAATATTAGGGAGGATCCAGGATCTAAAAAATACCAAAAAATATGTGAAGCTGTTCTCAATATGCTAACATGAATTATTTGACAAGTGGAGCTGTCACCATTCCCCATTTCGCTACTTCTATCTCTTCTCACTTTTCATTTACCTATTCTCGAAATTTGGCTCTTGTCAGAGCAGCATCCTTTTCTGGGAACTGTCTCTGCTGAATAATCAAAAGCTCAGCGGGTTTCCGACTCTTCCGCTCGGTTTCCAACCCTTTGCAGGTTTTCCCTTTTTTCCTACATTCATGTGTTTTTGTGTGGGTTCCCTTTCTCGCTGCCTTTATTTGCAGCTGACAGAGATGTCAAATGGATTTTAAATGAGGAAGAACGCAGTCGGCACAAAGAACAGACGGAAAGAAAGCTTAGATTGTTTACATACATGCTTTTTTTCTGGTGCGCTTTTTTTTGTGACTAGCTTTTTTTTTTTATTTCTGGCATAATTTCGACATTGGTGGAATTCTTAACATACCTTGTGTCCGAAATACCCTCCCACACGTGATTCTCAAGCCACAAAGTGTATTTTCATCAAGAAAACACAAGTTCTTTTGGTGTTTTATGAAGTTGACACACTTTCTGTACTTCTGAGGACGTTTTATTGACTTTCATCCATTCCCTGAAGGCTTGTGCTAACTTTAACCATTTGATGGCAGAAACCAACGCTTCTGCAAACATAACCAGACGTTACAGCTTAACCCTAAAATAAATGGATAACCTTGTGAGGAGTGAATTTGTATCCCCAATTGAGAGGCAAAGCTGCGCATGTGAACACAGTACAAACACCGCACTCGGATGGATAACGGAATATAAATTATTTGACTCTTTGCACAGTCCCAGAGCTCTTTGGAATGTGAGTGTTGCTCAGTCTGGAGCTCATGCCCACAAGCACAGTTGTGCAAACGCACACATTCTTGGATGTTACAGTGAGTGTTGGCTTTTTGTCAAATTAGGAATTGGCAAACTGGCAAATCTCTGATTGCCTTAAATCTGTTGGACAGAAATGGCCATGGTTTTAAGATGCTTTCGGGAAGCCTGAGGCATGAGTTCCCAAAGCTACGGATGATTGCCAGGTTTTCCTTTGCTGTATTTGGTCTTTTAATTATTTGTGGAGCATTGGTTTGGAAAAAAGATCAGGTCTGTGTCAATCCAGCAAACTAATTTATCTGACGTTATAGTAAGACCCAATACCCTCCCTTTGCCTACCTCTTCACCCTTTCTCCTCATCTTAGACATTGGTGTGGTAGATCAAAGTATTGAGGTTGTGAACAGTTATAGTGTTGATCAGCCTGGATTTGCTTTTAGGAGCATGAAAAAATTGTGGTGGTGGTGTTGTTTTTTTTTCCAGAAACTGTAAAATTTCATTTAGTTCAAAGTGTTTCAAGTCTCAGAATCAGAATAGCTTTTATTTGCCAAGTATCCACAGAATACAAGGAATTTGACTTCGGTTTGAGTATAAATATACACATGTGCAATAAGAGATGTGCAATAAGAGAAAAAGAAAAGGATATGTGAGACAACAAACAAGTTAAATTTAAACTGTACATGAGGTAGATGAATGAGTGAGTTTTTTGGCAGGTTAAGTTGCTCATCAGTGTAATGGCCTGTGGAAAGAAACTGTTCCTGTCTGGTTGTTTTGACGTACAGAGCTCTGTAACGTCAGCCAAGGGGAGGAGTTTAAACAGTGAGTGTCCAGGGTGTGAGGGGTCTACAGAGATGTTACCAGCTCGCTTGCTGGTCCTAGATCGGTACAAGTCCCAAGTGAAGGGAATCTAACGTCTTAACCAGGTACAGCCACAGTTTTTGAGGTTCACTAAAGAGTCCATAAAAGAAAGCATTGCTTCAGTGCAGAGTCCTAGCTGAATTGAGGCACAGCACTGTCCATGCAAGCTGCTCCTTATTGATCAGTACAAGACTGGAAAGGCTGGTTAAACTCCTCTCTCTGGTTTGAAAATTGTTAGGCAAGGTGGCCTGGCTTAGATTTTGTGCACAAGTTCCACAACAAGCACTGACTATGTCGAGAGTTTAGGCGGATGGTAAGTGTAGAGCTGCACTGAGTTGGCGCGCCTTTCCCAGGCCGTCCTGAGCCGAGTGTCGGCTGAAGTGGCTGGGAGTCCACCAAACTCCGTGAGTTGGTCAGCGAGTAGTGTGCCTGCTCTGGAAAAATCTGTGTGGAACAGAGCCAAGGGGAGAGGTGGTTGGGGAAATCACCTGAGGAGCACAGAGTTGTAGCTTGATTAATTACTGTGCCAAACTTGGTCAGATGAAAGAACAACTTGAATTGGTCTATAAGTTAATAAAGACCAAAGACTAATTTAATGCATCAGCTTGAGTGTCTAACCTTGTTTTAAGGATCAAGGCAGTTGTATTTGAAATGCAGACGAGTTGACAGCACATTCTGCATCTCCAGACAAAAATGTGCACAGCAGAGGGAGAATAAGTAAAGCTGACCTTCATATTAATATGGAGGCATTTTCATAAAAACAAAACAAACAATTAAAAAAAAAAAACAGGCAGGAGGAAAAAAAATGAGAAGCCTCTCAGTGACCTGCTGTAAAAAGCAGACTTGTTGCCTTAATTTCAAGGGGATGTGAGTTGAGTTTGTCCTGGATAGTGTGATCATCTCTGTAAATGAGGGGGGAGAAACTTCTTCAAGCACCTGTTTGACATCAGAACGCACAAGCAGCAAGTTTTTTTTTTTTGTTGTTGTTTTTTTAAAGCTGAGGGATAAAGTTTCAGTGATCTATGCCAGTGCAGAAAATATAAAGGGAGAGTTGTTGCTCAGGCTGTAAATTATATGGAAGACATGATTCATCACTTGCTCAAGACGAGGTTTAGCTCCAGATTAAGTCTGTTTTTGTTTGTTTTTGTTTTTTCCCCTTGGAGTTTTTTTGTTGTTTTTTTTTAAAGACTGTCTTGCTTCTCTCTTGATGTTGCCATTTTTCTGCTTTCAGTAGTTTTATAGCAGCTCTGTGAAACGACTCCTAATAATTACACAATCAGCAAAGGTTAAAGGTTGCACCTTGCTGAAAGGCCATAGTTCAGAAACGGTGCTGCAGATTTGATAGTTGATATATAGCTGAAGAATATCAAAAATAGCTCAAATTTGATAGTTTTCTGTTCTTTAGGGCCCTGTCACACCATGACAATTTAGCCAATGTATGAAAAATGTGCCGAATACGTTAATGCAACTGTAACACCTTGTTGTTTTATCCAGTGTATGCTCACAGCCGCATTTCCACTGAACGGTCCAGGTTGGTACTGCACGGTATAGTACAGGTTGGAGTGGTTAAGTCTCGCTTAGTTTGCGTTTATACTGCGGGCAGAACCCTTTTGTTTGGCTGGCAGAACACGTAAATATTGACGAGCACATCATCAAGCACGCATACTCAGGGGTAGAGAAATCCACTGGCCCAAGGTCACGGACCAGTAATTTTTGACCTATGTCTAGTAGATATTCTCCCCTGCTAGACTGATGTCTAGTTAAAAATCTTGTTGGTTTTGCGATTAAAAGTGACTTTTTTCAAACTTGTGCCTTAAATACCCGAGCCATTCAGAGATTACAACAGAGTTTTGAATAGTGAGCCGTCAATTTCTGTAAATGATGACCGAAAAAGCCATAGATGGCTTTCTGAAAGCCATGTAAAATGCTGTCTGTCTGCGCACGGAACTGCTCAGACAGCTGATGCTCACACAGGCAGGGAGAGTGCGAGGGGGCGGGGACTGAAAGGAGCAGCATCTCAATGTGCAGGTTCTCACCTTAAGCAGGTGAGAACTCTGAACTTTAATAAGCTTTTATTTTTTAAAAAGTATTTATTTGAGATCATGAGTTAATGTAGTTGTTTTATGTTAAAGCACAAAATGTGAGTGAGTAGGAGAAAACAGGATGAATTTCATCATCACACTAAAATGATTTCCAGTCAGAATAAAAATATAAGCTGCTAATTTGTTATTTTCAAAGTTATTAGGCTGCAACTATGTTTTATTTATTTCAAAGTAAATTACCTCTTTTTTTAATGGGGAGTCAAATCAGCCTGCTTTGTTCTGTTCAGTTTACATCAGTTTTCTTGCACTTGCCCAGGTTTTTTTTTTTTTTTTTTTTTTTTTTTTTTTTTTTTTTTTTAGTGCTGATGTGAATGAATGAGGTGCTGTGACTCTTCCAACTTTTAAAATATGTTCAGTGTATTGTTGTGGCACAAAGTGCCGGTGTTCTCTGGTTCAAACTGCGAAACGCACTCAGAGCAGACAAACAGAGGAGCTTCTTTTAAAACGCTACGTTTCTGCGCTCACAATAAGGAACTAAAGTATTTTCAGATATCGTTTTCCAAAATCAGGACACTTTATGTGGATAAGTTTTCATCAGGCTGTGATGATGAATCTGACTGAAATGAACAGGTCAGATTGACTCTTTTATATTATATTATAATAGTTACTTTCTGTGTGTGTGTGTGTGTGTGTGTGTGAGAATGGTTTTAATATTTGTAACAGTCTGAACTGCATGAGGACTGCAGCTTTCAGTTTTTCAGCAATCAGTGGACAGCATCAGTGGACGTATTCCGACTTATAAGTAACATACAAGAAGTTTTTCACAAGTTTTTCGAGGTACTCTCAATATTACGATGTATACCAGCGTGCTTCAACATGCTCTTAACTTATATAAAGCTTACTCATAACTTATTAGATGTATGCCAGCATTTTTAATACGCTTGGCATACGCTGGCTAAATAGTCAAGGTGTGACAGGAGTTTTATATTGGAGACTCTGTTCAGCTTCTCCTTGTCATATTTGGGCCACTTGATATCAAATTCCCATGCTGCTTTTTGTTGCCAGTATGAACCTTTTTATCGATATACCAGCAGATTTTTTTTTTAACTGTCCCATAATATGGATTTTTGCCAAAACTACTAACTAGTATTACTATTACGCTGTTAAATTAAACCTCCATATGTATCAGGTAATCATCAGTGTCTTGCTCCATCTGCAGAGCTTGTCATGTACTGTAGCTGTATGCTGCATTCAAATTCATATCGCTTGTGATTATCATTCTTCATAATTAGCTGCTGGCTAATGAGCACAGCTGATTACCATCTGTCAAGCGCTTTGTTTTGGGGGTTTTTACTAGCACCCATTACACATTAATAGATTAATTATTCATTTTGTCAGTTTCATCAGTAATATTTAATATCTGTGATGATAGATTTTGCTTAAAGGTATTTTAAGATGCATTTATCTTGGTGTCTGCTGCTGATGGTGGTTTTTGATTTTTAAAGAGCAAGGTAAAGTGTTCATTCATCAACACCTTTATTTTTTTTCTTTTTCATTCTTCTCCAAAAAGTGATATTGTGGTAAAGCTTATTTTGTGCCTGACGTTTGTGCACACAGCCGATTGAGGATGTTTTAAGGTGTCATCCTATTTAGTGACAATAAAGTGCAGTTATTTTTGTGCTATATTACGAAGTTCCAGCTAATTTTATTGCTGTTATCGTATTTGCTTTCTGGCTGTTCCATGGCAAATGTGGTGAGTTTGCGCTGTGAAATGTTGCATGGAGGAAGCACATGTGTAAGCTCTTCTTGCTGCATTGGCTGGAATCTGCAGAATTTCATAACTGCAATTAGGAAAAATATATCTAATAAAACTATAAATAAACATTCTCACCACTGATTTTCTTTTTGTAAATAAAGTAAAAACATGGAACTGTAACCGGTGTTGGTATTGACAATAAAAAATCTACAGTGTGCTAAAGCGTCATTTGACCACCAGCTGTTGTCTTTGTCATTGCAGCGTCTCATCCAGTACCTGGCGTCCAGAAACACTTTGTTCAACTTGAACAACTTCTTGGATAAGGGCGCTCTGCAAGGTAACACACACCATGTGGTGCCATGTCGCTTAATTTTGTGTTGAAGTACAGGAATTTGAGAATTGCGCATTCTTGCGTATTTATGCATTTTTGTATTTCTCCCAAAGTATTTTGTGTGAGGTATGAATCAGTCTGTTTTGAATGTGCACGTTAGATGTTGTAAAAACATTTTACAGCAATTGTATGCTTATAGTACAGAACTACTGTACATGGGTGTGAATTGCTGTAAAGCGGTTTAAAAAAAAAAAGTGCTTTGTAATGGCGCTAAACTGCAGCAAAACAAAATGAGTCAAAAATCTGTAGAAAGACAATAAAAAGGAACAAATCTGTTGATTTGGATGCCGGATAAACAGGAATCAGGTACCCGTGGGATTGGATGATGTGAGATCCAGGTGAATTCACTCTCTGCTTCTTTCTTCAGTACGTTAGTGTTTAAAGGACATGTCTCACGTTATTTAATGTCCTGGTTAGCAACACAACATCAAAGTATTAATGATTGTAAGTCTGTCCATGCACATACGGTAATAATTAGTGGTCGCTGATGTATTTTATTGCTAATTATTAGTGAGTGAGAAACCGAAGCGTTTTGAACCAATGAATCAGTATGAAGCAATTGTGTTGCAATAGTTCAGTGTTTTGACACATTTGATACAATTAAATATGGTGACATTTGCTGGCCAATCTTCAACATAGCACTTGCATGGAACAAGAAAGAGCGAGATGCCATGAAACAGTGAGATACTGTATGTTAAATAATAAAGGTTCTATGCGCATCTTGAAATTTTTGACTATATTAATAATACGGACAGCAGCATGGGCTCCCAAAATGTCCCTGTATATTTGTCTTGTCAACTATGTCTGTTGCATAGCCAAGCAGGGGGTCACCCCTCTGAGTCTAGTCTGCTTGAGGTTTTTTCCTCAAATCATCAGAGGGAGTTTTTCCTTACCACTGTCACCTGTGTTCTTGCTCTAGGGGTTGGTAAGGTTAGACCTTACTTGTGTGAAGCGCCTTGAGGCAATTTTGTTGTGATTTGGTGCTATATAAATGGAATAAATTGAAATTTAATGATGTACCTGTTACAATGTGATTATACATTATAGAATACTTAATGCAATATAGATATAAATTGTGAAACGCTTGTGCAACTAGGGACTGTTAATGCCTATAGTTGTACAAAATGTTGGTGATTTGGGGGCTTCGAAGATTTTTATTTAAAAACAAGATCTTTTCAGCAGTGTTAAGCTTGAATCTGTTCCTCTTCTTTGTTGCTACCTCTCCAGTTTTGGAGAAGACCATCTCACAAGCCACAGAGGTTTGTGGCACATGAAGATAGATTTTGTCCAGCTTGTAAAGTTGGATAAACAGCTGCCTCCATCCTTCCTATTTCTCCTTGCAAATTCACAGCAGAAAATCCTTCTGGGGAGCATTAGCATGGCTAAAACCCTTTAGCTTATGGGGAGATTTGCCCCCGGACCCCCCAGCCGGGGCCCTCTTGACCCCCAGCCATTTTAAGCATTCTTCTTTATTTGCCTCTCACATGCCTGGAAAGTACAGAGCACCAAAAGTCACCAGATCTGTAGTTTGAGATTTGAACTGGCTGCAAATATCCACCTAAAGCCAGTGTGGTGACATGCAAGTGTTTAATATGGTTCCACCAAATACACACCGTGCTTATTTCCTCCGGTTAACTGTCTGTGTGTGCCAGGTTACGACATGTCAACCTTCATCAGACGATACAGCCGTTACCTGAACGAGAAGGCCATGTCCTACAGACTTGTGGCTGTGGACTTCACCAAGATGAAGAGGGGGTAAGTGAGGTCACACCCTGACAACCTGATGTCGCATTGCCACATTTGTCTTTTCACACAGTGTTCAGCTTTTAACAGGGAGAGCAGTGCAGCGGCACTTACCAGAAACGGCACGTTTGTCTGTAAAAATGGAGTTTTAAAGCCTCTTTCAGTGCACAGTCGGGTTGGTTGTTGTTATTTTTAGCTGTCTGCCACCGTATCTTGAGGTTAAAACCAGTGTTGGAAATGCAGAATTTTATTTATTTGTCTGTCTGATTTTAAGACTTTTAAAATATGTTGTCATATGGATTTGTAACCATACTTCACTCTGCTGCTGTCCATAACACCATGTTTCTTTTTTTAAAATCTCAAATCATGCACTCCTGTTGCAGCTGTGAAACATCTGTATCTTTGGTTTTTGATGCCTTTTCCTGATTGTTGACTTTGTCTTATACAGTGCCTTGCAAAAGTATTCGACTGTTTGGTATGTCACACATTTTAATTTATTTGTGCCATTTCAAAACAGAAAGTAAATCAGGCTTCTCAATATAAAATGTTCTAAAATGATCTTCCTTAAACTCAGTCAGAGCAAATTTTGTCAACTTGATATAAATTAATAAAAAATATAAAAGCCAAGCTGATGGATTGCATAAGTAATGGGAAAGTGTCTTAGAAATGTTTATGTATCCATCCCCTGACTTGTGTTAAGAAAACTGGCAATAAAACTGATTATTTACAGATATTATACCAAAGTGGCCCATTACTTATGCAACCCATCATCTTGGCTTTTATATTTATAATTAATTTAAATCAAGTTGCAGAGATTTGCTTTGACTTTGTATTTAAGGAAGATAATTTTAGAAAATTTTATATTGAGAAGCCTGATTTAGTTTATGTACTTGAAATGGCATAAACAAATTAAAATGTGTGAAATACCAAGGGGCCGAATACTTTTGGAATGCACTGTATATGCCATTGAGGGTGTTCTTGATCTGGCCAGTGTTGCCACATTGATTTGTAAATGCCCTCAAACTAAAGCTGAGCGTTTGTACGTTGCACGTTAGTGTACAGTGACCTCAGATTGGTTCATAACTTGAGTAATCTGTGGCAGGCAATAAGCAATACAGTATTCCGAAAATGTCCAAATATTTATGAGCCTGCTGCTATCCGTTATGTCACAGGAAATATAGTATTTGGGTTGATAAAATTCCTGTCTTGCCAGAGAATGTCTCAGATATGTAACATTGTACAAATAATATTAAAACATGTTGCAGTTGTCTGGGAAGAACAGAGAAAGCAGCCTTTCAAAAGTGATAATATTCTGAAAACTGGAACAGTCATTGAAGTGTTTATTTTTTCGTGGATGAGGCGGGGGATGAAATTAATGCTCTTTGTGCAGTTCTACTGTCGTCAAATGACCAGTGGGAGCATTGTTTGTGGAGGTTGTGTGGTGAAGATGATTTAAATCCTTTGTGAAGCTCCTCCTGCCAAGCAGAATCTCATTACTCATTTGATAAATGTGTTTCTGTCACCATTTGTTGCACACTTTTACCTCATGCATCCATGAAGTCTTCGCATTCCACAGAAAAGTTTGCCATTTTATGTACTTGTTAAAATTATTCCTCATTCCTTCTCATGTTTTTCCGTGCATCTTCCTAATTTGCATCCAAATTTGCATTTGAATTCCCTTCCACAAGCGTGTCCTCTGTGATTGTGCGTTTGCTCTGTGTGTCAGGATTGATGGTGTGATGCGAACCATGACCACAGAGAAGCTGATAAAGACGCTGCCCATCATTCAGAACCAGCTGGATGCTCTGCTGGATTTCCAGGTACCAGATGAGTCCATTATCAATTAAAACGGCACTTCCCAAGGTCACATTCTGAAGCCTTCCTCTGTAAACAGGGTGCATTTTTAAACGTCTGCGTTTGTTTGCAAAGGAAAGTGAAGGGGATTGTTGGGGATTTGCTAAAACTGGTGGGTACACTGTGGTTTGTGCCAGCAGGCTTCAAAGAGCGATTTAAAAAATAAATAAAGTTTCTCAGTGGAATGCATCTGTGTTGTGTGCAAGTGTCTGTTTTTGACTAAAGTCAGAGCTGTGCTGCATGGGGCGTTGGCTTCAAACAGAGGTGGAGAGGTGATGGTTTTTGATAAATGTGTTTTCACAATGGGTGTTTTTGTGAAAATCCTAAAAGCAGTGCTGGAGCTGTCTCCTTTATCGTCTCTTTCTTCTTTTAAGGCTAATCCCAATGAGCTGACCAACGGAGTGATAAACTCTGCCTTCATGTTGCTCTTCAAAGACTCCATCAGGCTGTTTGCTGCTTACAATGAAGGAGTCATCAACTTACTGGGTAATATGCAGGAAATCACATGCACATCCTTTCTGCTACAGCCGAGCGACTTATCTGTTAGCCGATAATATCGGCCGATATGAACCTTTCATGAACATGTTGGCATCGGGGTTGTACAGGAAAACATTTCCTGAATAAATGATGCAGAAATCAGTTTGACTGTTGGAAATGGTGTCATTATTTAGTTTGTCCAGCAGGGGAAAAAAAAAAACAAAATTCTGATGATTGTGTGTCTGAGCAATGACAAATCTGATGTGAGCTCAGAAACAAAAGTATATATTCAGCCAGATTCAGGTCAGCGCTAATCTGCCCCCTGCTGGATACAGTTGTAAATGGTACAGCTCTGTTCATGAAAAACAAGAAACTTGAGCATATAACATGTGGTTTGCATAAATTTTCACATTTCTTATCCTAGCATTATGGAAAAATTCCTGCCAACTGAAACTTAATTTTAACTCACAGAATTAAATATGACATTTATATAACCTCACTTTTAGTTTTAGCACCCCACAGCTAATTGTGAGAATAGCTTTATGACACACACTTAATTTAAACACTGCCTGCAGCAAAGTTGTTGCAGCTACACTTTGTTTGGCATGCACGCACACACGTGCACAGTCATGGTTGTCATGGCAACAGAGTCATTTCTTACAAGTTATGCAGCTGCAAAGTGTTTTCATGTTGTCCCCTCTTGTTCACCTTCCGATTCATCCCGACTCCTTTCCTGTCTCGCTGTCCTTCTCATCTTTGGTTTTGATTCCTGTTATTTCCATCTCCGACGTCTCTGCAGAGAAATATTTCGACATGAAGAAGAACCAGTGTAAGGATGCTCTGGACATCTACAAGAAATTCCTTTATAGGATGACAAAGCTGTCGGAATTCCTCAAAGTGGCCGAGGTTTGTATATATATATATATATATATACATACACAGACACACACACAGAGCGAGGTGTTGTGACCAATCTTGTAAATAGTTCTCAAGTATCAAGTTGAATTTAATAGCATTTTAGAAATAAACCAAAGCGCACAGCGCCGTAGAACCCGACAAAAACTGATGCTGACTTCAATGTTCTGTGGTTTTAAAAATGGACGCTGGTATCGTAATGTGAATGCTTATTGTGTATAATGTGGTAAGACATCAAAATGGCAGTTATGGCCCTTTTAAGAAGCACCTAAAGACCCATTTCTTCTGCAACCACTTCCATGTTATTGTGTGACACAAATGGCCTCTCACCGCTGTCCAATGGAATTGGAACATATATTTGTAGCACTTATTTGATGTTGACTCTTGGCTCACACCTCACTTGTTTCCTCACTTTTATGTCCTTTGGACAGCAGCATCTGGCTAGTGGACACATACACAGTAATTGTGTGTGTGTGTGTAAAACACATCTCAAATGGGGTTGGCACAGAAGTGGTGACTGATTTTTGGTCGCACTACCTCTGTAATGCTAACAGATTCCCAACGTACCGTCACTGCCCCACATTTGCTGTGCAGACACTTACACACCCTGAAATAACCTGAAGATGGAGGAATAGGATATAGTTAGGCGCTCCGTTAGCTCCCTCTGCCTCTGCTCCTCCCGCTCAAAGACAAAGACAGATACTGGTGTGGTTTTCCTTCGCCCAGTGCCCACAGATCATCCATCTTGCCTTCTTCTCGTGCTCTCGTCCGTCCCTCCCTCCTTTGTTTCAGCAGATTTTAATAACGGAGAAGACCTACACAGCCGGTTCATTGTGCTTTTATATAAACTGTCCACATCTACTTCCTTTGTCTTTCATAATTAGTTTCTAACGGACTCCCTAGACATTTAATTGCATTTAAGGAGACTGAAAATTGATTTAAGAAAGGACACACGTGGTCCATAAAACAATGCATCCCCCCAATGATGACTGACTGAAATGTGCAAATTTGTTTTTAATTACTACACTGCAAAATATTAGAAAGCATGTCAAATTGGTAATTTCTTGTCAAAATATCAGTCTTTTCTTTCTGAATATTTTATGACAAATATCTGTTATAATATGGCTTGCTGTGCTGTTAATTGTTCGAGTGTATCGTCTAAGAAGTCTGTGCTACAGTATTTCCACTGAGTGAAATCTTCATGTTATTTAATTTGATATGTTACCAGTGGTTAGCACTTTTAGCAGCTGTGGGCAGCTTGATCACTTTAGGTCCAGTTAATCTGCGATTACTGAGGAAGTAAGATGGTCACATATTTTTAACACCCAAGCAAACTTATGAAAACCACCATGCAGCCCCCAAAATACGAGGTCTGTGAGAAAAGTATCCGACCTTTTTATTTTATGCAAAAAATATATGGATTTGATTCATATGTTTTTACGTCAGCCAAGCTTGAACCTTCGTGCACATGTGAGTTTTTTCACGCCTGTCGGTTGCATCATTCGCCTGTGGGCAGGCTTTGAGTGAGCACTGGTCCACCCCTCTCGTCGTTTTTTCATTGCGAGGAAATGGCGGAATGATTTGGGCTTTGTTCCATCAGAATTTTTTCAGAAACTGTTAGGCAGCTGGAAACCATTTGGAAAATTCACATGGCTTTCGGTGAAAATTTTATAGGCTTCACAGAGATTAAGGAGTGTTACTACAGCTTTAAGGATGGCCCACAATGTCGCATGGCGTGCCGTGCTCCGAGCCGCGATCGACAGGCAAATGGTCCAGTCAAATCATTTCTAAACGGATGGCTGTATGGATCCGGGACCATCGTGTGCAATTTCTCTGGTTATCACAAGAGCTGGACATTAGCCATTTTCCGGCAGATTTCACTTTTAACAAGAGATTTTGTCATGGAAAGCCGCGCGGAGGCTTCGCGCGTCATGACCGATTCACTGATGGAGCGAGACAAAGAACACCTCCGTTTTGGAGTGTCAGAGGACAAGTTGGGACATGCCTATCTCTGCTTTCAGTGCTTACCAGTCGAGTGAGTATAAGAGAAATTGTGGAGAGCTGGACATGTCCCAACTTGTCCTCTGACACTCTGAAATGGAGGTGTTCTTTGTCTCGCTCCATCAGCGAATCCGTCGTGATGCACGAAGCCTCCGCGCAGCTTTCCATGACAAGTGGGCCGTCCTTAAAGCGGTAGCAACACTCCTTAATCTCTGTGAAGCCCATAAAATTTTCACTGAAAGCCATGTGAATTTTCTGAATGGTTTCCAGCTGCCTGTCTCTAACAGTTTCTGAAAAAATTCTGATGGAAAAAAGCCCAAATCATTCCGCCATTTCCTCGCAATGAAAAAACGACGAGAGGGGTGGACCAGTGCTCACTCAAAGCCTGGCCACAGGCGAATGACGCAACCGACAGGCGTGAAAAAACTCATGCATGTGCACGAAGGTTCAAGCTTGGCTGACGTAAAAACATATGAATCAAATCCATATATTGTTTGCATAAAATAAAAAGGTCGGATACTTTTCTCACAGACCTCGTATGCTTGAATAAAACACCTGAATCAAGAGGTTCGCCTGTTGGATGGAAATTTGGCAGTGGTAACTCTGATGGGGGTGTTTCCACACAGGTCATGCAGAATTGACAACACTCCACCGCTTGACCAATTTATGGGTTAGTCAGGATTTGATGGTCATTCCATTGAATCCACCTACACCTTTTTTAGGCATAATTACAAGCAGAACGCTTTGGGCGTTCCAATGCACAAATACTGTAAAAGCCAAGTTACTAAGGCTGGAACAATGCACTTAACTCGCGATACATATCACAATACTTGAAAAATGCAACACTATAAGTGTTGCAATTTGATATTATGATAAATTGTGATTGGCCCTGTGACAGACTGGCATCCTGTCCAGGGTGTACCCTGCTTCACGCCCAGTGTCTGCTGGGATAGGCTCCCCCTCCCCCTCGGTGACCCTTAATTGGAGTAAGCAGTTGAAGATGAGTGATATAATGTGATTTGTTTCCTTTCTGAATGACTAGACCACAGAGAAAAGTTAAATAATACACTTCTAAACACTGTATCATAAGTTGCACCAAAAAAACAAAGCACCTCACATGTCGAGTTATCTGTCTTATCTTTAAGTCTGTAATGAGGTCATTTTTGGTGTAGTTGCCATTTTAAATGTTTTTAAAGAAGTATATCTGTGTTGTCATGTCACTAGTCATCATCTTCACGTCACCACGCCTGCTCTTCCTCATTGGTCAGGCATATTTATCACACTCATTGTCATTCACGCTGTCAGTTGGTTGGCTGAGACGCCAATCAAGATGCCAGATGGTCCAGTCAAACTTTGCCTGTTTATTTCTGTTGTTTATGTTGACACTGCATGAAGTAATGATTCCTCTGTTTTAATTTTCATCTTTTTAAAGGGATCCCACCCTTTTATATATACATATATATATTTTAATCCATTCCTACCTACCTTTCTCGTTTTTTGTTTTTGACAACAGCAAGTTGGAATAGATCAGGGTGACATCCCAGATCTCTCACAGGTCAGTGTGCATCTCACCGCTCTTTCTCCGATGTTGGTGATGTCTTTCCTTCTGCCTTTTCTACACACTACATGTGACTTCATTGTTCTCTCAATGCTTTAACCCATTGACTCGCACCTCATTTCACTCCTACATATACCTGTGTTCTTCTCCAACCAGTTATTGATGTATTCTATCTCTTTCCACCAACTCTGGTTTGTTTTCTCCTAAACATCTTGTCTAACTTGATGGTATTTCTGAGTCAAGGCAACACCCCTCTGGTTTGAATTGATTGTGCTTTTCTGCTTTCTCTTTGACATTCTCAAGTCTTATTATAGATCTGACAATGCTAATATGGGAAATTGGCTTCCTTAAATGATGTTCCATTGGCTGCTTTAATTCAGCTTTTATCATGTGGGTTTGAAGTCCTGAAGGAGTTAGAGATTTGAGTTTAGACCTTAGAATAATAATTAATGTAACAACAAAGACCTCCAACCACCATTTAACAATGCTACAGGGGACTACACCGCCAGGTCTTTTTGAATTGGTAACATAGCTTTTTGTTTTATATTTTCTGAAGACTCACATTAAGCTTGGTTTTCATGCTCTGAGTAGTTTGTTGAGGGACCTAAAAGTATTGTAGATTTGATCATTGAGGTCTCGTTCAAACTGAAAATGATGCAGCGCTGCATTATGAAGCAAGACTGGATTTGCTGCTCCAGGTAACTCTGAGAACAAGAAAAACAACAACAAATGTCAAGTGTAAAGAAGAGTAGAAGGCTACAGATTCTTAACGCCCCACATCACAAATAGACCTACAGTCTTGGTCCAGGTCTGAGTCTGGCTGGCGTTGGAGTCAAACTGAGCCATGGTAATGCTTTTTTTTTGGGGGGGGGGGGGGGTTAAAATCATCATTAGCAACATGGAGATGGTTGTCTGTACTTTAAGTCGATTACCCCAGTCCATCGAAGGTTACTTCCCCAGCCTGGTCCGGTGCCCTTTTACAACTGTGTGGATTGAGAACATGGAGATGAAGAGTGTCTTCACCAAGAATACAGGCTGGTGGTGCGCTTGGGAATTGAACCTGTATTTACACATTTGTAGCCCAACTCCTTATCCCATCGTTCTCCCTGCTCAGTGGATGTGACTGCCATTGTGTTGAAAATGACGTCACTGAGGAATCCGTCAAACGTCCTACCGAACCCAAATCCCGATCCAGAGAGAGCAGATCTTGGAATGCAGAACCACTGTGACACCGTACCTTAGACAAACAGTTATCAGTCTGAGCAGTACTGTTTTGAGTTGGGTGTCTGAACACAAGTGCCCACAGGATTGTTTCGGTGCCCCTTTTGTGCACTCTTCTTTTGTCAGTGTTGCTGTTGTTTGATGAAATTTATCCTCTTGGTATCACTGGCAGAATTGTATAAAAACCATAATACATGAAGAGTAGAGGGCTGCATTGGGATTGAGTCCCGCCAGGTCGTGTGGGACCCAATGCAAATCTCACGGGAGCAGACGGTTAGAACTTTGCTGCGTGTGGGAACGGGCGGCAAAAAAAAAAACAAAACACTGTGGGATCGAGAGTGACAGGATGACTTAGTCAACAAAGGAGAATAGTGTAAAAGTATGCGGTGTCCACACGATACTTTCAGCTTAAATAGAATATTTTTAATTTAGCAGGAGCAGTGGACATGAACAGCAGCAGGTACACAGATACAGCCGCTGTGGGAGTTACAGCAGCAACCTGTCACTCCCATGACTTACTGCATTCCCCATATATGGCAAATAAAATATGAAACTGTATTAAAACTAAATGATAGGAGCGCTATTCCTGACCAGTGTGTCAAAAGACCTGTAGGCCAAGGAAACGAAACGAACAACCACCATGAATATCTTTATTGATAGTCTAAATGACGTGTTTTCTCCTGCGGGTTGTGAGGAGACAGCGGAAGTGTAACATGCACATGTTGCGGTTGTGGGCGGTAATGGTCCGGAATTCAGCGGGAGCGGACAGAAGAAAATAGTCACATGCAAGGGTGATCCCAGAATTGTGCATTACTCCAGTCTCCCATTACCAATTTTTGATACTAGATGATCCCAGAATTGCGCATTACTCCAGTCTCCCATTACCAATTTTTGATACCAGATTGTCTCAAATAAATGCATAAATTTAAAAAATTGGATTCCCAAGCAGGGCCTGAAATTGGGTGCAATTAGTGGTTAAAGTAGTTCTGGAGAACATTGTGAGCAACAGGGAAAGTTTTAAAGCTATTTTAAAAATTTGTGACATTGAGATGAATCATGATTTTTTTTATTTTTTGAGTGAATAATCAGATTTAATTGGTGAAGATTGAGGTAAGTTTGTAAGTAGGTGGAAGTTAACATGCGATAATCAGGACCGACCGTTTTGTGTGCAGAAGCCGCCTCCTGATCTTCCTCAGCAATATGAAACCCATGAAAGCATGTTGTAGTTTGCGCTGGCATTTCCAAAGGAAAAAATAAAAAAACGCTGCGACGCGTGAAGCCTCCACTCCTCTTTCCATGACAAAAACTCTTGTAACAGGTGCAATGTGCCGTTCATTTCCAAACTGGATGCTGTGTTTTATCCGGGACGTTGTCTGACTAGCACAGGAATTGTGAAAAGACGTGGACATCAGCACTTTTTCGGCACATTGAGACAGACATGCGGAGGAATTCTGCGCGTCGCGGCGGTGCCGCATGGCACACAGCAACGCTGTGATGAAGCCTCACGGGACATGTTCTAGCATGTCCAGGCACATACACAATTTCTCGGATAACCACTCGATGGAAAAACCACCGACAGCTGTCTGAACGCCATCTCAAAGCCGTCCTGTGAGACCAAAACGGAGGTGGTTTTGTCTCGCTCCAGTAGCGAATCCATCGTGACGCGTAAAGCCTCCGCTCGGCTTTCCATGACAAAATCTCTGCCAGAAAATGGTTGATGTCCAGCTCTTGTGATAACCAGAGAAATGGCACACGATGGTCACGGATCCAGACAGCCATCCGTTTAGAAATGAAATGGTCGTTCAGCCTGTCGATGGCTGCTTCGGAGCGCGGCGCACCCCACAGCCGCTGGGGGCCGTCCTTAAAGCAACAGTAACACTCCTTATTCTCTACCAAGCCTGTAACATTTTCACCGAAAGCCAGATCAATTTTTCTAATGGTTTCCAGCTGCCAATCTCTAACAGTTTCTGAAAAAATTCTGATGGAAAAAAAGCCCAAATCATTCCGCCATTTCCTGACAATGAAAATCCGACGAGGGGACTGGACCACTCCTCACTCAAAGCCTGCTCACAGGCGAATGACGCAACCGACAGGTGTGGAAAAACTCACGCATGCGCACGAGGGTTCAAGCTTGTCTGATGCAATCACACGTGATTCAAATCCATTTGGTTTTTGAAAAAAATAATAAGGTCGGATACTTTTCTAATAGACCTCGTATGTAATCAGATATATATTATGTAATGGTAAGAAATGCAATTACATATGATTTTTTTGGCGCTACCTATTTATAAAATATATAAATAAAATACCCGACTTCCTAAATTTCAAAAACAGGACTGAAATCTGGGTCAAAAATCTGTAATGGGGAAATAGCCATTAGAATTACACGAATGCTGAATTTATGTAGCTGTGTTTTTTAGAATGCTGTGCTTTCCTTTAACTTTACCCCTTTATGAATATGTGTATTTTACTGTGACAAATCTGGACCCTTCGCATCAGCAGAATGAAAATGCTAGTGTTTCTCCTCATGCTTGAAAGGTTACAGAGGACAGACACTACCTGATTGGCCACGTAGGAGCAGCATCCATCAAAATAGACTGTGTGTATTTGAAGCGAAGCAGAGCATAGCTGTGTTTCTGAAACATGCCCTAGTGCTGGTGGTGTTTGAGCTAGCATTAACTGGAATTGTTGCTGTCTGCTCCCTCGACATGCTGCGGCTGGAATGCAGACGGAGTTGCTGTGTTTTAATGAGTTAGACTTCTAAGATCACTGTGTGTGGGTCGACGATACTGTGCATCCGCCGAGTATTCACAGTGCTTCACTTTTTCCACATTTTGTTATGTTACAGCAATATTCCAAAATGGAGTAAATAATTTTTTCCCTCAAAATCTTGCTGACAACACCCCATAATGACAAGATGAAAAAAATGTTTAATTTTTTGTAAATTTATTAAAAATAAAAAACCCTAAGAAATAATACGTATGTAAGTATTCGCACCCTTTGCTCAATACTGTGTTGAAGTACCTTTGGCAGCAATTACAGCCTCGTCTTCTTGAATATGATCTCACAGGCTTGGCTCATCTTTCCCTCAATCCTGACTAGTCTCCCAGTTCCTACCACTGAAAAACATTCCCACAGCATGATGCTGCCACCATCATGCTTTGCTGTAGGGATGGTGCCTGGTTTCCTCCAAACATTCACACGAGTAAGGTCTAACCTTACCAACCACTAGAACAAGCACACAGGTGACAGTGGTAAGGAAAAACTCCCTCTGATAATGTTGAGGAAGAAACTTTAAGCAGAGCAGATTCAGAGAGGTGACCTACTTAAACCATTCTAACAGTTAGGATTTTACAAAGTTTTTTGAAAGCCAAAGAAACAGAAACCAGAACAACATCAAAAACAAAGTCCATTATTGAGATGAGGGGGTCATGCAGCACTCTGGGATGCAGGGCCAGCGTCCATCAGTGGGGCTATCTTCCTGATAGAATATATTCCAAAAGCACACTGAAGTGTGCTGTGTCAGCTTCAGCCAAGGCATTTTGTTGTTGGTCTTTCATCTCATAGTCTGAAAGTCCTTCAGGTGCCTTTTGGCAAATGGCTTTTTACTAAGGAGCGGCTTCCATCTGCCCACTGTACCATATAGCTGTAGGATTCCTAGTGGATGTGAACTTCTTTCATTGACAGATGATGGAGGCCACTGTGCTCATTGGGACCTTCAAAGCAGCAGAAATGTTTCTGTACCCTCCTCCCAGATTTGTGCCTTGTGACTTTGTGCTTGGTTTGTGCTCTGACATGCACCATCAACTGTGGGACCTTATATGTAGACAGGTGTGTGTCTTTCCAGTTCATGTCCAATCAACTGAATTTACCCCAGGTGGACTCTAATTAAGCTGTAGAAACATCTCAAGGATGATCAGTGGAAACAGGATGCACCTGAGCTCAATTTTGAATTTTATGGCAAAGGCTGTGAATACTTATGTACGTTTTTTTTTTTTTTTTTTGCTTTTAATATATTTGCAAAAATCTCAAAAACTTGTTTCACATTGTCATTATGGGGTATTGTGTGTAGAATTTTGAGGAAAAAATGAATTTCGCCCATTTTGGAAGATGGCTATAACATAAAAAAAAAAGTTAGGTGGAAAAAGTAAAGTGCTGTGAATAATTTCTGGATGCACTGTAGGTGGTGAGCTCATCACAGACCTGCAGGTTACTGTCATTGTTAAATAGATGTTTCTCTTCTCTTTGCTCTACCATAGAAAACAAAAGGATCTAGCATTGTAAGTGTCAGGTTGCTTACCCTCCCAGCCTTGTTAATCCCCTGCATGTTTGCCACACTTCGTGCCCTCACCGGCATGCTCAATCACGTAGATTGTTTTTTGTTTTTTTTTTCTCACCATTGTGCGCTGATATGATGTTGACTCAATCTGTGTGTGGTGGCCTCAGGTGGTTAGCTTGTAGTTTGCACACTAAGCCAGAGAAACACACGCAGTCACAACAAGCTGCACCCACTGAGCTTTGGCACAACAAGCAAAAGGCCACGAAACCTCATGAATACAAAATGAGGCTTTGCAACTTTGCCCCTCTCTTCTCATCTGCATGAAATGAATCCCTGAACTGGGCTTCCAGTCTCATCTAAATTCCTTAGATGCTTCTCTCTCACTTCATTGCTTCTGTATGCATGACAGATATTTTAATAATGAATGACCCGACCATTACCTTGTTAATTGTTATGAATCACAAAATATGATGTTGGTAGGGGCAGAAACTGGTGCCTTTTTCTTTTTTCTTTTTTTTGTCTATATAGTTCTGCCTTTTAGGTCAGGTAAAGTCCAGGAGCATGCATGAATGCTGCATGCTGTTGCATCCTTTAAAGCACATCACTGCCTTGGGTCTTGGTTAGCAACCACCCAGGCAGAGAACCAGTCCATCCCCACCTTTTGAAAGTGACCATCTATCTGCTATCTGAAATGGTGCGTATCCTTGGCATTCTCTAGTTCCTGGGGTCTTCAACACTGAGGTACCTGCGTGTTGGACCATGCACAGAGGAACACCTCACATGGCCAGATTGCAAGTGATACACCTCAACTGAGTCTTCCCAAGTAATCTCTTGTTTGATGTAAAGTCATTCCAGTGGTACCCAAAGATGCTCTAAAGAGTGAGGCCTACTGGTAGTACCAAAGATGTCCATTGGACAGCTGATGTTACTGGTTAATATTAAAGTCCCACAGTAAGACTGGAAGTACTACAACCCAAAAGACTTGATTTCCTTCTCCTGAAAAGGCATTTGCTTCACTAAACATCACTATCCAGCTACCTCATCACTCCATAGCTTCTTTCCTGGCATCTCTTGACCTCAAAAGCTAAGGACTCTGAGACGTGAACGTCACTGCCAAGATAAAGATGACCAAGGTGGTCATGTTTGAAATCGCCATCATGAATAGGGTGATGAGAACTCAGCCTGGGTTAGGATTAACCCCGGGCCCAGTTCACACCTGGTGCAGAGTTCACATCAGGCTAAGTTTTGCTGTAGCCATGAATACAAGGTGATCCATGCAGCCCCCCCCAAGAATAGACATACACATAATCTGCAGATTGATTGCAGAGTTTGAGTTATAGTGAAATAAAAATTTATTGCTACAGTGGCTTGTTTTTAAAGTAGTAATTGAGTAAATCTCAATGCAAAGTTGCACTGAAACTTGATAAGTTGTGCGTTCATGGGAACAGAGCATGTAAAAAGCAGACAGCCTCTGAGACCTTGGCTCTGCATGAGGCAGCCTGGTGCAGGTTCCAAACATGGAAATGGAGGACTGTGTTCACACCACATTTTCCCTGTGCTGTATAGACATGAATGTGGATGGGGCCATGGTGGCTGGGAGTCCACTGAGCTTCAGGGGAAAAAAAAAAGATTTTTCCGACTTCTGCAGAGTGGTGTCCCTGTTTGAGAGGACATGGCGCAGCTCAGCTGGAGCCAGGGGGGGGGGGGATCTGTTTTATTTTAAAATTTTATTTAATCATTGGTCATGTTTTCTTTTGGGACAGTGAGCAAAAGCTTCTTTCTTCCATTTCTTTTTTTTTTTTTTTGTAAGTTCTTTAGTAAATGGAAAGCAATGCACTCTGAACTGTTTTTTGTGGTCCATATAGCTACTAACAACTTACCATCTCGAATTGTACTGACTTTGTTCAGGTTTTATCGTAGACATTCTATCACATTGACATTTTTCATTTGATATTTTTTTTTAACTTTGTTTCTCTTTTCTCGTGACTTCCACGTTTTTGTAAAATTTTGTAAAATTTTCTGTAAACAATACGCTTTGACAAAATTATGAATGTTCTAATGAAGCTGCACCGGTTAGTCCTCAGAATAGTTCTTTCCTTCTCACTCACAGGCTCTTTTACAGGTGAAATTCTCTTTTGTAATATATTATACGGTAGATTATTTTTCCTGGCTAGTGTTAGAGACGAGAGTGAATCGGTGAAGAGATGCAGACAAGCTGACATTGAGCTGTCTGTGTCAGCGCTGATATCGACATTGTCGACACAAGGTCGTCTTTTCACTCGTTCAAACCGTGACGTGCTTTTCTCTGTGGGTTGCTGTGTCTTTAACAACCAGGCAACAGTTTGGCCGGAGTCCACAGTCCAGCCAGCCACAAAGAACCCAGGAGCCAAAAAACTCTACGCAAGTGTGCCTGCAGCCTGACTGACGGAACACTTTGCATTCTTGCGGACAGAGATGCAGACGTGACGTCGTCGTATTTTCACAGATGAAGTATTTCCTCTTCTCAGCCAGCTGAACTACCTCTAAAACGTCAGTTCCATTGCGTCAGTGCTGAGCTTTGGCTCAGAAGAGTGATTTGTAACACCTAAAAATACAGCTGTAACAATCAGATTTACATTTACAATCGTCTGTGAGCATTAATGTGCAGCATAAAGGGAAGATATTTTGCTTTTCTTTTCCCCTCCTGTAGTAGCGTAGCAACAGTCCCTAAGTAACCTGCTGTCAGTACCTTTTAGTCTACAAAGATGTGGTTCCGTTTCAGTGCCTGCTTTCTAAAAATTAATTTATAGCCCGTTCTTACAGAGGAGTTTTAGACAGCTGAAGTGACTTATTTGTTTCTAGACGTAATTATGAGAGAGCACGCTGATTTTTACTGCCATCTCAAAGTGCACTGAATTTTGAGAGATTTTAATGTAACCCAGGAACCTTTTAAGGAGCTCAAAAAGCTTTCAGTCAAATCCCCCCCGAAGAAACAGGATGATGTTGCTGGTCCTAATTGAGCATTTATTTATTGCTGGTCATTTCCAGTGGTACACAAAGACACTTCTTTAGTGGATTTGCTGATTGTTCCAGACTCACAATCTACACGTTTTCCAGGCTTGGAGCAACAACACTATGTTGAGTGCCAAAAGAAAAATGCAATAAAAATGAATGAGGAGGTTCAAACCCTCACATGAATGTGTTACAAAACAATAAGTAATTTAAAAAAAAAAAAAATCAAAGGTGACTGCTGTGGCTGGGCCTGATAAAACACGATCTGGATAGAACTTTAAATCTGGGTATTCTTCACGCTGTTTGACTGCACACTTCCTGCTCAGGGTGAAGTGGTTCTTAATTTAGTTCCGAGATCTTGGTGCGAAAGGTGATTTTCTGCAAGGAACCAGACAGTGCAAGAGGCACTGAGATAAGAGAAGGAATAAACGTTTTGGTAGAAGCACCTCGACCTTTCCTCTGCTCTCCACCTTTTCCTCTTTCTTTGTTCTTCAGCCTCCTTCTTTGTCCTCCTCCTCTTTGAGTCTCTGGCTAACAGAATGTTTGCTGCATGTTGCCATGGCTATTCTTGGATCGAAATGCACTTTGTTGGCTTCCTGTGAGAACAACTAACTCTGAGTGTTCTGTCTCTCTAATATCTGTGAGTGCGTGTGAGTGATAGAAAGATATATAAATGTTTTTAAATATTCACTTGATTACCGTTCTCCCTTTGTCCTTCCTTTTCCCCCTGTTGTAGGCTCCCAGCAGCCTCCTGGAGGCTTTGGAACAGCACCTGGCCTCTCTGGAAGGCAAGAAGACCAAGGAACTGAATGCAGACACCAGGTAGACATCTTAAATAATGACAAGTTACTTCAGATGTTCATGAGTTTACTGTGTACTTGCACTGTCAGATTTTGCATCACTACTCTTAGCTTCATAGTGGAGTAGAGCAGAGAAGGATCTTCTTTCACCAAAACAGATCAGATCCAGGCTTGCATCTCCTTGGTACCTTCTGGCAATTTGTAGCTAAACTTGCAGGTCATCTTTTAAGAAAATTCTCCTCTTTACCACTTCATCATGAGGCTGTATAACTGCTGATGCAAAATGCAAAACATGCACAATTCTGCAATCACAGCCACAGTTGTCTATAACTTATTCTGGGTTGTCTGGGTGGCTTGGTGGCTTTCCTCACTCTTCTCCTTCTTGCACAGTTACTTAGTTTTTGAGAACTGTCTGCTCCACACAGATTTACCATAAAGTGCCATACTGTTTGTATTCCTTCATAATTGATATAAATAAAGTTCAAGACATATTCAGTGGCAGCTTCACCATCAGAGAGCCTCGACCACAAAAGACACATGGTATGAAGAACAAGGGGATGTAAACTTTTAATCAAGGTCATTTGGGTAGTTTCTGTTGTCATTATGATTTTAAAAGAGTAAACACAGTTTGTTTGACAATAAATGATTTCGTCCAACCACTAACCACGAGTGTAAAAAAGTTGATCATTCATATTCTCTGAAAAATGGGCAAAATCTGCCAGGGTATGTAAACCTTTGAGCACAACTGTATGTATGTGTGTGTGTGTGTGTGTTAGGCATTTGACTCTCATCACTGACAACGATTTGATGTTTCTCTCCTTTTCTTCATGCTGTCTGTCCTTTGCGTTGCAGAGCGTCGACTCTGTCCAGCGCCGTCTCGACTCTGTCCTCCACCGGCATATCGTTTACTCGCATGGATGAAAAAGAGAAGCAGCAAGCCTTGGAGGAGGAACAGAACAGGCTGCAGGCGCTCAAGGTAACAGATTTTCTGCTTTCACATGGTGACATCGCTGAACCAGGAGGTCGGGCTGAGCTGAGGAACGGCAGAAAGGTCGGCCGGTCCAACAGGAAGCGGCTCTCACACTCATTTAGACAGCTTTCAGCGGCTTCACAGCTCCAAACCTACGTGAACTGATAAAGGATTCAATTTCCACTTTAACACCACCTCCAGTCGAGGAGATAAAGGAAGGTTTCAGTGGCGCAGAAGGACTTCTGCTTACACTAAATGGCCACAAAATTCATAACGTCAGTTTTTCCTCTGTCACTTTGATGTGAAATGGCGTCAGACCCGCGTACATTACAAAAATACAATTTAACGGCAATAATCACGTACGTGAGAAGATGATGATGAAGAGCGTGAAAATGTCAAACGTGGACTGAAAGGATTCACCGCAGACTTAATTAAAAAGACCCAGCAGCTGTGCCAGCTTGGAAACAGCACCTGTAAAAAGACATAAAAAATTTCAATAAGAACATTTAATTGTAGTGCATTTTCCAAAAATAAAATGAAATATTTCAAAAAAGGCCCATGAAAAACAGAAGAATTTATGGATTTTCAAAGCTGAAAAGTTAAGACACTTTTACACGTTTTGAAGTAAAGTGTGAGAGAATGGGTGAATGTGAGGAATCATTGCAAAGCACTTTGAGCTTTGTAAATAACCACACTAATGTTGTGTTTCATATTGTTTTTATATAACTTGACTTTGTATAGATCAGTTTCCACCTTTTTTTTTTTTTTTTTTTTTTTATGAAATCTAAAATATTTTTTATACAAGCTGCATGTGTAGGCCTAAAGTAATTTCAAGTCATTATCCAGTGTAATTGGGCTTTTTATTACTAATTTTCCTGTAGTCACTGGTTGTGTGTAAGGCTGTGTTGTGACTGTACATAAGAAGGAGAAGGGCGTTTGACAGTGTAGCACTTAACTGCTGAGAAATGGCACAAACTTATTCAACAAAAAGTTTGCCGTTTCGCTGCACTGTAGAAATCGGTCAGTGTTGCTGCTGATGGATTGTCCTGCAACTTTGCTGTTCAGGGTAAAGGGCAGCTAGTCTGAGGCGAGGCGAGATGTGGAAAAACAAAAAATTGTCTTCACTCTTTTTTTTTCTGGAGTCCTGCATCATGGCAAACTCGATTTTAGCAAGCTCACCAACACTACACAACAAAACACTATTTGGGAGTGGGTGCATATCAGGTGTGTCTGGTGGAGATAATTGCAGTGAAACCATGAGCTCATTAATCAGTAAGTCAGTCAGCAGCCGAGTAATTATCAACCATGTTGACAGTCGGTTAAGGTTTTAAAACAGGTGTTGACCAACTATTAGAATGTAAGGAAAGGAGTTGCTCTTTTTGAAATGCACTGAACTGGAAATGATTCTTTATAAAAGATGTTTAACCACATTAAATGTAAATGTGCTTTAACTAGGTTTCTCATGTTTCTGCCTCGAAATGGTGGCAAGCTAACTCCAAAAATGTCTTAATTCGGCTTTTATATGATTGTTAGTCTGGTTTAAAGTGTTCTAAATTAAGGACAGAGTCACAGGAAGAAAGACAGTCAGGTTTTAATAACTTTTTAAGCTGCATTAATCTTTTTTTTTTTTTTAACCAGATATCTGTGTGTGGGACAATTTTTACAGTGAAAACATCAAAACTAGTTTAACCAGATTTAAGGTGAACATATGTTTCCTTTGTGCTGTAAAAATTGTCATTTGCACTGTTAAAGCTTTTGAGTTAAAAAAAAAAAATAAAAAAATAAAAAAAATTCTGACCCGTGACATCACTCAGCTCCCCCTCCACGTCATTTGTGCTATTAAAATAAATATTTGTGGTTTATGGTTCCATCTGTTCACAGTTTAGGCCTATTTTTTACATGCGTGACGTCAGCCTGTGTGAAGCTGGCTTCCTGTGTCATCCAAAATATTAAAATAATGTTGTTTGTTTGTGCTGTAAATTTTTTTATTTGTACTGTTAAAGCTTTTGAGTAAATCAGCAATAAATTTTCTGACCTGTGTCGTCACTCAGCCCTCCTGCACGTCCAAATCGCTCCACACTGGTCTCTATCGTTTGTGTTACGTTTGTGCTGTTAAAATAATTTGCTTAACTGTTATAATACAACATACTTTTTAGATCTTTGTGCGCCGCCTGTCCCGGACAACGCGCAACGCTCTGTTTATCGCTGTAATTGCTAGCTTAACCTGTTTGCTGGCGCTGATGTGAAGGTAGAGACTGGTGGGCAGAGCATACTGACGTGCACACGATGTGCTCAGCAGGTAGCGGCCAAACTACACTTAAGTTGAACCAGACCTGTTTGTAAATTTCCAGAATCCATCCTGCTTCCACTGTCCATCCAGCAGGTGGCAGACACATCTATGGGATATTACATAGGCAAAAAAAAAGTTGCTTTTTCAGTTGATCTGGTGGGTTACATGATGATTTGTTGTTTTTGAGTTCTGAGAAAGTTGGAAAGGGTTTTACGTAAATTTATTTCACAATTTTTTCTTTAATTTTACCGATTAGATGACTAATAGAAAAAATACACGCCAGGTTAGTGAAGATGCTCATTAACTGCAGTCCCTGCAGAGGATGGTGTTGCTGGTGTGTGTGTGTGTGTGTGTGTCTGTGTGTGTATTGCGGCAGATTCATAATGTTGCTGTGTGTGTGTGTGTGTGTGTGTGTGTGTGTGTGTGTGTGTGTGTGTGTGTGTGTGTGTTGTGTTGGGTGCAGTTGATTGGATTTTAGCGTGCTGTTTACTCTGCGCCCTTGGCCGCCCTGTTCCGCCAAGGTCCGCTGATTACCTTTGGGTTTAGTTAGAAAGAACAGCGAAGATAAAGTGAGGTTGAGAACATCTCTGAGAGCGGGAGAGCCGGGGTCACGGAGGTCATTCAGATGCTCTGGTCCAGCTGTCTGCGCGCTCCGGTGTCCATATGGACCGAACATGAACCCAGCTCCTGTCCAGCTGGAACTGCAGCCCAAACAGCTACAGCAGCTCACATTTGTTGCAAAGAGCATTAAAAGTTACACTCTAGTGATGCTGTGAATTGTTGTAGTTGTATACTGAACGGCAAACACTATGAAAGATGATATGAGGGAATTTATTACCAGTACACGTTCTCAGCAGGAGATACAAATCTATCAATTTCTCTGGAGAAATTGGGCTCCTGCTGAAGTCATAAGATCCAGCGATTAGATTTAGACTGAACATAAACTGAAAAATTATACAGTGTAATAAGTAATAAATAGTAAAAATAATTTTTAGAAAAGCTGGAGTCTGATTAACAGTTAGATAGATTTTATTTATTTATTTACTTATTTTTTTGGACACAAGTAAGAATCGTAAAAAAGTATCTTGGGCATACACAGGGCCAGCGGATGGGACTAGAAGGATGGCTGAATTGCTCTATTTGCTTTATTTGGCTTCAGATTTAGCAGTAAAGATCTCAACACAAAGTCCTGGAGTTTAACCCTCTGAAGCCTTTTTTTGGCTCATTACATTTTCATTCACTATGATCTCATTGGTTATTCCAGCTGCAAGTTTGGCACCTCCATGGAAATGAAACTCATGGCTAGAAGTAGGTAGTGCGTAGTATAACGCAATACACAAGAAAAAAAGCTGTTTAATTTGCTAATTTATTCCAAAAAATAAATGGTAAATAGACTGCATTTATGTAGTGCTTTTCCATCTGCATCAGACACTCAAAGTGCACCGTTTTTTTTTTCTTTTTCTTTTTTTAGGATCAGCGCCTGAAGGAGATCAGCATGCAGACTCCACCCTCTGCCTCACCCAGCAGCCACTCAGTGGGCAGTGCCAACAACAACCACATCACACACAGCCAGGAGTTATTCAGCTCCACGCTGTCTGCAAACAGGTCAGTGGGTGTTCCGAACATCAAGTGCAGAATTATTCAGCTCCCCCATCACAGATGAAGTGAGGAAACGGTGCATGTTAAAGATTCCTGAACCTGTTTTATGTTACCTTTTTAAAACGAGTGCAGCTGATTATATTCCTCTACAATTCAGACAGTCTTCAGAGTATAAGCAACGTATGTGCTCGTGCACATACCTGCCGTGCACTGACTGTCGTCTTCAAATAATGTCAAAATTCACCACGAGCAGTCTTGAACTATCCAGCAGGTGGCATTGTTCAGCAGGTGGCAGCACAACCTCTATTTTTTTTTTTTTTTTTTTTCTCTCTTCATGCAGACTCAAGAACATTGTCCAAAATATGAGTGTTTCAAAACATTTTGAGTTTACTGTGAGTAAATCACAGCTCAGCCAAAAGGTTTTGGTATCATCTCCAGCCAAACGTTCTATCCATTGTTTCTCATTCTGCTGTATATTTCATCCTGCAATTAGCCATGTAGGGGGCATAATGTTTCTCTCTGAAGTTGCTGTCTTAAAAGGGAACTCTGATGTTCTTTAACATGGGTTGGATTTTTTTCTCTATTATTTTGTTCATCTTGTCACTTGGGAGAAAATGGATTTTAAACGATGCAGTACTGATTTAGAATACAGTCACTAAACTGCTGTGTAATGTAATTGTATGGGGCAAACTAAAATCATTCACACTTAAGTTTCTTTACATTTAGTCATGTAAACTTGTACACGTTTTCCTCCTTAGGGATCCTCTTCATGCTGCCAGACACTTTGAATCACATTTTTGTCTCTTCATTGGTGACAGCAAGCGAGTTACTGTGAATGTTTTTAATTTTTATCTTACCTCATACTCCACAAATAATTTTTGTCCTGAGTGTAAAGATGTACTCTAAAACATATACAAATAGAGCCCACATCTTAAAAATAGTCCAAAGAAAATTGCTTTTTCGATTGATCTGGTGCATCAAATTTCACCAGATTTCAGTTGTTGATGTACAAAATGACAACACGTGTTGTTTTTATGTTATTGCTTGTGCGAGCTAGCACACCCACTCATCTGTATTAGTAATAAAGGTCAAAAGTCTCCATACCGAAGACCTTTTTAAGTAATGTTCAACTATGTGGGGGGAAAAAAATAAACTAAAAAATTAGTAAAAATTTGTTAAATTGACATTTATGTTACTGTTTGTGCGATCCTGTCCCACAATATAAGCCCCTGTTCATGGAGTTATTCCAGCTGCAACAGTTGCTGTGCAACCATTTATTCTGGATAATTGGAACAGAATATATACCCCACATGCACACAGCGTAAGAGGAGCCAAATTTACTGCTGTGTGGAAGTTTTACAGCCCCACACACAGTGAGGATTAATGTCCCTCTCTGATGAACCAACGTTTTTACTGGTGGATTTAGTCTTTATTCCTTATTGATTAAATATTAAAGTCCCATTTCCATCTGTCTCTCTGTATCTCTCCGTCCTCTTTCTCTGCTTTCACTTCCTCCTCTTCGCCGACTGCGTCTGTCATTTTTTGACTTCTTTCTCTCACCTCTTTTGTCAGTGTTCCCAATCTGAACAGTGACCTGTTTGATCTTCAGCCAGCCTTCATCCCTGCTGTGCAGAATACTCCTTCTGTCTCCACTGCCAACAGTGCCTGGGGAGGTATGGAGAGGCATGCACACAACAAAGCTGCACACCTTCACACCTGCTGCGCGCACATAAATACACATATGCACATAAATACACACAACTCAGCTGTGCGGTAAGACTGTTTGGCGAAAAGTTTCACACTCCCTTCATACATTTACTGTTATTTTGCACTTTTCCTTTGCACACTGAGCATCATAAATACAAGCAGCGCTATGATCAGTGCCATTAACAATAGGGTGATCATATTTTGATTACCGAAAACCAGGACACTCAACCCGGCAATGAGATACTTGAAGTTTACTCAAAAATGCTCAAAGATTGAAAAACAATGAAAACCAGGACATTTTATCACTTTCTTAAAAAAGAAAAAAAAAAAAACAATCCAATCCAGGATGGACAGGACATGAAAACAAGACATGTCCTGGAAAACAGGACTGTTTGGTCACCGTAGTTAACAATGCCTTCCACTTCACATGATCCAGTGAAGTCCAAATTCATCCACTCTCAACCCATTCCTACATCAGAAAGATGTAGGACCCTAACACATGTAATCATATTAAATCTACTGTATTTTCTAGAGCAGATCTATCAAAAAAATCTTGAAAAGGTGTGTGTGTGGGGGGGGTGTTACATCTGAATAAAAGTTCAGCTTTTTTCTGGATGTGGAACTCACTTTTTAACTGCATTTCCTTTGGGACAATTCTAACAATGGCCAGGAACTCAGAGTTGTACATGTGCACACCACATGTGCTGTTACTTAACATATGGACTTTTTAAATTTGGAAAAATAAGCAAGATGAACAAATAAACATGCGCAGTTTGGACAAAAGGAATTGTTTCAAAAAAATATTCATGACTAAAAATGCAAATTTAAAACAAATGGTGAACAGTGGAGCTTCCTGGTTTGTGGCGGGACGTCCTCTCAGCCAATCAGCAGCTTTCTCCTGCCAACATCAAGACATGAACAGTAAGGGCTGTGAGAATTCCATGATTAGCTAAATACTCTTAATTAAGGCAAGTTTTTGTGTATTTGGTTCTAATGGTGAGTCAAACCCCTGTGCAGCAGAGAATGAATTGGAGTGCAAAGAGAACCAACACCTCAATCTTCAGCTATGGAACGCCTGAAAACAGTATTGTGCCAGCAGCATTGCAGCTGGCGTGCAGCACACTGAAGAATTTAGTGTCTTCAGCCTTAATCTAATGGGATTAGTTTAGCCAGCAAAGCCAGGATTTAAAACCAGGCTGAAACACGGTGTGTTTCATTCACCTGCAGGTGTTTTTCATCGTAAAGGTTGGACTAAAACTCTTCTCTTCCTAAAGCAAATGTTCTCTGACAGCTCTTTGTAATGCGGTGTGGAATTTCCAGATGTGCTGTGATAGCGGTGAGGCTTTCATGTTCCACACGGAGTTTTAATCAGTCATGTGTAACTACATCCCTCAGGAGTGGAGAGCCAGCCTCTGCAGCAGACCGCCCCCGCCATGTCTGTAGATTTTGATGCTGTGTTTGGGAATAAATCCACAGCCAGTAACAACGGCACTCAACCTGCAGCCGGTAAAAACCCTGTCTGACTGCCAGACTTAACGCAAACTAAAACTTCAGCCTCTGCTTGCAGAAAAACTAAAGTGTTTCACTAACCGGGTGGGTATTTTTAACTCTCTGGCTTGCTGTTTTCTTGTTGATTTGTTATTACTGCAGTGATACGAGCATTAATTCCACAACACAAGTGTTAAACCTGCAGTTTGAGGGACTGTGGGACTTTCTGGATAGTCTGAGGGATCAGTCAACCTTGGAGGCTTTAAGCCTGGATTTGGATGAAGATAATGTGTCCGTCTGCCAACAAATTAGGATTTTCTTTGACTTGACTGTTTCCCGATCCCAGGTTTAATTGTTCACTGTAACCCCTCCCCCTTTCAGGCTTCCTGCACTGGTCAGCAAATTCTACAAGCATATATTGAAAGTAGAATTTTCTCATCTGTACATAATTTAAATTGGTGCAGGTGAATGAACAAAATGACCGTTTGAGATGTTCTGCTCACTCACAAAATGCTGTAAACATGCACGGGTGCACAACCTGTATGGACTGAATACATGAACTGTAATCTGTAATTTAATTCATGTATTTAATCCGGTTCTTGTCTGTGATGGCACAGCTCTGTGGTTGGTCCACTTTGCTTCAGAATGGCAAATCAAGCACAGCTCAGGTGGTTCTGGTCACCACTCTTTGCTGTACACCAGAATTGCGATGCCACTTCTGCATCAGATTAAATGAACAGGTTTGGATTACCAAATGCACCAAACACTACACTGAAATAAGGCCTTGGTTAAGTCTTAATGTGATGCATTTAGGTAGAATGGGCTGAAAAATCTGCTGTACAGGTCAGCTGTCAAACATTCATTGACGTTCTTGACAGAAATGGGTGAAATACAGTACAGAGCATGCGAGCTGTCAGAGTAATTGTATTTCTTTATGCCTTTATTTGCATTGGTTTCCTTTGATTTGATCTCTTCAGTGAATGTGTTTTTTCAGGTCATTCACACCACTTTGTGCGATGGCTCATGTTTTTGTTAATTGCTTATCCAGATTCTGTTCTCAGTTTGTTGTAGTTTTCACATCAACACATCATTCTGCATTAGCAAATGTTTTCCAGCATTAATCAGCTGTTTGACTGATCCCAGACAGCGTGGATTAACTGGTTACCGGTAGCCGGCTTTGCTGCACTTGCTCATCTGTTGTTTAGTTTTGCAAAATTTGTAGCAAATGTCCTAAAGAGTTCAGAATCTGATTCCTGGCATTTTCTTAGCTGGTTTAATGTTGCCAGTTTTGTCCGTGCTGGTCAGTTGTCTGGATTAATCAAGTGTGTCGCTGGCGGTGGCTCACGAGAGGCACTTCTGCCGTTGACATTGACATGGCGTGTGTTGTACAGATGGCAGAGAAAGGTGATGATGCTCAGAATGAAAATGGTGTCACCATCTCAAAATTTACAAAAAATGAAAATCATAGAAATAATTTGCTTAAGTCACATGTGTGTTTACATTTTCAGTAGAAGATAAACAACAATGCAGTATATCAGCCCCTTGATATTGACAGTTTCCCATGATGCTCTGAGCAGAGGTGGAAGTCATGAATCAGCAAGTCTCAAGTCATAATGACCACCAGTTGTTTGACTTGACTTGGGACTTGCAGATTGGTGACGTGAGAATGACTTGACTTGGGACTTACTCCCACCTCTGGCTCTGAGTATCCTGACCCATCTCGAGGTGGCGTATCATATGATAACCTAGGCTGATAACCGAACCCGAGCTGACGGCTGATTAAGATCAAACACTTCTTGATAATTTTATTATATTTTTAAATACTATTTCAGTATTTTCATTGCTGTTTCTTCCTCACAGTGTTGGCATGCGTCCGTTTGACACTCGGAGCCTTCCTCTGCCTTATAGATGGAAATTCTCCTCGTTATGCACGTTCAGGAAGCGCTCGTGGTGAAAATGCGCCGCCTAGTTTGATCTCTACTGTGTTACTGACTTCTCACTATTAATAGCGTTCGACTTAAAGCCGTCACACTTACTGATGCTCCATCTGCACGACCAGCCAGCATCTTGTGAAGATCTGACTGATGTGCATTTGCGTGTAGCCGCTCCGCCGTATGTATTTGTGAGTGTCTGTGTTTGTCTTAGATTTGTTAGTGTGTATGTGTGCGGCTGTCTCTTCACACTTCGTCTGTCATTTTGTTCCGTCCCATCTGTTGTTTGCTGTTGTTCACACCATCTCTCTCGCTCTTTCTCCTCCCGCAATCCATTTATTTCATCTCTCGCGCCGTTGTCGTCTCCCTGCTGCACATCACAAAGCAAGACTCACCCAGGCGATGCCCATCCATCTGCTCATCATTTCCTCTTCTCTCACCCATCTCAGAAGGACCACTTATAGTCTCTTCATTCTGCTTCCTTTACTCTCTTCTGTACATCAGTGTTCTCCTCTTTCACCTCTGCCTGGTCCAGTTTTCAGTGGAGGAGCGACCGTTTTTATCTCCTCCTCCTTGTTTTCAGGTGTTTGTTTTATCTCGCTGTTCTGGGCATCGTTTCTTTTACAGGTTTACAGTTGTTTTGCAAACTCCATGTCACTGCTCTCGTTAAAGGGAATCAGATTTGTGCGGCTCCATTGTAGCGAGGACTGAGGTGTCGCAATCTCAAGGCCTCGGAGATGACTTAGGGTCCCGTTAAATATGTTCACATCAGTACCCCTTTTCTTCTTTTTCTTATGTAGTATTTGTAGTTGTACTTCCAATAGTTTAGAAAATTCTTCCACATTTTGCTCTTTTCCTGGTTTCTTTGAGCTTCTTTACAACCTCCTCTTTCTCGCTGATGATGTACATGATCCACATTAATTCCCTGCTTTATTGTTGCTTTTTTGATTCTTAGTAATCCAGATGTCTTTACTGATGACATGATGCAGTTTTTAGTGTTTTTAAGTGTTTTTAGTGAAAATAATCGAAAATGCTGACACAAGGAGATAAATTGGTGAATTGACGGAAGTGAGCAAAACTCTTTTGATCCACTTCATTCACTTTCTTTCTCTCCCTCTTTCCGTCTCCGTGTGCAGGTGGTCTTTTTCCCATGTGCTAAGCTCGCAGGAAAGGTTTTGTGAATCTCTTGTGTCAGCACCGCTGTCACACCGACACACAGTTCCTAACTAAATATTATTCCAGCCTCTTTTTTTTTTTTCTCCCTGCACTGTTTTCTCTCTTTCTCCTGTGAGTTTTGCTCCAGCAGACATTTTTTTGTCGACTGCAGCTGTCTCTACTTCACAACACGCTCGGCCTGGTTTAGCTTTTATTCAGCCTTTTTCTTTTCGTCTTTCTTGTCTTCAATTTATTTGTCGTTGAATCTTTGCACACTGTTGCCATGTATGGATTTGTTTCTTTATATACGTCAGCTTATTTTGCATGCATTCACACCTCCAGGTTTGTTATGTAAGAGAAATGATCCACCGTTAGCTAACTGCTGGCATGGGAAGATGGTCAAATGTTGAGATATTGTTATTACTTTAGATGAACTACCAATATTTACACTGTGGTACAATTCAGTCTGTCCTTGGACAAGACACTTCCTCTGCGTCGGTGTCCCAGTCCACCCAGCTGTAAATGGGTTCTGACCTTGGTTGAGGAAGTAACCTGTGGTGGGCCTGTGTCCCATCTGGGAGGAGTCGGAGGCTCTGGTCTGCTTCACACTTCACTATCCAAAGCACCAGTGGACTTTCTTGTCTCCTCACAACCCTACAGAAAGGATTATGTATGAATTTAGTCCTAAAAGGAAAACTAACGGGTTGATGAGGAATGATTTGTACAGAAATGTGCTAAAATGTTTGCTTTCATTTCCAAAGTTTGGGTCTGGTGACCTTCCAAGGCCACTACTGCTTATTTACAAGTAAGCAATAAAAAAAGGTCCGCCATTGATGAACACCCCGTCACACTTTGACAATTTAGCCAGCGTACGCCAACTGTATTAAAAATGCTGGCGTATGCCGAATAAGTTATGGGTACATTTTGTATAAGTTAAGAGCACGCTGATGTATGGTGAGTGTGTCGTAAAATTTTGGGCACGCACAATATTTTGGACGTATGTCTCATACGTCCTGCATACAAGGAACACAAGTTGTAGGTAAGTTATATGATTGTTGACTAGGGATGTGAATCTTACAACAACTCACGATTCAATTCGATTCAGATTCTTGGTGTGATGATTTGATTCAGAATTGATTTTCGATTGAAAGAACTCTGAGAAATAGTTATAGTACTTAAAAAATGTTCAAGTTTAAGAAAATGCAGCTTTACAAGGTTAATCAAGAGATTATAAAGATGTAAATTTACTTATCTGCTTTGCTCGTTCAGAGTTGGCTGGCAGTTTAGTGAAGTGGAGTGTGCACTGGTCAGTAGTCAGCAGAGACCACTGCTCCGCTTCTTTTAGCTCCGGGTGACGGCGTAGCATGTGGACTTGCAGATTTGAAGTGTTTCTGAAGTACTTTCATTTTGCAGATTTTGCACATTGCATAAGTCATGTCAAGCTCCTTCTTATGCAGCAAATAATAAAATCCAAAATGCGCCCAAACATTTGCCTTCAGCAAAGATGGTGCTGGCTGAATTAGCTCTTCATCTGCTAAGCTGCAGCTCATGAATGTTTGAAGTACGCCAGATCCTCCCTTTGCAGGGACGCTGTAGTACAGAGGCCGTTGCCTGACAAACAGTACACGCAGTGATTAAGCAAGAAAATTTTTAAAAAATGCTTTTTAAAAATTGATTCTTGGACATTTTGGATCGATTCAGAATCTTAATAAGAATCGCGATTTGGACGTGAATCGATTCCCCCCCCGGCACCCCAATTCTTTACACACATTTCTTGTAAGTTACTCATAAGTCAAAATACGGCCATTGATGCTGTGTATTGATTGGCTGAACAACTGAAAGCTGCAGTTCTCATGCGAACAGTGTAGGCTGTTTCAAAGATTAAAACCATTCACACATGGAGTAAATATAAAGTTTTAATCTTACCTGTTCGTTTCAGTCTGATTCATCATCACAGCCTGATGAAAACTTATTCACATAAAGTGCCCTGACTTTGGATAACAAAGTCTGAAAATACTTAGTTCCTTGTTGTGGCTGAAGAAATGTAGTGTTTTAAAGCAAATCCCTGGATGGTTTGTCTCTCAGCCTGAACCAGAGGATGCTGGTGCTTTGTGCCACCTGCCATGATACAGGAACCAGATGAGCAACCAGTTGTCAGATTACTTGGCCTCTTAAAATAATGATACATAATAAGTGCTCCATAAATAAATCCCCTGAAATTACAGCAGCATTTTGTCTTCATTGTTAAACATCCTGCAGTAAAAGACCGTATTAGTGTGCAAATAGTTTGGAACGTTTCGCAGTGCATCCAGAAAGTTTTCACAGAGGTTCTATTTTGCCAACATTTTATGTTAGTCTTATTCCAGAATGGAGTAAATTCATTTTTTCCTTAAAAATTTTACTCACAGCACCCCATAATAACAAAATGAAAAACGTTTTTTGCTTTTACATGTTTGCTAAAGTCTTAAAAATAAAAAAGAAATCACTTGTACATAAGTATTCACACCCTTTGCTCAATACTTTGTTGATGCATGCTTGGCAGCAATTACAGCCTCACGTCTTCTTGGATATGATGCCACAAGCTTGGTGCACCTATCTTTTGGCAGTTTTGTCCATTCCTCTTTGCAGCACCTCTCAAGCTCCATCAGGTTGGATGGGGAGCGTCGGTGCACAGCTATTTTCAGATCGCTCCACAGTTGTTCAGTTGTATTCAGGTCTGGGCTCTGGCTGGGCCACTCAAGGACATTCACTGAGTTGTCCTGAAGCCACTGAGATCTTGGCTGTGTGCTTTGGGCCATTGGCCCAAACTTGTGTGAAGCACCTTGAGGCAGCTTTTGTTTTGAACCGTCACCCCAGTCTGAGGTCAAGAGCGCTCTGGAGCAGGTTTTACTAAGGAGTGGCTTCTGTCTGGCCACTACAGGCTCTTCTCCCCTGATCACTTACTTTAAATGAGTGGTCATCTCTAGGAAGAGTCCTGGTGGATCCAAACTTCTTCCATTACAGATGATGGAGGCCACTGTGCTCATTGAGACCTTCAAAGCAGCAGAAATATTTCTATACCCTTCCCCAAATTTGCGTGTCCAGGCAATCCCGTCTCAGAGGTCTGCAGACAATTCCTTTGACTTCATGCTTGGTTTGTGCTCTGTCAACTGTGGGACCTTATATGTAGACAGGTGTGTCTCTTTCCAAATCGTGTCCTATCAACTCAATTTTCAGCAGGTGGACTCCAATTAAGCTGTAGAAACATCTCAAGGATGATCAGTGGAAACAGGATGTGCCTGAACTTTTTTTCACATTGTTGTTATGGAGTATTGTGTGTAGAATTATGAGGACTAAATGAATTTCATCCATTATGGAATAAGGCTGTAACATAAAAAAAAAATGTAGAAAAAGTAAAGCGCTGTAAATACTTTCTGGATGCACTGTAGTCGTACAAATGAGTGGGGGGGGGCTGTTGAGTGTGCATGTGACAGTTAGGAATAGGTAAAGCGATCCAGCAGAATGAGCTGCTGAGTCACTGAGTCTGAGTTCAGGTGAGGGAAAAAGGTCTGTAGTTTGTTTTAAAGCAGAATCTCTTTGTACGAATCTTAAAAATAATAAAAATAAAACAAAGTCCAATGAGAATTCAATAAGCTGACACTGCAGTATTTTGGGAGCAAAACCGTAAAGCCGGGCTTTTGTTGAACTGGATGATGTTTACCTGGATGTTTTTAAAAGATTGAGGGGAAAATGTTCTGACTCGTTAGATACAGAATTAATTGTATATTTCAGATGGAACAGCTTTGAATATCATTTGTTTGTGAGGATTTTGATCCTGTTAATCTGATATTTTTTAATTTTTTAGCTTTTTTCCTCTGCACCTGTCGTCTGAGCGCAGTTGATGCTTGTCTGTTTGAAGTGTGGCGTTTGGGTGCACTAACCTCTTCCTGCACAGCGTTTTAACATTCTTTAGACATTGTTCTCTGGCTGGCTGTTTTTAAACCCGTGTGGATGTTTTATTTCTTCCTTCAGGTTTTGATGTTCTCGGAGATCTGTTGAAGCCGACAGTTCCCACACACGCTGCACCTCCTCCTCCTCATCAAATAGCCATCCACCCTGGAGGGAAGCTGCTTGCCAACGACCTCGACTCCTCTCTGGCCAACCTCGTGGGCAGTGAGTGTCCACGCATGTGTGAATGTGTCACTGTATGTGATATTCACAGCGTGTAAACATGATATAATCTGCTTCCCCCCGTATTTACTTATAAAACTCAGAAGGTGTTTCCCAGAAGCCACGGTGTCAGAGTCTGAATTTGGGTCTCGGTTGTAGAATTTGATTTTCAGTGCTCTACCAACTTTTACATTTTAAGGGAGGAATGGCGCCCCCACAGGCCGTCAGTCAAATCTGTCAGGATGCTGATTGTAGGATGTTTTCACGTACTGGGCTCCACTGGAGGTGATGTGGCTCCAATCACAGTGACAGCGTACATGACAAAATGTGTTACTGTGGCTCTGTCTGGCCAGATCCGTCTCCACTGACACTGCAGAACATCACCCCCCAAATCTGATGATAGTCCCATAATGGACCAGGAACTTTGGCACAATATGGGACTTCACTGTGGCCAGATCTGGAGATCTGGACCACAATGTACATTCTAATTAACTGGTGTTTGCCATCGGAATCGAGGGATTTCATGTGGATGTGATGGGTGAAATGCTTGTGCAGGTGACATTTCAAAGTGCACATTGATATGAGTATCAGTACATATTTCTAAATAACTACAAGGGTTAATGTTTAATCAGCATTCTCATTAATTCACATTATAGATGTAACATGACTGATAGAAGTTTAAAATTCATGTCATGCTACAGTGGAATTCTTGCTGTTGCATTTTACAAAGAAGACACAAAACCTTTTATAGAAAATAACTGAGTGTTGACAGCTCCTTTTTTCTCAATGAAAAAATATTGCGTATACGGCACAATTGGAGAACCCTTTTACTACTGGAAGGCAGCTTTCAAAGATTAGAGTCTGACAGAGTGTGACAGTATATATGAGTTATGTTGTTTGAATTGTTCATCCAAGCCTCCTTTTCTGAATGTTGTAACACAACTGACTGAAAAAATACTGCAAATTTGAGGCGTAGAAAGGTATATTTTACCTACTGGAAGGCTGTCTTAGGCCATGTCCATTGCTGTAAGTGTTACCTTGTGAGCTCACGGAGTCCCCCATGGTTCCATGCTTGTAACTAGTACATTTAATTTGAAGATTTCAAACATAAAATATTGATTTCTTGGTAAATATTGATTTCTTTGTCAAGTTAGATAACCCTAACCCAAGTGACTGTCTCAAGAAGACACAAATTGTTGGTCCAGATTCCTTGTTTTGGCAGAACGGCCGTCAAACCAACTTTAGACCATTAGACCCCCAAATCAGGAATTTTTTCTCTTTTTTTTTTTACAAGTATTTTATTACTGTGTGTGATCAGAGACACTTTTTGTTGTCATCTGCCACCTATGAGGGATTTTTAAATTTTACTTATTTTAACTTGAAAATTAGCTTTGTAACATGAACGTAACGTGATTAGTTTGTCATGACAACAGAAGTAGTATAGATTTTATTCATTTGTAAAATTTATGTTTGTAATTATTATTGTAGTTGTGTGTTTATGTATTTTGTACTTTGATTGTTTGGGAATCAGAAATTAGATTTTGTTCCAGTTGAAGATGAAAGGAAAAATATCAACTGCAATTTTTCCCAAATATGTGTGGTGCCTAAAACTTTTGCACATTACTGTGTATATATAGAACTAGTTTTAAGATTATTTTTTTTTTTTTGCTTTGCCAAAGCCAATTTTGTTAATATTAATGTGGAATGAAATGTAGATTTTTTGTTGTTGTTGTTCCCCTTCCCCATTTTTTGTACCTCTTAGAGTTTATTTATTTTTTTAGTCTTCTCTTAATGTTAAATTTGATGGCTGGAAAATCAAACACTGAGTAGTTATCTTTAAGTACTGTAGTAACTCATTATCTTTAGAGAAGAAGCGTTGAGTTGTTTTTGGTTTCTTTCCTTTTACAGACCTGCAGTTTGGAGGAACACCAGCAAAGAAGTAAGTTTGTGATGATTCACTCTGAAAACAAATACACCTCCTACCCTTTCGGCGCAATCACACATATGTAGTCAAATTGATTAAATAATCACCATCTGCCTCACGGGGAAATTAAAAAGAAAGCAGGGAGGGGGGTATAAATCAACAAGTCCACAGAGCAACCAAACGGTTTTCCTCTGAGATGTGATTGTGGTGTTTGAGGTGGAGCAGGTGGCAGTGTGCTGGTTTCTCTGCAGGCCAGAGATGTTGTGGAGCCAGCCTGGAGAGAAGAAGCTGACGGGGGGACAGAACTGGCAGAATAAGACCATGTCCACCACACAGTGGGGCCCTGCCCCCATGGCCCCGCAGCCCATACCGCTACCACATGTGGTAAGGATACGGCAGCACGCACACGTGCAGACTGTGAATTTAGTACCACAGGATCCATCACAGAGTCTACAAGCCTTTAATAGAAGATAAGCATACGTAAAGATGCACTTCCTATTTATTGTCGTTTTCCTGATAAATACAAGAAATAATTTATGTTTAAATCCAAAAAGTTGGAAGCGTCACATGTAGCTTAATGAAACCTGCAGATGAACAATTACAGGTTGTGGCGGTGATGATCCTGTTGGTGTGCATGGGAATGTTCTTCCTCCTCTGGAATTACTTCCACATGTGTGCACGTTGGCTTGGTGTGGGTGCCCGTGCATGCTCTGTGTGCAGGTCTCGGTTTCGGCAGCCTCTGATTGCCGTCCGGACGACTGGGCTGCAATTTCTGGCTGATGAAGACAAACTGTCACTAACCCTTCTCTCTCTCTCTCTCTCTCTCTCTCTCGTTTTCTCTCTCTCTCTCTCTCCCTGTAATATCATCATTTCTTCTTTGATTCTCATGTGCCTTTCCTCTTTCTCCTGCTGACACGCTGTAATCTGTCCTTCCTCTCCCGCCTGAATTTCTTCTGTCTGTTTTGCCTTGTCATCCACTTATCTTCCTTCCCTTCTTTGCTTGTGTTCCTTTTCAATCTCATCTGTGTTTTGCGTCGTCATCAATTTGTCCTGCTTTTCCTGCACTGACTTTGACGTCTGCCCTCACATATTGCGAGCTTTGCTTCTTTTTCTCCACCATTTAACTTCCTTTGTTTTTCTCTCCTCTTTACCTCGTTTTTCTCTGACCCTCATTTTTTCTTTTTCATGTGCTCATCTTCTTGCTTTCTCCATCTACTCCTCCATATGTCTGTAACTTTCTTTGTCTCCCTCTTTGTCTCTTTTACCTCTCTTACTGCGTCCTGATGCAGAATGGAATGTTCTATACTAGCTATGTAAGTACTTACCCTCGTTTACAAGCTGCTCAGTAATGTGACGTATGTTCTTCCAACCTACCACAGATGATCTTAATGTTCACGTCACTTTCATTTTTAAACATTGAGTTTCTGTAGTCAAACAGACCTTGAGTGATCGTTCAGTATTTGCCATCTGTTCAGTAATAAATGTTATAATTGCTGATCCTAATTTAACTTCTGATAATAGCACCAAACCTTTTAGGTTTAAGAGGTGGTGAAAAGATGCCATGACATCTTCATACGATTCCTTTGCCACTGTAAGCAGATATTGCTTTAGTTTGGCAGACTGGTATCAACCCAGCAGATGGGGAGAAAGGTGTCAGGCTGGTCTCCCGGACTGCAGAAGCTACACTGCTCTCTGTGCCAGGGAAGGTACTTAACAAAGGTAATTCTGAACAAAGTTCATTGCTGCTCAGCAACCAGCACAATCTCAGCCACGTCCTAGCTCTGCCAGCACTGATTAAATGCAAGCAGTGCTTCTTTGCAGCCTGTGCTTATTTTTGCTGAAGCGTTTCATTAATTTGTTAGGATGCTTGCTGGCTCTTCAAGACATTGTTTTTTTTAATCATCATTGGCTGATACATTGGTGGTGTGCAGAGTGCAGGTAGAATCTCTGACTTCTTCCCTGGCATTCTTCAGGGATGTGTTCTGGGTCCTGCCCTTTTTAATGCTTCCATGGACTGTTTGGTGACGTGGGCACCTTTGTGGATGATGAAAGGTTGACTGATCTTATGATTCCAGCATTTGATACCATGAGGAATCTGTCTGGATTGGTGATTGTCCTGGTTCAAAAACAGGCTGCAGACTTTCAGTGACTTCCTGGACTCTGTTGTTAGCAGTGTACCTGTACATGTGAAAGTGTTGAACTTGTAGAGAAAGGCTTTGACAATGAGAAGAGCTTGAGGTCACTGGAAAAGGTGTTTGGTGATGCCAGTGCCTTTACAGGAGACGTCTTCAAGGTCCTGGTACTTCTAGTGTTTCAGGATGGGACTTGGTCTGTAATCAGTAACTGGATGTCTTTGAAAGAGACTTTGATGAAGTGTTGCTTCTCAATTGTGAGGAAACGTCATCTGTGACATTATGTCCATGTGGTGCGTTTCTGTGAGCATGATTCAGGTACCTGAGTACTGAGGACCCCGACAACTGGAAAAGGCCAAGGACATGCCCATGTTTCAACCAGTTTGTGGCAGATTGGTGGTTACTTTTGACAGGTGATGGACAACCACATAATGGACAAAGGCAATGTGGTGGAAGCCACATGCGGGAGTTAAACTTTTGATTATCCAGAAAGTATGCCAGTAAAATATGAGTAATTTATTTCTTATTTTACTGTACCAAAAAGTCTTAATTTGTATTTTCAGCTTTTTTGTGTGTAATTCTTTGTGTTGAATGAGTTTAAATTGACTTGATGTTGAGGTGCAGCAAACTAATCTCTCAACGTAACGGTCGAATAGCATCTGTGTGCACAAAAATGTAGTTTATGTTCATGACGGTGTTACATGTACGGAGCTTCTAGAGGGGTTCAAAACTATTAATAGAAGTACTTGTATTAATGGAAGTCCTTGTTCCTGCCCTGAAGAGAACAAATCTGTTTTCTCTGAAAGCTAAATGAATGCACATTTCTCAGAAACTGTAACCAACAATCTCCATAAGGATAAATAAGTCAGAACAAGCACATGGTGGTGATGGGCAAGAAAGACATCACGGTTAGCGGCGCAGCCAATAAGTCGGCTGTCACGCCTGAGAAGTGAAACACTTTCATCTGAGATTGTTGCCAGAAGGCCGAGGTTGTAACAGTCTTCACCTTCAGTCTTCACAGTCTTCACCTTCTTAATGCAGCAGCCAGGAATCAAAGCTTTTCACTTATTTAACCTGCGTTAAACCGAGCGGGTCAGCTGGGGACGCAGCTTGTGAGGCTCCAAAATAATGAAGGTGACTTTGGAGGGAGAGACGGGATAACGGACAGAGAGAGAGAGAGAGAGAGAGAGAGAGAGAGAGAGAGAGAGAGAGAGAGAGAGAGAGAGACTGAAACAGCAACACGGGCAGAGCAGCACAACCACATCTTTACACTTTCCCCAAAGTTTTATTTTGAATCCTCAGTGTTTAAGAAACATTCAGGAAAAACTGCCATTTGTTCAAAGTGCTAATTAACGTGGCTCTAACAGGGGTGTAGTTTTATGTTAGCTTATTAAAACCTCCAACCCGCCGTTGTGTTTCTGTGATTAATATAATCCATCATTACATGTGAGGCTGCTGAGGTAATGAACGCCTCTGCCGCTTCGCTAATTATGGAGTTTTTATTTCTACATGCTGTTGTGAAGTCGTTGTCATCGTGGCGGCAATGAGACAAAACAAAGCTTTAAAACCTTTAGCTTTGTGCCGCTGTACAGACACGTTTGGAGAAACGCCACAGTTGGCGAATTTCTGAGGTCCTGAGTTCATTTACTTCATTTTGGAGTAACCAAACTTTCAGTTTGGATAATCTGTTGGTCGTCATGAGGAAAGTAAAAAAAAAACCACACAAGTAATTTATGTTTTGTGTGACCTCGCTGAGAAAACAATTCTTCTTGACATTTAAGATGCTCGTCTCTGCACAATCAGAAATTACTGCAGAGAAAACTGTGAAAGTGCGTGTGTTTTGAGGCTCCCTGGTGACATCACGCAGGATCACGGCCGCTCATTCCCACGAATGATCAATTTGTCAAGCACCCATCAGCGGTGGCAGCGATGATGCTGCTGCTGTGCGTCAGCTGTAAGGAGCAGCTTCTAATTGGCTGTCACGTTGAATTTGACGTGCGTTGGGCCACAGTGAATTTGATTTGTGAAGCGCAGAGGGCAGGGCTAAACGCTGCCCTATCAAATCACTGCTAATGATTTGTCCCTGTGGGAGTCAGAAGGACCTCTGCTGCACACTGCCTTCCCACTCCTGATGTGCACACAAGCCCTAAATATATTTAATGCCTGTGTGAGAGGAGAAACCACAGCGTTGCACCTGCTGTTGGCTCAGATGCTACTTGATGTTACCTTGCACTGAGCTGGTCCACACCACTTTGTGTGTTTGACCCGGGTGTGTTTTGTGGCTCCCTGCAGGCTCCGGCTCCCATGGCTTTCCCCATGACCACACCGCAAGTGCCTGTGTACGGAATGGTGGGTATGACACACACACACACACAGTCAATAAAACACAGTGTGTACGTACGTTTATATACGAGCGGTTTCATTGACATCTTTGTCGTTGTTTGTTTTTGTTCTTCTTTCTCTCCCCTCAGATCCCGCCGCAGATGGGTCAGATGGGCGGCGTACCAGTGATGGCTCCTCAGCCAGTCGTGTACAACCAGCCTGTTCTCAGACCCAGTAACCCCTTTGCACCGATGCCCGGAGCCCAGGTGACCCACCTAAAAATAATATGAACAAACAAACTGTGTTATATTCAAAGTTAGTGAAAGTATTGGATGTCTTACGTGTTCCCTAACCACACGTTACTCTCCTCTTTTTTTCTTCTTTCTCTTTTTGTGTCTGCTCAGATGCAGTTTATGTAATTACACAGAGGGGAGCAGCAGAGTGCCAAAAGCTACAAATAAACAGCAGAGGAAAACACACCAGGATGTTCAAATGACTCGCGGCTCAGAGATGGACAGACTGATACCACAAACAAACAGGTGGACGGAGGAGAGGATGGAGGGACGCGGTGAGGAAGACGCGGCTGGTCGTTGTCTGAAACATCGCGGGTGTGCAGCTTTTTTGTGTTTATGTGTGGAGTCTTGTGGATGGAGTTTCATCAGGGAGCAGAAAGAAGAGTCCACTAAGGAAATTCCGCCTACGGTTACTGTAGCTGGCTGTCTGCCGCGAGTTCCGCCGCTGCTGCAGAATTAGCTTTATTTCAAAATGGTGCTATTTTTGTCCTCTCTGGGTTACTGTCCACTGAAGCGAGGACTGCTCTGTTTTCAGCCTCTTTGTGTTGTTTCAGACAATGGACCAGTTGGAGCTCCGCCTCCTCTTCTCCATCCCTTCCCCCTGATTGGCTGTTTGTCTCCACAGCCGTACCATCTGGTGTCGTATTTTCAGTGTGTTAACTTGCTTGTCTTTACTCTGTTGGAATTTTTTTTTATGTTTTACATGTATATTTTTTCTTTGTCAGATTGTGTTTGTTGGTGTGTTTATTTGTTGTTGAGCTTTTTTAAGAAGAAATGTTTGTCCCTTATGCATTTTGTCATGGAGAGACGTGAGGGACTGTAGCTCTGTTAACGTGCTAACAAGAGGCACATTTATTGGCCTATTCCTGTACCTGTTGTAAATTTGTTGTTTGTGAACCAAAATCCTTAATTTTTAAAGAGTGGTTTTGTCAATGCCCAATTGCTAACCAGTCTAGTTCCCACCCTCCTCATCCTGCTGTGCAGCTGGCATGGCAACCATTGGGTGCAAGAATGTATACCGGTGGGTATGTTCTACATTTGTCACATGTCTATAGTGCTCCAGTGAATCTTCTTCCACCATTAGGTTTTTTTTCTTCACGATGACAGCAATGAAATGTTTCTCTGCCACTGAAAATAAAGTTGTTGCCAACCCCGAACAAATAAATGCACCTGTGCTGAGACGGGAAGGTGAACGCTAAGTGCAAACACCAGCTGTGTGAAGGCTGACAATCAAAAGTTTTGTTGTCTTTGCACAATATGAAATATACCATTCATCTGCCTCTGCACATAGCTTTGCATGCATGATGGCCCCTGTTGGTGGGGTTAGTGTCATGTCATAAACGGCAGTGTGCCTAAAACCCAGCCATGGTGAACTGAAAGCATGAGCAAGTCAGTTGATTGTCCAAAAAGCTGAAGAGTTCAGCTTTCTGCAGAAGCAGATGTTGGGTCTGTTTTAGAGCCGTACAGTTAACTCTGCATCAGTTTTTGCAGCTCTGCAGAGAAGTTACACCAGCATTAAGAAGGTGCATGAAGCTGGATCAGATGTAACCATTGAGCTGTTAAAATGAACAGTTTTTGTTTTAAGAGGAAGTACTGCGTGTAAAGTTGGTAACGATTTGAGGAGCCTCAAGTTGGAACCCAAGGGTAAGTGTTCTGCTCTGGTTTTGGGTTCCTAGAAACTGGGGGGGATCGGAGAGGTCATGGTCATTCCTCAGCCAAAGCATCTTGTAGCCATGGTTTGTGTGTACGTTTGTTACCACAGATGTGTGTTTTCCATTTTGCAGAATGCACATGCAAGAATTTTGCACTAACGTCAGGATCCTGCCGTAGTTGACCGCTGCCGGTTTGTACGGCACAATGGCATTAATCGAGAACAACTGATTAGAAAACTATAGAGTTTTACCACAACCAGTTTGTCTACGCTGTCAGGAACTTTGCTGGGAAACAAATTTCCGGCATCCAACTTGAAGCCTTTTTTTAGTCTAATCTCCAGCACGTATGTCCAAATCATCAGCGATAGTCCACTTGTATTATTCTGTTTATCACAAAGTGGTGACATTCACAGGGCTTCAGTATGTGTGTAGTTGGTCTATCTCTGGAATATTTTTTTTTTTATTCTGTTTTGTCACGGATTATGTGTAGATATGTAAAAGTAACATCCTGTCGCTGGTCCTTAGGTATTGCTGTTGGCGCTTGTTGTTGCGGTCTGGTGTTAGTTCTCGGCTCTGCTCATTGTGTCCCACGTGAATGATGTAGGTGACTTTCTGCAGTATAGGTTTCTTGCCGTGTTGAGTAACTAGCTTGATTATCTTTCTGTGTCTCTGTTAGCTTCTGGTGCAGTGTCGCACTCTGGCCTTTGTCGTTTGCTTTTCTGTGCTTGTCGCTGTTAATGTTGGTTCGCTGTCTCCTCTGTAATGTATTTGACTTTATTTCTCCCAGCAATCACCAGTATTAGACATTTTTGCCTGTTATGATGTCAGCAGCTTACAGACTGTGCTTTGACTGGATTTTGTATGTAGCAAGAAAAAAAAACAATTGTTTTTTTGTTGTTCTTCACATTACTGCTTTTCTGGAACAGTTAAACTGTATGTAGCCTAAAACGTCTTTAGCAGGTTTGGAAATGAACTTGAGTCAAATGCTAACAGATGTATGCATTGTGAGGAAGTTCTAAGCTTGTGTAGCGGTTAGCTCAGATGTCAGATGTTTTGGGTTTGAAAGTCACAGCAGTAATGCCTGGCCATAAGGAAATGTTTATTTACAGCTGCCAAATGTTGTCAGATGTACAAGTAGATTGTATTTTAAATAGTCTTCACATGATGAGGCAGCAGAAGCTAATGCTAACTTTGCCTTAGACATCCAAATAAAAACCTCAAACTATTTTCTTAATAGCTGTGTGGTTATTGGAACAAAAAAAAGAATCTGTAATTGTTTGTCCCTGTCCAGACAAAGACAGCTGCCTTACTGTCTATAAACTAGTAAGATGAGTCTGCACTTTAGAAAAACGTAAATCATCATAGTTACCGTCCCGCTTGAGGACAGAAATAGTGAAAAAAAGGTCAATATAATTACTTTTTGAGTAATTACTAAATTGGGGTTCATATATGCAGCCAGAAGCTAATGAATGCATCATGTTGTGTAGACGAATGCAACTTTTGTGTCCCTATGGAGCAGGTGTTAGTTTGTAGTTAATATTTGATACTGTGCGTTTACCCTGAATTGTGTTCTGCCTGGTTTCCTTTGTGTCGCTGTGAGCTAATTGATGAGGTTGCTATCTTGTGTCCTCCCCTTTGATCTTTGTTTATGATTATGATAACTTTGTATTTGCTGACTGATCGGGATCTTGTGGCTACATCACATCAGGAAGTGCTTCAGTGTCAAGAAACCTTGATGTCAAATTAAAATGTTTCTGTGCGATGATGAGATTTTTTTGTTGTTGTTGTTGTTTGTAATGAATCATCTTCAAGATGAGCTGGAGGGCAAAATGTACAAATTGGTTGAGTGGTCTGTGGGTCCATCGTTTCTTTGAACTTCCTGTCGTTTCCTTCCTGAAGCTGTCATGTGTGCTGCTTGCAGCTCTTAATGCCAAATTGTTATGCCATCTGTGGTTTGATGTGGGCATTATAGCCGTGGCAGTGCTGGAAATTGTGCACCATGTGGATGTTTTTTTATTTCTATGGGAAGAACCTTCTGATTGCTGCCTCACTTTTCTGTATATAAAGAATAAACACAGATCTTAATGACATAATCTCATTTTATTTACTCATTATTTTTTGTGAAAACTACAGCAGCGCAACAGGTATAATTACGATTTATTGTGGGGTGGGCGTGGCCAAACGAGGAGGCACCGTGAATTGATGCCAAATGTTTTCAGAGTGGATTACTAATCTGCCTCCTTTCTCAACTCTTTGTACATTGTTTTTCTATTTATTTAAAGCAGAAATATATGGATTGTATGGAGTTTGGGAATGAAAACAATGTTTGGCAATGAAAAACAAATTGCAGGCTTTTATCTTTGACAGCAGTATATTTGTTTATTCTGGGATGTTTGTTTCTTTTTGAAAGAAATTAAATAAATCATTTTTCATTCCTGAAAGTGTTTTCTTTTGTTTCCTGTGCTCATGATGTGGTAGAGTAATACAGGTTTGCATTCCTGGTAAGAAATCAGTCATTACTGCAGCATGAGTGAACATTGAACACTATCGCCATCTGCTGGCTCGGTCAGATATCTGGAATAATAATAGATGGTGTGGAATAATCAACAATACATGATGGAGAGAATCCAGCAGGAAACAAATTTGTAATGTAACAGTGATAAAAGAAGCACATGCATGTTTTTATTGGTACATGACAAAAATGCTGCCAGAAGTGTTTGAATTGTGCACCTTGTTGGACACTTTCATGTCATGACCTGTTACTCTGTCCAGAGCTTTGTAGAAGAATTTTGCTGCTGTCACTTGGATGTTTTCTTTTAAATGTATGTGAATGTAGTTGTATGTAAAATTGTGTCTAAGTGTAATGATGAAACATTTGTTCGTGTCCTTCCAGCAGCTTCCAGAGACGGGAATGTGAAACCCCCACACAGATAAGTGAAGGAGTGACAGCTGAAAACAGATGGAGGGTCTATTTTTGTCATTTGTCCAGCTCTGACTCGGGGAGACCAGACGAGTCCGGACACGTGGACGACATGTCTCTGCTGTGCTACAACAAAGGCTGTGGGCAAAAGTTCCACCCTGAAGACAACAATAATGGTAAGGAGCTCTCGGAAGACACCATGGATTCTATAGTGAGATACATGAGCAGCAACTTAGCAATTGAACACCACCTCAGGGCTGGACCACAGTCCAGAAATGGGGCACGCTGCTGACTGTGTTGTTTGTCCTCCAGATTCCTGTGTGTACCATCCAGGAGTTCCTATATTCCATGATGCTCTGAAGGTAAGGAGTTGGAGGTGTGCAGAAGCAGAATGTGGCCCCTTCAAGGTGATCAGGTTATTTTGCTGTCTGCAGGGTTGGTCATGCTGCAAGAAGAGGACCATGGACTTCTCTGAGTTTTTGTCCATTCAGGTAATAAAAGATGTAGTTTAATATATAGTACAGGTAGGATATGTGAACAGTCATGAGACAAAGAGTAACAGAAGTTGGACATGTTTGTCTTGTAACAGGCTCTCTGTAGGTTACACTTGGAAAAAGTTGTCTGTGGTTTCTTTGGTGAAATCTTGCTTCCTTCTCTTACTACAAAAGGCAAATGACCTTGTATATTCCAGAATAAAAGGGTAAGATTTGTGTTTCAGAGGGTTTTCTGGACAAGATCGAGGCAACTACATGGTGACATTGCAGCAGTTCTTGGTTGTGGATTTTAGGACAATGTTGACATGGATGTGCTGTGTTACAGTGGTCAATAAAAAGAAGTCTCGAATAATTTGTGACACTGATTGAAGAGAAGTTGCGTTGTAATAAATTAACCTCTGATAACATGAACAGTCTGAATGACTGGCTTCATAAAATCCATTGAGTCATTTTTTCCTCAATATCTCTCTCCAACAACTCCTCTACTTCCCTCTCTCTCTCTCCAACAACTCTACTTCTCTCTCTCTCTCCTACTCTACTTCTCTCTCTCTCTCTCTCCTACTCTACTTCTCTCTCTCTCCAACAACTCCTACTTCTCTCTCTCCAACAACTCCTCTACTTCCCTCTCTCTCTCTCTCCTACTCTACTTCTCTCTCTCTCCTACTCTACTTCTCTCTCTCTCCCTCTCCTACTCTTTCTCTCTCTCCAACAACTCCTACTTCTCTCTCTCCAACAACTCTCTACTTCCTCTCTCTCTCTCTCTACTCTTCTCTCTCTCCAACAATCCTACTTCCCTCTCTCCCAACAACTACTCTACTTCCCTCTCTCCAACAACTCCTACTTCTCTCTCTCCAACAACTACTTACTCTCTCTCCTACTCTCTCTCTCCACAACTCCTCCTTCCCTCTCTCTCTACTCTTCTCTCTCTTCTACTCTCTCTCTCTCTCTCTCCAACAACTCCTACTTCTCTCTCCAACAACTCCTCTACTTCCCTCTCTCTCTCTCTACTCTACTTCTCTCTCTCTCCTACTCTACTTCTCTCTCTCTCCAACAACTCCTACTTCCCTCTCTCTCCAACAACTACTCTACTTCCCTCTCTCTCCAACAACTCCTCTACTTCCCTCTCTCTCTCTCTCCTACTCTACTTCTCTCTCTCTCTCCTACTCTACTTCTCTCTCTCTCTCTCTCCTACTCTACTTCTCTCTCTCTCCAACAACTCCTACTTCTCTCTCTCCAACAACTCCTCTACTTCCCTCTCTCTCTCTCTCCTACTCTACTTCTCTCTCTCTCCTACTCTACTTCTCTCTCTCTCTCTCCTACTCTACTTCTCTCTCTCTCCAACAACTCCTACTTCTCTCTCTCCAACAACTCCTCTACTTCCCTCTCTCTCTCTCTCCTACTCTACTTCTCTCTCTCTCCAACAACTCCTACTTCCCTCTCTCTCCAACAACTACTCTACTTCCCTCTCTCTCCAACAACTCCTACTTCTCTCTCTCCAACAACTACTCTACTTCTCTCTCTCCTACTCTACTTCTCTCTCTCCAACAACTCCTCTACTTCCCTCTCTCTCTCTCTCCTACTCTACTTCTCTCTCTCTCCTACTCTACTTCTCTCTCTCTCTCTCTCCTACTCTACTTCTCTCTCTCTCCAACAACTCCTACTTCTCTCTCTCCAACAACTCCTCTACTTCCCTCTCTCTCTCTCTCCTACTCTACTTCTCTCTCTCTCCTACTCTACTTCTCTCTCTCTCCAACAACTCCTACTTCCCTCTCTCTCCAACAACTACTCTACTTCCCTCTCTCTCCAACAACTCCTACTTCTCTCTCTCCAACAACTCCTCTACTTCCCTCTCTCTCTCTCTCCTACTCTACTTCTCTCTCTCTCCAACAACTCCTACTTCTCTCTCTCTCTCTCCTACTCTACTTCTCTCTCTCCTACTCTACTTCCCTCTCTCTCTCTCTCCTACTCTACTTCTCTCTCTCTCCTACTCTACTTCCCTCTCTCTCTCCAACAACTCCTACTTCTCTCTCTCCAACAACTACTCTACTTCCCTCTCTCTCCAACAACTCCTCTACTTCCCTCTCTCTCTCTCCAACAACTCCTACTTCTCTCTCTCTCTCCAACAACTCCTACTTCTCTCTCTCTCTCCAACAACTCCTACTTCTCTCTCTCCAACAACTCTTCTACTTCTCTCTCTCTCCAACAACTCCTACTTCTCTCTCTCTCTCCAACAACTACTCTACTTCTCTCTCTCCAACAACTACTCTACTTCTCTCTCTCCTACTCTACTTCTCTCTCTCTCCAACAACTCCTACTTCTCTCTCTCTCTCCCAACTACTCTACTTCTCTCTCTCCTACTCTCTCTCTCCAACAACTCTTCTACTTCTCTCTCTCTCTCTCTCTCTCTCTCCAACAACTCCTCTACTTCTCTCTCCAACTCTACTTTCTCTCTCTCTCCACAACTACTCTACTTCTCTCTCTCCAACAACTCCTCTACTTCTCTCTCTCCAACAACTCCTACACCTCTCTCTCTCTCTCTCTCTCCAACACCTCCTACACCTCTCTCTCTCTCTCTCCAACAACTCCTACTCTACTTCTCTCTCTCTCCAACAACTACTCTACTCTCTCTCCAACAACTCCTACTTCTCTCTCCAACAACTACTCTACTTCTCTCTCTCTCCTACTCTACTTCTCTCTCTCTCCAACAACTCCTACTTCTCTCTCTCTCTCCAACAACTACTCTACTTCTCTCTCTCCTTCTCTCTCTCTCTCCAACAACTCCTCTACTTCTCTCTCTCCTTCTCTCTCTCTCTCCAACAACTACTCTACTTCTCTCTCTCCTACTCTACTTCTCTCTCTCTCTCCAACAACTACTCTACTTCTCTCTCTCCAACAACTCCTCTACTTCTCTCTCTCCAACAACTCCTACACCTCTCTCTCTCTCTCTCTCTCTCTCTCTCTCCAACAACTCCTACACCTCTCTCTCTCTCTCTCTCTCTCTCCAACAACTCCTACTCTACTTCTCTCTCTCTCTCCAACAACTACTCTACTTCTCTCTCTCCAACAACTCCTACTCTACTTCTCTCTCTCCAACAACTCCTCTACTTCTCTCTCTCCTACTCTACTTCTCTCTCTCTCTCCAACAACTCCTACTCTACTTCTCTCTCTCTCCAACAACTCCTACTCTACTTCTCTCTCTCTCTCCAACAACTACTCTACTTCCCTCTCTCCTACTCTACTTCTCTCTCTCTCTCTCTCCAACAACTCCTACACTTCCCTCTCTCTCTCTCCAACAACTTCTACTTCTCTCTCTCTCCTACTCTACTTCCCTCTCTCTCTCCAACAACTCCTCTACTTCTCTCTCTCTCCTACTCTACTTCCCTCTCTCTCTCTCCAACTCCTCTACTTCTCTCTCTCCTACTCTACTTCCCTCTCTCTCTCTCCAACAACTCCTACTCTACTTCCCTCTCTCTCTCTCCAACAACTCCTACTTCTCTCTCTCTCTCTCTCTCTCTCCCCAACAACTCCTACTTCTCTCTCTCCAACTCCTCCTCTACTTCCCTCTCTCTCCGACAACTCTACTTCTCTCTCTCTCTCTCTCTCTCTCTGACTCCTCCTCCTCTAACCCCTCCCCTCTGGTCTTCTTCACACTTTTCAGTAAGATGTCAGTTGTTTCTGGTTTTCGGCAGTATAACCCCTCACATTTATCTCTCCAGAAACTCGGGAGGGGCACACCCCCCTCCCGAGCCCACCCTCTCACCCATCAGGTAGCTCCAGATGCTTGTCCACAGTCACCAGGATTTGAACCAGCCGCCTTCTATTCTTCAGCGACCCTGAGCGGTTCTTTACCATGTGAGCCAAGCACCTCTTGCTGACAACTTGCTCTATGGGGACTTTTATCTTTTCCTTCTGTGTGACAAATTGAATTAAGGATAAATGTTGGAGGAAAGGTTGTCTTTGCGTGGTTGTTGAAGTGGCGCAGGCTGTTAGGAAGCTGCTCAATGACTCAGACCCCACATGTTCAAAGCTCGGTTGGACCAGATTTTTAGACTCAACTCACAAAATATTTACACTTTATATACAACATTGGGACTTGAACCCACAACCTTTGTATTGCCAGCTGATGTCTTTATCCCCTTTGAAATGTCATGCTGTAGTCTTTTAAGTGAAGGTATGACATTATCTCTGTGATGAAACCTAATTCGTTTCAGCTGCTTCCTCCTAACATCCCAGGTGTTGTATTTGGTCTGTGGGCAGGGCTGCACCTGTGGGCGCCATAGCAACCAGAAGCCCAATGAGCCTCTGAAGCCAGACGTGACGTCACACAAAGGCATCTCACAGCAAGATGGACCTGAGATCATCTATCAAGGACCCAAATCTGCTGAGAAACTACTCAAAGACAGACCCAGGTACAACCACTGCACCTGGTGCGCACCTGCACGTGCACACTCATGTCCACTCATGTGTGTTTGTGTGCAGTGCAGATGAAGCAAAAGCCAAACTGCCTCATCACATTTCAGCAACACTGGCTCAGGCTTTGGCAACCCTGAAGATCAGCACCATGGCTGAACAACAGAAGAAAGGTTGGCATGTGTTCACCACCACGGTGGGACTTATTTACATCACAGGTTTTAATTTGTTTTTGGCTCTTTCTACTTGCAGAAAGTCTCAACGTCATGGCTGGAACGCGCTGCAAGAACAGCGGATGCAAAACAGTGCGTGAGGAACAACTATTTCACTGCAGCCATGTAGACTGTAACAGCACCATCTACTGGCTGACACTCATAACACACTTTCATCTCTGGATTGTTGGTCACTTTCTCTGTGATCTTTAGTCCTATCAGGGACCAGAGACCGAGCGGGACGTCTGCACCCACCACCCTGGAGCTCCAGTGTTCCATGAAGGGTAAGAACCTGACAACTACTCACCAACGTTATAGTTTTGTTTTACAGTCTATTATTCTGTTGTAATTCCACTCAGGTATAAATACTGGAGTTGTTGCTGCATAAAGACCACAGACTTCAACGCTTTCCTGGAGCAGAGCGGCTGCACCACCGGAAAACACTGCTGGATCCCCAAACAGGTTCAAATCCAACTCTCACCAGTGTCACAGTTGTGGAGGCTGCCATCTGTTCACATCACCACCAGAAAAACCTCAGTTCTCACAAACACACTTTCTTTTTGCAGGACAAGAAGAGCGTGGCCTGCCGCTACGACTGGCACCAGACTGTGAATAACGTGGTCGTGACCATTTATGCCAAAAACGCTAATCCTGCTTTTTGCTGCATTGAGGCCAACCGGACTGTGGTGCGTTTCTTTCTCACACATTAAACACCACTTGTTTCCTTATAAAAGATGAGCGCTCACACTCCATTTGTCCTCACAGCTCTCCTGCCACCTACAGTTTGAAGATGATAAAGTTTTTAAGAAAGAATTTCACCTTTGGGGCGTGAGTACCAGATTCCACCAACCCAACCAGACCCTCTCTGATTACAGACACATGTGACACATTCAGTTTCCTTCCACTTCAGGTGGTCGACTTCACAAACAGTTTCATCAACATGCTCCCATCCAAAGTGGAGATCTCCCTCCGGAAGGCCGAGCAGGTGGCCTGGGGCAAACTGGAGGACCCTACATTCAGACCCAATCCAGAACCCTCAGACAAAGCTGTAGTCACAGGGAACACCGAGTCCTACCAGCCCGACTGGGACATAGACGACGATGACATCAGCGACTCTGACGAGGAATGGGCCGCTGACACAGGGCAAAATTGCACCCCAGGAGAGAAGGGACAACAGCAGAGTAAGACAAAGGAGGAGGAAGAAGAGACGCAAAAGTTAAGAAGGAAGGAAGTGCAAGAGGAAATGAAGCGGGCGATGGAGGAGACGAAGCGGGCGATGGAGGAGAGGATGAGGGCAGAGGAGGAAGGAGACGAGGACATGCCCGTCCTGGAGTAACTGCAAAAAATTAATACTAATAATAATCATGTCTCCTTGACACAACAGCAGATCCAACAAGTACAATAAAATGTTTTAAACACACACCTGGAAATCATTTTTCTTTACATTTTCATCAATGATCAAGTAAAAACTGAAAAACACTCCTTAATTCACACTGTACACAACACCAGTATCACACTGCCAATATTCCATTTAATCTCCAAACATTTTTGTGGACCTTGTCTTCAATACACACTGACCACAGCAATATACACACAGAGAACACCTTGTGAACGTACAGGCTCGGGCAACATCAGCGCGATGCCCAAAGTCTCTGGAACTCAAACCAAAAAACTGTTTCACAAACAGCAGCAGGTGGAATAAAGTCCAGTTTTCATTTTTGTTTTTTACATTTCTTTCACTTTGTTGTTCATTGTGAAAAAGAAAACAAACAAACTTTATGCTGATAAATCAGAAAAACAACATAACTTGTAATGTTTACACTTAGTGCTTAGCATTTTGGTTTCTTTTCCCCACAACACCAATTTCAGAACAATTTTGAAATTTTACTTTTGTGTGAAACTCAAAAACAACACTGGAGATTTTAACATTTTACAAGATGCTGTCAAACAATTTATCACGTCAGCGTAAATCAGCCATTTATTATACAACCACTGATGCAATAAACATTTCTCTATACAGCTCTACATATTCAGCATTCTTTTACATTCGGTTAGATTTGTTACACTTTGAAAACACACCTTTGTCCATATTTCTTATAAATAAATCTACTTAAATTGTTTGCTTCTTTATAAAGTGCAAGGCAAGATACGGTAAACTCAGAAATGTACGACATCACTTTTTTCCACCCTGACATTCGTTCCCTTGCACACGAACTGATTACAGACTTGGCACAACGTCACTAAAGCCTCAGAGGTGCACAGCGGGTATCGAGCACAAGACACATACAGTAGCACAGTCCCACCACAGCCAGCTATTCTAAAACACTTCACCCCGAAACTCTTCAAAAACTGAGTTTGTTGATATTTCTTGATGGGAACGGCAAAATGCAGGGAGATTTGTTGTGACTTTCTCAGAGGAGGCTTGTTGCTCAGCAACCTGCATTCCTGATGGACATTAAGTCTCTTAATTTGTGCCCTCGTTGTAAACTGGTCCAAGCAGAAGCTTCGTACATCCTGGATAGAAGATGGTCCAAATCAACTCCTCTACTAGTGATTTTATACAAGCGCAGGATATCGTTGTTGCTTACAAGCACACGTCACAACTGTTTAATTCAGACATGACCTTTTCTAAAGGAGGCACCATTTTATTACATTAAACTTGCATATTGTTCTGGTTGTACTTTACACATCTTAGCATCTCTGCACCCACGTCTGACTTTATTACACCATGATTCAACTACCAAAAGTATTTTCTACTTGCTGATTGAGCTGGTATGAAGCTATTTGGATTTCACTCCATACAGACTGAGTACCCACCCTGGATCAGGGAACAAAAAACATCCTGAGGCTGACGGTACTACAGCCAAGAAGTATTTTTGATGTGACGTAAAGTACCAGTAGAGGTCCAACGTGGAGGCTAGGAATTTGTTTTCTTTATCAATCTTTGACACTGTGTACTTTGTGCAACGTTCAGCTCCAGATGTTACAAAATAGTTTCATCACTGAAACCCCAACGCAACTACCACAAAGAAACATCACCAAACTGAATTCTCTTTATTACTTCTGGGACAATTTGTCCTAGAGTACAGTTTGACGAATTTTATTATTCCCAATCGCCATGATTGTGCCGTTCCCAAACAGTAAGGAAACACTGTAAAGTAAAAAAAAAAAAAAAAAAAAAAAAAAAAAAAAAAAATACACTTTGGCAGCAATGTCTACTTTGACAACATATTAATGATCAGAAAAAAAACAAACCAAGTGGTTTAATTTGTGGTAAAAATAGAAGACTTGGGTGTTAAACACTGATTGTCTTATTGTTTAACTATTTGTAGGTTTTCTGTGAGGTGAAGGAAGTACACATGCGATGTTCATAGTCTACGATACAGCGGCTCAGGAATCTGTTGGGGGAAGCAAAGCCTGCACAGCTTCACAGATTACAAATAAATACAAAGTATAGATTTGTTGTAATACCAGCTCAAGCCACAGACAAGGCAAATAGCTAACAGCATCCTGTTACACAGCTCAGTACATCGAAGCAGTAATAGCACACAGAGTAGATGTTTGGTTTTAAAAATGCGACATTGATGCTTCCTCCTCCTGTAAACGCCTTCGCCGAACGTCACCAGAAATATCCAGCTCACTGACTCATTTCATCTGGTACTGATTCTCAGCATCCAAACCTTTTACACTCAGATAATTAGTCAAATTCATTCCTAAAAAGCCTCAAGTATCTTTTTAAACCATCATTATTATTACTTTTAAGGCTGAAATCACGTCAACTCTCCAAAGAGATTATTTTTCTGCATAGCTATGCAGCGGATGAACAACTTCAGAACCACAACAGCAGCACTTCTCAAATTATATACACTATGTTGTTATTATTCACATGTTAAAATTAGTCCAAACAGGTACATTCCTCCAAACATTTAACAGACTGAGCGAGATGATTCAGTTTGTCACTGCTGGTTGAAATTAGTTGCTGCTGTGAAATAAATACACTTCCAAAGGCTCCGCAAGGCCTTTTGAGTTCCGCTACAAAACCCATGTTCAAGAGGGAAAATGTAAACATATTTCAACATCAAATCACAAATGGCTGCACTCCACATGCTGAAAGGAGAAAAAGTTCATGCATTCTGTTGTTGATAAACTTGCGAGGAGACGCTCCGTTCTTACACATTTGATTCACTGCTTCAGACGCAAGCCACGCCCACATCAACCTCTAAATGAATGTTGGTGCAAAATACAAACTATTCCCTGCTGAGAGAAATGGCGGGTGGACAAATGGCGCCCAAACTGTAAACATGAGTTGCAGGGTTGCTTGATTTTTGTCTCCTCCCACCCCAAACATCTTGCGCCTCCAACAGGCCAGCAGACGTCACGGCTCTTTTCTAAGAGGAGAGAACAGGAAAGGTGCTCCTCGCCCGTGGTACAGAGTAACAGCAAAGCGACTTTGCAGCGCCCCCTTCAGTTACCTGAAGAATCTGCCTCACCGCACCCACCTTTAACATCCAAAGCTCCTGGGGGGTGGACAAAGAGGAGAAAAACATTTGATTGGATTTTTGCTAGTTCTGCTGAAAGCTATAAATTTGGGGCCAATGATTTCCCCCCAAACTCATGAATCATAATTTTATTACAGTACATTTTTTTTTTTGCAGTGCACAATGACTACTTCCACACCAGCAACACAATATCCTGCAGCAGGTCCTGCAAAATAATAACATCAAGGGATTCCAAAGCTCAGGGCAGTCCACACTGACAAATGTCAGCTGCAGCTCCTTTGACGGTAAGCTAAAAACTGCTCTATGCCTCAAACCTAAATTTCTTGTGCATATGTAGCTGGGGTCTGCTCTAGATGTGTTTTTCTTCTGAGGTTGACATTTCATCTAAACATGTTTCAAGTCCAGACTCCATGTCGTTCAGTTTGTTGGCGCTGTCCGCCAGCCAACTCGAGCAGAAAGAATTCCAGCATTTTTCTTTTCAGTTTCTTGGTAGTTCGACACACTTTGTGTGCAGAACCTGTGAGGACCCTGACTCAATATATGGTGTGCTTTCAGAAAGCAGAAAAAACAGCAAAATAACTCCAGGGAACACATTAGCCTAAAGCTAAAAATAGCTACTAGTGACATCTTAGAATTCCTCAAATTCTTGGATATTTCTTAGAATTTCCCTTGGTAAGATGAAAGTTGTCCACTAAGCACCTTTGGCTCTCTCTTAAGGCCTAACTGGTAAGAGTAGGGAGGGGGGTATTTAAGAAGCCTAAAAGTGTCTTAAACAAAGGAGATGGCAATAAAAAATGGAGGAAGCAGAGATATTCTTTGTATGTAGGATGACAGCCAGTCAGTAAATTAACATAAATAATTATGTAAATCAAGCAGGTAGCATGTTACTGTCTCATTATATTTATAAATTGTTTAGGATGTTGCTATATACACACTGTTAACATTTTTATTATTATTGGTATTATTAAGTTATTTTATTTTATTATTACTACATCTATTTTGCCATTTAAATTTTGTTTTGTTTTTTAAATCAACCACAATAGCAATAAGTGTTTTAACTTTCTTGTGTCATGCCCGTATTTTTAAACACATTTACAATTATACCAAACCATAGTCAGGTACACCAAAAGAAATTTCAGCTACAACTGCCAGTAAAAATGTTCAGGATGCAAGGATGCCTATATGGGCGAGTCGCCAGAACAAAGCTATTGCTATGCAAATGCCACAAGGTATCCCACTTACAATACCAAAGAGCACAGGGAAAGTCATTTGGAGTGATGAGACTAAAATTGAACTTTCTGGCCATAACCATAAACATTTCATTTGGAGAGGAGTCAACAAGGCCTATGATGAAAGGTGCACCATTCCTCCTGTGAAGCACGGAGGTGGATCGCTGATGTTTTGGGGATGTGTGAGCTACAAAGGCACAGGGAACGTGGTCAAACTTGATGGCATGCTGAATGCAGCATGTTGCCTGAAAATACTGGAGGAAAACATGCACTCATCAGCCCAGATGATGTGCATCTGGCATTGGATACAGCAGAATAAAGTGAAGGCTCTGGAGTGGCCATCTCAGTCTACTGACCTCAATATCTTTGAGCCACTCTGGGGAGATCTTAAATGTGCAGTTCATGCTAGACAGCCCAGGAATTTACAGGAACTGGAGGCTTTTTGCCATGAAGAATGGATGGCTTTACCAACACAGAAAATAAAGAGTCTCGTTCACAACTACCACAAAAGACTCGAGCTGTCATAGATCTTAAAGGAGGCAACACACAGTATTAAGCACAGGGGTATGTAAACTTTTGATCAGGGTCATTTGGGTAGTTTCTGTTATTATTTAAAAAAAAGTAAATACATGGCTTCACACAACCGCTAACAACGAGTGAGAAAACACGTTTTTGTGTTATTCATATTCTCTGAAAAATGGCCCAAAATAAATCACAAATTCTCCCAGGGTATATAAACTTATCAGCACAACTATATGTGATGTGGGCGCTGTGCACAAAAATTATGTGCTGTGGTTGTTTCCTCCCAGTTGCACCGCTCTGCCCCGAGGCCACTTCCTGATTGGTTACCTGACAGAGAACTGTTGGACTTCTGTTTGTGCAGCTTCTCTCTCTCCTTTTTCACTTTGGGTATCATCTTTAGCTTCATGCTGCTCTTACTGCTGCCCCTCGTCGAGTCCTACAACAACAAACACAAAGCATTTCATCAAAAAATTATAGACATAAAACAGGACAATCAGCACAATAACATCTGTGCTGGGACACAGAAGTGGACCTCCGACAGGCGCCTGACAGTAAGACTCCACAAAGGCAAAGATCCACAACTGAACATTTTGTCACATTTGCCATCTTTACATCACATTGATATAATCGGTACGACTTTTCTCAATGTGACCTGCATGCATTTCTGCAGTTTAACACAGTCGTCTCCAGAGTTGCTTAATAATGGTGAAAATAGATCATGGTCAAAGATTGAACACACCACCACTCATCCTTGGCCACGACAAAAAGTTCTCAAGTTGCATTCAAATGTTTCACACAAAGTACATTTTTACTCTTTCAGACACTGCTGTCACTATCACAAGTACTGGCTCAGGAAAGACTGACATGACATCAATTATCTTTCAGAAAGAACAAACTATCAGCATAAAATTTCATATGACATCACTGAAAGACCCATCAGAGTAAGAAAACAAATAAATTAACTACATGAAAGCACAAAGGAACAACTGCGGTGTCTGATGTGGTTCCCTGTCACACTGGCGGTGCCTCCTCACCTCCTCGGAGCACTGCATGAGCGGACAGATCCAGTGGATGTCCTCCAACTTGTGGAGTTCAGCACTGAGGCTGTTCAGTGTTGATCGCAACTCATGTTCCTCCAGAGACTCCAACTGAGAGGGTGGACAGGTTAAGAGAGGGAATTATAGGAAACATTCACGATTTTAAAGTACATAGAGTCTTTGCTTAATGGGGATACGTCAGTAAACAGGTAACATCTGATTATTCATTATCTCAGAAAATGACATCATACAGTGCATCCAGAAAGTTTTCAGTGCTGCACTTTCCACATTTTATATTACAGCCTTATTGAAAAATTCATGAAATTAATTTTTTCCTTTAAAGGTCTACACACAACACCCCATAATGACGATGTGAAATGATTTGAGGCTTTTACAAATGTATTACAAATAATAATAAAAAAAGAAATCACTTGTACATAAGTATTCAAAGCCTTTGCCATGAAGCTCCAATTTGAGCTCAGGTGCCTCCTGGTTCCACTGATCATCCTTGAGATGTTTCTACAGCTTAATTGGAGTCTACCTGGGGTAAATTCAGTTGACTGGACATGATTCGGAAAGGCACACACCTGTCTACATATTAGTTGATAGTGCATGTCAGAGCACAAACCAAGCATGAACATGATGGTCAGAGCTCCAGTATTCCTCTGTGGAGAGAGGACAACCATCTCTGAAGCAATCCACCAATCAGGCCTATATGGTAGAGTGGCCAGACAGAAGCCACTCTTAGTAAAATGCACATGGCAGCCCACCTGAAGTTTGTCAAAAGGCAGCTGATGGACTCTCAGACCATGAGAAGCTAAATTCTCTGGTCTGATGAGACAAAGATTGAACTCTGGCGTGAATGCCAGGCGTCATGTTTGGAGGAAATCAGGCACCATCCCTACAGTGAAGCATGGTGGTGGCAGCATCATGCTGTGGGGATGTTTTTCCATCAGCAGGAACTAGGATTGAGGGAAAGATGAATGCAGCAATGTACAGAGACATCCTGGATGAAAACCTGCTCCACAGTGCTCTTGACCTCAGACTGGGGCGACAATTCATCTTTCAGCAGCACAGTGGCCCTAAACACACAGCCAAGATATCAAAGGAGTGGATTCAGGACAACTCTGTGAATGTCCTTGAGTGGCCCAGCCAGAGCCTAGACCTGAATCCGACAGAACATCTCTGGAGAGATCTGAAAATGGCTGTGCACCGACGCTCCACATCCAACCTGATCTTGAGAGGTGCTGCAAAAAGGAATGGGGCCAAACTGGCCAAAGATAGGTGCACCAAGCTTGTGGCATCATATTCAAGAAGACTTGAGGCTGTAATTGCTGCCAACAGTGCATCAACAAAGTGTTGAGCGAAGACTGAATATTTATGCACATTTGATTTCTTAGTTTTTTTTTTTAGTTTTAATAAATTTGCAAAATAAATAAAATAAAATTCATGTTATGGGGTGTTGCATGTAGAATATTGAGGGGAAAAATGAATTCACTACTACTAACAAAATATAATTTGTTTGAACATCTGACTGTCCGCTGTGCCAGGATACTACACATAACCAGGGTCAAGAATAATAATATAAAGCAACCAAGCCATTCTGCCACCATAAATAGGCTCCCGGGTCCATATCATGAATTCTTAGATGAATTTGGTGAGTTTCTCTCTAACTTGCCAACTTGTGCTGATAACATTCTGATTGATGGTGACTTCAACATTCATATAAATGAGCCTTCTGACCCCCTCTACAAATCATTTATGGACATTATGGATGTGTTAGGATTCCAGCAATGCTTTAAGGGTTCAACACACATTAGTGGAAATACCTTGGATTTGGTCCTCATGCGCAGTATCGCTGTCACAAATACTGACATCATGCCTCTTACATAAGTGAACTCCGATTCATCACTTAAGTTTACAGTCTTGGTGCTGTATTATGTAACAAGAAACTTATTCATCATTGTGGCAACACATCAACTCTTCAACTACAACTGAACTTGGAGCCAAGGTTCCTGGTATCTTACTGTCACTTTTGGAAAATGACCATTCAGTAGACAGTCTTGTGGACAGCTTTAAACTCAGCAATCACAACCACGCTCTTATGTGATCGCTCCAGTCAGATTAAAATCATGCCCCCCCCCCCCCCAACACATTCGTCATGGTTCACTGATTACTTATGTGGCCTCAAGCGTGAGGCCGGAGGTCTAGAACGAAAATGGCGTCGTTCAAAACTACAAGTATTACACTGCGTGACGTCATCTTAGACTCTAAGTATGCACTACTGGATACAACAAAGTGGACCTATTGCTCTGATGTGATCAACAAAAACAAGCATAATTCAAAGTTCCTGTTCGACATGGTGGCAACACTAACCTCTGGATCTAAATGTTACAAATCTGCAGTGATTAAACCATTACTTAAGAAATCTATTACTAAAACCATTACTTCACATCTACTCTCCCTCTCGTATGGCTAGCATACTGGCATAGTATGGTACTATGCTTCCTACCCCTTTAAAGTAATTTCATTTTTCAATGGAACAGGTCTCTGCCTCAACATTATCTAAATTCTAGGTCTGTTAGGGAAACTTACAGCTTGCAGCCAGCGATAAATTTAGTCATTTCTGTTTTCCTGTTGAATTACTGCTGATGAATTATACCTTAGCAGAATCAGTTGGCCCGAGAAAATAAACAAAAAACAAACAAACCAAAAAAAAAAAAAAAAACACTACACCTCTTTTCTCTCTGAGGTACGAATGATGTCATGTGGGCTTGCAGGCTGACGGAGCAAGCCACAAGGGGCCAGACTGCTCCTGAGATACAAGGCCTGACGCAGGTGCTGGAGTCCGTGTTGGGGGTGACCATGTCGTGGGGACAAGCCCACTGCATGAGGAATGCTGGATGACCCCTGCCTGTGGTGCTCACTACTGCATGGACTTCTCATTTTCTTTATATGATTACGTTGTTTGATTTCCTGTTTTCTGTTTCTTCATATTTGTAAAAAATTGCAAAACCGCAGTGGGGTCATTCCTTCGAGTCTGGTCTGCTTGAGGTTTCTTCCTCAGTATCATTAGAGGGAGGTTTTCCTTACCACTGTTGCCTGTAAGGACAGACATTACTTGTGTGAAGCACCTTGAGGCAGCTTTTGTTGTGATTTGAAGATGTATAAACAAAATAAACAAATGCCATACGATATTTTCCACCTCAACTGTTTTGATCATGAGCTAAACATTTGGGCCAGCCACACAAATCAATTTGGAATGCATGGAGAACGCTGTCGGAGAGTTTAGATTGTGTCTCGACTTTACCGGCGGTGCCGGTAACTCAATTTGCGACCGTAATCCAACATTAACGTCCGCAAATCACCAGACAACAGGGTTATTCCCTAATTCGGACAGCATTCGGGCTCATTCAGCCTCTAGTGTGATGGGGGTACAAGGAACAATATAACCCATTCAAATACTTCCATTATAATTTTTACATTGAAGTTTATATTGTTAAAAGGGAGTTTTTCCTTCCCACCGTCTCCAAGCGCTTGCTCACAGGGGGTCGTTTTGACCGTTGGGGTTTTTCCGTAATTATTGTATGGCTTTTGCCTTACAATATAAAGTGCCTTGGGGCAACTGTTTGTTGTGATTTGGCGCTATATAAATAAAATTGATTTGATTTGATATACACTGCTACCATAAAGGGGTTCAATTTATACCACGATATGAATTTTAGGTCATATCGCCCAGCCCCATTTACTACATTATGGAATAAGCCTGTAAAATAAAATGAGAAAAAAGTTAAGTGCCATGAATACTTTCCAGATGTACTGTATATGAACAATAATAAAATATTTCAGACAAATGTATTTTAAAGGCGTGCTACCAATTGGAAAATAAAAAACGACCTACACCGAAGAATTTCGTCTGTGTGGTAGTCACGGTTACCAGTTCTCATATTTGTTCACTTCCAAAAGGCTTGTTATGAACCAACGTCAATGTTCCCAAACACTAAACAAAACCATCACAAACTGGAGTGGGATGATGCCCGCCCTACAAAAAAAAAAGTACACAAGGATGAAACTGCAGCTTCGCACCAGCATCTTTCCATCAAGCAGCATCTTTGTCTCCGCCTGCAGAACTTTACTGCTGTTGACGATTTCCACTGCCGTACTGCGACTCAGAACCTGAAAAAAGAGAAAACTCATTTTCTTCTGCAAATAATTTACAGATGGTCCATATTGTATTATTTACATACAGATTATCTAGGTCATAAGGTTATTAAATGATCACAAGTGATCTGCTATTTACCTCTGATGCTTAAATTTTTATTTCATTTTTATAATTTTGCAGACTTAAATGAATGAGTCTTGTGTTGGATACATAGTGCATCCAGAAATTATTCACAGCGCTTCTCGTCTTCCACATTTTATGTTACAGCCTTATTCCAAAAATGGAGGAAATTAATTTTTCTCCCCTCTAAATTCTACTCACAACACCCAATAATGACAACAAAATGTTTTACAAATTTATTTAAAAATTTAAAATTAAAAACTAAGAAATCAAATGTACATAAGTATTCACACCCTTTGCTCAACACTTTGCTGATGCACCTTTAGCAGCAATTACAGCCTCCAGTCTTCTTGAATATGATGCCACAAGCTTGGCGCACCTATCTTTGGCCAGTTTGGTCCCATTCCTCTTTGCAGCACCTCTCAAGCTCCATCAGGTTGGATGTGGAGCATCGGTGCACAGACATTTTCAGATCTGTCCAGAGATGTTCAATCAGATTCAGGTCTGGGCTCTGGCTGGGCCACTCAAGGACATTCACAGAGTTGTCCTGAAGCTACTCCTTTGATAACTTGGCTGTGAGCTTGGGGCCACTGTGCTGCTGAAAGATGAACCGTCGCCCCAGTCTGAGGTCAAGAGTGCTCTGGAACCAGGTTTTCATCCAGGATGTCTCTGTACATTGCTGCATTCATCTTTCCCTCAAACCTGACTAGTCTCCCAGTTCCTGCTGCTGAAAAACATCCCCACAGCATGATGCTGCCACCACCATGCTTCACTGTGGGGATGGTGCCTGCTTTCCTCCAAACATGATGTCTGTCACCTTCTGGAAGGTTCTCCTCTGTCTACAGGGGCATGCTGGAGCTCTGACAGAGTGGCCATCAGGTTCATGGCAAAGGCTGTAAAAAACTTATGTTCATGTGATTTCTTCATTTTTTATTTTTAATAAATTGGCAAAAACCTCAAACATACTTTCACATTGTCATTATGGGGTATTGTGTTGAATTTTGAGGAAAAAGTTCCATTTTGGAATAAAGCTGTAACATAAAATGTGCAAAAAGTGAAACACTGAATACTTTCCAGATGCACTGAAATTTACTGGTTTATAAGCGTTTTATTATATATAAAAATTCAGGTTTCCAAAGATGCTGAAACACTATTTTAAAAGCAAAATTGTATTAATTCACTTCTTACTAACTCAAGTAACAACTAATACAAGCTCCAAGTGTCTGGTTTGTCCCATCCATGGTCCTCTTACCTCGGGACTCGATGGTTTGGAGGGGAAGGACTCCGCGAGCACCAGAGCGGTAGCGTTGACGGCGTGAGCCAGCTCCTGCTCCACCACCTTGTGGGTCTTTGCTGTCTCACGGATCCTGTGTAAAGACGAGGCAGCCAATCACACACCTGACAGGGCTGTGATCATTATTTCACCAAACATAGTAATTATTCCAACAAGTTATCTCAGCCTCTTGATAAACACACAAGCTTGGAGCTCTCACATAGTAACTACAGAAAAGCCAAAGCTGAGCAGATTGTTCCATTTAGGCTTTCTAGGTGACTTTAAAAAGTACCGTATTTTCCAGACTGCACCGTCTTTTTGTTTGTTTGTTTTTTTTACTCGCTTGGCTAGTTCTGTAATATATATTTCAAAGTGACTTATGTAAAAAAAAAAATTAAAAAAGCTAGATTATCATCTCCAGCCTACATATGCAACAAGGCCATCCTGATCTGAATAACTCCACATGCCACACTCCAGAGCAGAATGTGGCGTAATGCATCAATAAGCTGGATGCCAACCACTGTAAAACAAGAAGAGCTGAATGAGAAGGACAGACTGGGTCTCAGAGAAGGAATAAAATTAATAAATCACCCTCTCAAACCAAAACACTATGCGCTCTTCAGTAAACAGAGGGAATACTATTCATACACTCTTGAATAGGGAGTGATTAACTCAATACTCCATTTGTTTTCACTTTATGGGACAACCACCCGAGCAATGAGGAGGAAGCTAGGCTAAGGTATATCTAACTACTATGTATTTAAAATGCACTGGCATTTTAATATGTTTAGTAACATTTACTGAGGTAAATGTGCACCCTTTACCTCTGAACCAGATGTGTCCATCTGTTCAATCATGAAAATAAGGCACTCACTCTCACGCCCTTAATTAACCCGTTAGCTTCTGCTTGCTAATGCAGTATTTACATTGAAAATATATAATATGCCTCTTAAGTCCATTTAACGTCTTGTTGCATGAAGCAGTAACACCAACTTCAAAAGTAACTGCTACTTATAGACTGATGTGACTTGCATTTTTTTTTCCTTTTATGATGGATTTTTGGACAGATGACATTTATATTCCGGTGCAACATATCGTCCGGAAAATACTCTTTTGCTGCATCGAAAGCAACATTAGAAGAGTTTTTAGGTATTCAATGCCCTGAAAGAGAGATTATGTTTTGAAGATGTGATCATAAAAATTAAAAAAATTTACAAGCATCAAGGAAGGCTGTGAAAAATTGCAGAGGTACAAAAGAGAAAAACGTAAAAAGTAATTGCAGTGGGATAAATAATCGCAAACTTACAAAATTAAAATACACATGAAGAGATTCTGGAAGTAAACATTCATGTAGAGTTTATGCAGTCAGATGCATTTACAATTAGACCACGTGTTTTTTGTTAAGCTGCTCAACGATAAATATTAAAAATGAAACAAGAGGAAAAAAAAACCCTAAACATGCACATTTACAGTTTTATCTTTGAAGATTTTTTGCTGCTCTATCGGTTAGTGTTTGTTGAGTAAACTGGGTTTAAAACCAAAATGCCATGCGTGTGCTTTCCTGTCGTCAAAAACATAAATTCAGTCTTACTTGGTGTTTTTTGTTAAGCTGCTCAACGATAAATATTAAAAATGAAACAAGAGGAAAAAAAACCCTAAACATGCACATTTACAGTTTTATCTTTGAAGATTTTTTGCTGCTCTATCGGTTAGTGTTTGTTGAGTAAACTGGGTTTAAAACCAAAATGCCATGCGTGTGCTTTCCTGTCGTCAAAAACATAAATTCAGTCTTACTTGGTGATGAGTGTGTCAGCCACAATGCCCAGCTGCTGAACCTGGGCACACTCCTCCTCCGTCAGGTACTCCATGGACTGCTGGGAGTTGAGGCGGGGCCTGGCGGCGCGGTAGTTGTCGATCTTCCTCTTGTCCTCCCATGATTTGAGCGTGCTCTCGAACGCCTGGTTACATAGAGAAGAGTCAAGACAGCTGTGAATTTTTGTCCACTCAGTTTGACATAAATACATCTTTCATCTGCAAATTTCTGTAGCAAGCAGAAACGGGGAAGAGCAAAACAAGATACGAAATCTGAATACGACCATTCAAACGGTAATCATCCATCAACCACGTATCCAACAATGTCTACCTGAGACAGGTCTTAAGTCCCATTTTGGGCCCCATGCCCATTTAGCTTTTTTTTTTTTCTTCTTCTCCTCCCAGCAGCTTGAGCATGTTTGTTTTGTTTTGGCTGTATTGATAAAGTTTAAAATGGAAAAAACAGTCATCCTCTACTTTCATTTGCACACAAAAGTGGTGACGTATTGCCATGGTGCCTCTATGAAAAGTTAAGAAATTTTCAACTCAAAAGCACCCACAGCGAGCACATAAACACCACAATAAGCAAGCGACCCCCTTCGGAGAAATATAAAAAAAAAAAAGATAGGGGATTGCAGAGTTTTTTTCTGGCAGCGGCTGTCTGCAGCCAAACGTGCACCATTCTCAAAAACAAACAAAAATAAACTGACATTATACATCCATGGGGTCTTACTGGAGAGAAGCTGTTAAAACCACAGCGTCAACATTCTTCTCTCTGCAGTGCATAAGGAGGTAACCATGGAAACAAACCAACCAAACACGCTCGACTCAAGAGAGCTTTTAAAAGATTAGAGGTGAGAGAAGAAAGAGCAAACACAGCGAGTCAGAGTTTCATCAAAGGAATCCTGAAACGGAAAAGATTAATGAAGGCGAGCAGACGAGACAGCTGCATGTTGCTCCTCATACTGCAGGTCGTACAAGAGCTTCGTCTCTCACCCTGTCTCGGGTCAGCATCTGCGCTCGGTTCTTGTGGACAATCTTGACAATGCCGGGTGGCTGGATCCAGGCCTCTCCATCCACCTGCACAGGAAGCCCTTCCTCCCCCAGGATGGTGAGCTTCACCTGGCGGCACTGGGACGACACAAACGGCAGCCATCATCAGACAGACCTTCTTATTGGACACAACACAAAACGTGCTGCTAACCTCTACGGTTACACACAAACCAGCTTTCCAAACTTACATAATTTATTTGTACATTTCCTGGTTCTTTTCTGACTTATGGTTGTCGCCGATGTAAAAACAAAAGGGGAAGGATGGATTTTTTACCTGTGCAATGCGATGGTGCTGCAGGTTGATGACTCTGGACATGGCCATCTGCATGCTGCCAAACACGGCAACCACCTCCAGCTTCTTATCATCAAATGAGGGAGCTCCAAAGTTCTAAGGACAAGCAGGACGAGTTGCAGTATTATTTGGACTACAAGTCATACTTTTTTGCAATTATTATTTTGTTTGGCTCATCCTGCGCCTTTTATTTCTAAGCAACGTACATGGCAAAAAAAAAAAAAAAAAAAAAAAAAAAAAAAAAAACTACATTCTCTTTTACAACCACAAGATGGCACTGTCTACACACAAGCTACTTATCAATCAATCAATCAATCAATTTTATTTATATAGCGCCAAGTCACAACAAACAGTTGCCCCAAGGCGCTTTATATTGTAAGGCAAGGCCATACAATAATTACGTAAAAACCCCAACGGTCAAAACGACCCCCTGTGAGCAAGCACTTGGCGACAGTGGGAAGGAAAAACTCCCTTTTAACAGGAAGAAACCTCCAGCAGAACCAGGCTCAGGGAGGGGCAGTCTTCTGCTGGGACTGGTTGGGGCTGAGGGAGAGAACCAGGAAAAAGACATGCTGTGGAAGAGAGCAGAGATCAATCACTAATGATTAAAAGCAGAGTGGTGCATACAGAGCAAAAAGAGAAAGAAACACTCAGTGCATCATGGGAACCCCCCAGCAGTCTAAGTCTATAGCAGCATAACTAAGGGATGGTTCAGGGTCACCTGATCCAGCCCTAACCATAAGCTTTAGCAAAAAGGAAAGTTTTAAGCCTAATCTTAAAAGTAAAGAGGGTGTCTGTCTCCCTGATCTGAATTGGGAGCTGGTTCCACAGGAGAGGAGCCTGAAAGCTGAAGGCTCTGCCTCCCATTCTACTCTTACAAACCCTAGGAACTACAAGTAAGCTTGCAGTCTGAGAGCGAAGCGCTCTATTGGGGTGATATGGTACTATGAGGTCCCTAAGATAAGATGGGACCTGATTATTCAAAATCTTATAAGTAAGAAGAAGAATTTTAAATTCTATTCTAGAATTAACAGGAAGCCAATGAAGAGAGGCCAATATGGGTGAGATATGCTCTCTCCTTCTAGTCCCCGTTAGTACTCTAGCTGCAGCATTTTGAATTAACTGAAGGCTTTTCAGGGAACTTTTAGGACAACCTGATAATAATGAATTACAATAGTCCAGCCTAGAGGAAATAAATGCATGAATTAGTTTTTCAGCATCACTCTGAGACAAGACCTTTCTAATTTTAGAGATACTGCATAAATGCAAAAAAGCAGTCCTACATATTTGTTTAATATGCACATTGAATGACATATCCTGAACACACTTATGTGTTCTGAATGAAGGAAAAGGCGGAGGGTAAAACACCATTAAGCTGGATACCAACTGCTGTAAAAGAAGATCTGAATAAGCAAAATGTACTGGGTATGACTGAAATAAATAAATTATGCTTGCAAACTCAAAGACCTAGCTCTTTAACAAAAATATGGAAAAACCTTCATAGGTTCTTGATGCAAGGTGGATTAACTTTCATACTACTCAGCTCATGACTTGTTTGCACTCTGACAGCCACAGGACAATGAGGAGGATAGCCTGACTAAGGTAAGGCTAATTGTAATATTTTAAAAATTTTTCATCAAGTAAAGTACTTGGTGAAATAAATGTGCACGTTTAGCTTCTTGATGGTTTGTCTGTGGCAATACAAAGCAGTTTAGAGACCTTTGTGTCTTGAGCAGTAACATTAATTAGCCCATTAGCGTCTGCTTACTAGCATGGTATCCAGGGATGGGTATTGATAAGATTTTATCAATATCGATGCCATTATCGATTCTGCTTATCGATCCGATTCCCTTATCGATATCTCTTGTGACTTTTCTGTGTACTAAAAGTAGGCTTTACAAGTTTTCTATGTCAACATTTTATTGAGTCTTAAAGTAAATAAATATGAAATTGGTCACTGTATCTTTGATCTCTGGACATAAATAAAAATAAAATCTGTAGTTTTTGTCAAAAGCATTTCCTTTCAGACATTTTGGCTTGAACGTGTCTCTGCATCTTTGAGCTGAGCTCAGTCAGCTGCTGCACGTCAGGCCAGGACGCCTCATTTCGGGAGGATAAAAACATTTTGATCGATTGCAGTTTGTATTACGTTGGAAAGATGTGTCAATTGATTTAAACGCCATTTTGCTTTGAATTTATTAATTCCAACTGGACTCTATCATTCTAACTTGACTCGGCAGAGAGCCTCACAGCGTTTGGAGATGTGTGAGGACGATTCTTGTTTTTACGACAACCAATGCTGAGCCATTAATTATTATACAGAAAAGTACACACAAACGTGCTGAGATGTGAACAGCTTAATGCTAACTTTAACATTGAAAATGCCGGGAAAAATTAAGATAAAGCGAAATAAAGCAAAGAACTAATGAAGCAGCGGGCCACATCGTTGCTTCAAGCTTCAAAGAAGAGCCCTTATCAAAAAGGCTATTGATGTCGGTGGATCAAATCATTTCTTAACGATACCCGAAAAGAACCGGTTCTCGACACCCAACCCTAATGGTATCTGCCTTATAAAAAGGCTTTCATTAAGCAGCCACATGAAATGCTCTACTCCTGCATAGTTTATTTTATTATTTTATTTATTTCAGCCATTTTTGTGTTGACACATTGAAATCGAATTTTTTTGACCCCCTAAAGCTGAGAATATTTCATACAATGTGTGCATCCTTTGCACACTCACATTATCCTCTTTGGTGCCTCCCCAGAAGTTAATGCCGCCTGCATAGCTCGGGATGTTCAGAACTGCCAGACCTTGGAGACTTGGAAGAGACATGGGAACTCCATCACACTGAAGACAAAGACTTTGTGTCAGACTTGTGGGAGACCCAATCACAGCTTTGTACAACTTTAATCTTTCTGTGCGTCTGGGAGTCTGACCTCCAGCTCTACTCTCTGCTCCAGGTTCTTGTAGGTCTTCTGGACCAGCTCTTTGGTTCCCAGAACACCATACCACATCATGTTCTTGGTGCGACTGCTGCAGGAGGCAAATGACAGAGGAAACCAATCAAAACTAATCTTACATCAATAATTTGCTGACAAGAAATCAGAACGCTGCAACAATATGGAACGTGGAATATTTCTGCTGTTATTTAATGTGATCATTTATGGCATTTTGGTATGACCCTGAGTTTGACTCTTAAATCCAAACTGTGCTGGACCTTGAATGCATCACTGCAGTGACTGTGCGACAAGTCGGTTCATAACTGTGAGGTCATACCTGCATTTTTTAGGGTGCTCATCTCTCTTGTTGTTGAACTCCAGGGAGATTTTGGCGTCCAGGCCGATGCCGAAGTAGTTATTCATCACACATTTCTCCGAACATTGTCTGTACATAAACATGCAGAAGATTACTCACAACAGGCTGCACAGATCAGAGTCTGTTACAGTGAGACACACATATGAAGACTTACACAGAGTCCTCGCTGAAGGACACGGTGCTGACATTGTCGCTTTTCTCCAGGACGATGGGGGACATGGGACTTGAGCTTGTTTGAGCTGGACAGACATGATTTTTATGTGGAAGTGAAAAAAGTTCAACATGAGCTTCATTTGTTGCTTTGACAAAGTATTGTTTGATGAAATGTTCTCATCTGTGAACGTAATTTTTAATGTTACAAAACATTGCTTTTACAGAAATCTCTTTTCTCACGCCGTCCTTTTTCCTTATGTTTTAAGCACTTTCACAAAGGCTTCACACAGTTCTGGGTCAAAGCGTTGGATCTGTCACATCCTCTGGCTTGTATGTCCACTGTGAGTCCAAACAAGCGGACACTTACGCAGCTCGGCGTCCTTCAGCTCCTCACCGTTTTCCCGCTTAATGGAGGACGATATCCTGTGGAGCTGAGTGTGTCGGTTCTGCTCGTCCACCACTGAAATAACAACAGTAAAATCACTGCAGTTTAGAACTTTGAAGGACTGGGTTCGCCTGGATGCTCAGTTTCACGTGCACATTCATTTCCAGCTATACTTCAGAACTTCTTTGACCTTTTTCAGCCTGCTCGATGATCTGCCTGAGTGCTTTCTTCAGGCTGTTGGCTCTGAGCATCAGCTGTTCCTTGGACCGGTACGTTTTGGCCTCTGTGCCCCCGTCGCCACTGCTAGAGCCAGAGCTGCTGCCTTCCTGACTGGGTACCGAGCCCGCTGGTACCACCTGGATATGCCAAAAAAGCAATCAGACAAAAGTAATGCCACTTTCTTTTGATCAATTTTGCACCTGTGACTACGCCTTGTTTAACAACAGAATAAAAATGATACCAATCTGTTCTTACAGAGGGTTATGCTCCAGGAGTTGCAGATTTTTGTAAACCTGGATTACGTGACATAAGATAATGTGCTAACCAGTAAATACTAAAAAATCATGACCTCAAACTGAAAGACCATGCCAATGGGAACCATGATGAAGATGCAAGAATGTCAGCCATAGCCAAATACCCCCAGAAGTTAAGACAGGTGCAGAGAAACCAACTCAATACCCAGCTTGGATAATAAGGTGGCCACGGGAGGAGACAGATGCCACTGATGTCAAGACACAAAAACTCCTCAATGCATGGGGGTGTTCACCCAAGGTCCAGCATTCTGTCCTTACATTGCTCATAGGATAGAGGGTGAGGATTAATGAGTATCAGAGCCACGATCCAGGATGAGACAAGGAGCATGCATGAATACATCAGAAAAATGCCCCCCTCCAAAATCAGCTGCTACAAGAATGCCTCAGGCAGATGAAGACAGATGGTGATAAAGTACAGGACGAGGAGATATCATGGAAGACCAAGCCCCTCCATGGGATGTATCAACTACAGATAGAGGAAGAGGCTGAGATCAAGAAGACCTACCAGCCAGAAAAGGCCGGCCTAAAGGACAGCACAGAGGCTCTGATCATGGCAGCACAAGAACAAGCCCTAAGCACCAGATCCATAGAAGCAGGAGTCTACCACAGCTGACAGGACCCAAATTACAGGCTGTACAAATGTGCCCCAGAGACAGTCCAGCACACAGTGGTAGGATGCAAGCTGGGACAGTGTACACTGACAGGTACAACCAAGTGTCAGGCATCATGTACACAAATATCTGTGTCACATACAGATTAAAGGTCCCAATGGGAGATGCCACCAAAGGTGATTGAGAGTGGACCAAGGTCCTCTGGGACTTCAAATTCCAGACAGACAAGCAACCGCTGGCCAACCAGCTAGTCATGGTGGTGGTTGACAAGGGAAAGAAGACCCCAACTGTGATCGATGTTTCAATCCCAACTGACAGCAACATCAGAAAGAAGGAGCATAAGAAAATAGAGAAGTACCAAGGGCTGAAGGAGCAACTGGAGCAGATGTGGAAGGTAAAGTCCAAAGGGGTCCCAGTGGTAATAGGAATACTAGGAGCTGCAACCTCCATATTGGAAGAGTGGCTCCAAAAGATTCCAGGCACAACATCAGAGGTCTCTCTCCAGAAGAGTGGAGTCATAGGAACAGCTGAGATACTGCACCAAACCCTCAAACTCTCAGGACCAGAGCTTGTGAGAGGAAGTTTTTTATATATTGTGTGTGTTATATAAGATGCCCCATTTGGTTTCCACTTAGAGTTTGGTGAAACAGTGCTCCAGCAGAGAGCTAAGAGGACAAAGACAACTGTCGGGTGTAGCTGGTGTTGTTACCTGGGCCTCTGCTTCTTCACTTAAGGCTTTGACGAGGGAGTCCAACTTCTCATTCAGCAGTGCACACTACGAGATGAGAGACGTTTATTTTTTATTGTGTATAATTACCAAACTGCACACTCAAAGATCAGCCAGGTGCACTGGAGGCATGGACGTTTCTCTTTATTTGCAAAAGCTATTATAAAAACATCACTATTTGTAAAACCGACTGAAAAAACATTGTTGGAAAATGTCCCACCAAAGCCCGTAAATCAGGTTTTCAGTTACAATCTAGCAGCCGACCGTGATTATGATGTAGAATGAAACTATAGCGTTTTATTTCCACTCCATTATAGCAGCTGCACACGTCTCAAAAACACTCTGACCTCCAAAGTCTCACGAGGCCTCACATCGGTGAACAGAAACGAGCTGCCAACGGGCACACAGCAACAATTAGAGGGAATAATGGCGGCAAACCTTCACCATGAGAAACACCTACACTGCCCACCAGCTGCTCTTACACAAGCTCTTATGCAAGCGTTTACCTTTCTGGCCATGGCATCTGCCTCCTCTTTGTTCTCCGTGGCTCTCTCGTACGCCTTCCCCACCTCCGCTACAAAATTGTTCACGGTGCCACACAGAAACCTGACGGTCACAGAGGAGAAGGAGGCGGCAGTGGTGGTTAGAGGTGTGGGCTAAGATGATTAATTAGGAAAATGACTGGTTAACATGTTTCAGAGTTGGTGATTCAACATGTGTGGAGATTAAACGTGCTTCCATCTCATCTCCGCCCACCTGCCTGTCAGCCGCGTTGCCTCCGCACTCTTCATTATTATTTACTCCCGTCTGTTACAAAGCTGCAGTGTGACTCAGAGGGGAGTTATATCTAAACTCACACAGTAAATACTGTAAAATTATTGGTTGTGCTGCTCTCTTCTGCAGCTCGCTGCACGCGCTCCTAATACTTTACTGTGCTCACGAGACGAGTGCATTTTACAGATGACTGTTGAAGTTACTCCTGAAGGACGGAAGAAGTGGCCGTGTGCTTCAAAACAGAACAGGTGAAGCTGACAAATGGCTGTGAGCTTCTCCTGCAACTTGCGGAGGACAGACACAAATGTTACCGAACAGCTGCTGAGGAACTTAAGAATCTAGACCAGAGAGTTCTTGTTGATGCAAACTGCTCCTAATTTCTCTCATGCAGGTGAGGTTTATTCCCTGCAACAAGCACAAACATGTAGACAGGTATATGGTATCAAATAAGTTAAAACATGCTTTTTTTTTATTGCTTTGGTGCATCAAAGTTAACCAGATTTGAATCATTTTATCCTCATTATATGCCCTTTTAATTTGGAAACTTACAGGATGATATAATTTATCGTTTCACAGTTGTGTTAAAATGAAAAGATGCTCTATTCACTCACTGGATTTTGTAAAATCCAATTTTTCAAACTTGTTGAAATTTTGTTCCTGTATGCTACTGTAACGGTATTTTTCCAACACTAGTATTTGGGGACGTGGGGACCGAGTGATTAGAGAGGCAGGCTTGTGACCAGAAGGTGCTTTGTTTGATTCCCCATCAGAGTGGAAACCCACTAAAGTGGCCTTGACCCAGGTCCCCAATCCTAAAGTTGCTCCTGGTGTGCAGCTGAGCACATCAGTGTGTGTGAGTGTGAACGGGTGAAATGTGAGGTTTCACTATAAACTGCTTTGAGCGTCTGTATCAGATGGAAAAGTGCTAAAAAAAAATGCAGTTCATTTACCATTTATGAGAAATTCCTGAGGCTGAATAATAAAAAAAATGAACAAAAATAGGTGGCATATAAATAACTGCCACGTTAAAAAAAAGGTAAAAAGCACGTTTAATCAACTTCTCTTCCCAGGTTTTTGTCATCAAGACCTGCTAAAGACTCACAGGTGTTTTTGTTGTGTCGTAGCAGAGGCGTTACATTATGATGATGAGTTCTTTCTCCACAGGCGCGCTGCAGGATTTCTCACTGAACTAGACGGGCTGTGGAAAAGTCATGACACTTTTCTCAAAAGAAACCCGCTGATTTACTAAAGTGCTGAGGATGAATCCTAAATAATGACTCATCTGCCTGCGTCACTGACGGCCTGACTGCACCTCTTGTCCTCTATGTGTCCTTTGGGAGGGATCAATACCATCAATACCAATACTCTCTCCTCTTTCTCTCATCACTTTCTTCCTTTCTCTCTCTCCCTCTTCCTGTCTGTCTCTCTTTTTCTCCCTCTGTATTGGCTTCCTGGTGTTTCCAAATGCAGATTGAAATGCTACCCCAGCATTCTTGGCACATACTTGGCAGAGGAAATGACATCACTGTGTTTGTCCGAGTCCAGGATCTTGGCAAGGTGGGTGGCTACGGAGTCTGCATACTGAGTAATGTGGACCTGAGAGACAGAGAGAGAAAAGAGCTCACAATTTGGAAAGGAAAGACATTTTGGAGCAGATTTGGATTAATTAACAGTTTCCCCTACAGTACTACAGGCCTGGCAGACCACCAGGCCAACGGCCATACTAGCCAGGCCAGAAATTCCATCATCCATTAATGTGGGAGTCAGTCACTCCAGCCCATCCGCAGTGCTTTGATTCTGGAATTTTCTCACACAATGTTCTCTGAAGTCACTTATTTTTATAATAATTTGGCTGTGTAAATTGGCTTTTTATTTTATTTTTTTATCTTAGCGGTGGTCAGCTGACAGCAGTGCAGTGTTCAAAACTCCTGTTCTGCTTCAAATAAAGCTTTCAACCATTATAGTTGTGCTCAAAAGTTTACATACCCTGGTAGAATTTTTGGTTTTATGACCATTTTTCAGAGAATAGAAATGATAACACAAAAGCTTTTTTTTTCCCCACTCATGGTTAGTGGTTGTGTGAAGCCATTTATTGTCAAATAACTGTTTATTCTTTTTAAATCATAATGTCAACAGAAACTACCTAAATGTCCCTGATCAAAAGTTTCCATCCCCCTGTTCTTCATACCGTGTGTTGCCCCCTTTAACATCAGTGACAGCTCAGAGTCTTTTGTGGTCACTGTGGACGAGGCTCTCTGATGGTGAAGCTGCCACTGAATATGCCTTGAACTTTATTCACATCAATTACAAAGAAATACAAACAGCATGCAACTTTATGGTAAATCTGACTGTGCAAGGAGCAGAACAGTGAGGAAAGCCACCACGGCACCCAGACAACTCAGAAGAAGTTATAGGCTTATCTGGCTGTGATTGGAGAAATTGTGCACAGTGCAAATTTTGCATTTTGTGTCACCAGTTATCCATCTTCATGATAAAGTGGTATAGAGTAGAATTTTCTTAAAAATAAGACCTGAAAGTTTAGCTACAAATTGCCAGAAGATACATCTGAGATGCAAGCCTGGATTTGATCTGTTTTGGTGAAAGAATATTCTTCTCCGATTTACTCCACTATGAAGCTAAGAGTGGTGATGGAAAATGCAAAATTTGCACAATTTCTCCAGTCACAGCCACAGAAGCCTATAACTTCTTCTGGGTCATCTGGGTGTCTTGGTGGCTTTCCTCACTCTTCTCCTTCTTGCACAGTCACTCAGTTTTTGACACAGTTTCAAAACTGTTTTTGTTTTTCATGATTCCATAATTTTTTCCTCAGAATTGAGTGATTCCATATTTTTTTCCCCTGTGCTTGGTCTAAAAAAGTAACCGTTACTGACTTCCACAATTTTTTTCCTGATTTCTTATAGTGTTTCTTAAAGCCAGAAAGTTGCCATTTGAAATGACTTTAGTTTTGTGTCAAGTCTGCGATCTGCTTTTTGTCTACAAAATTAAACAACTGAATGAACATCCTCCGAGGCCGGTGATTCCATAATTATTGCCAGGGGTTGTAGTCACACAACTGAAAAGCCACCAAAAGCCGTCTGAATCTTCTGAATGGTGGAAGAGCTGGGCATGTCACAACATGTCCTGTGAGGCTTCAACACGAAGGCGCTTTTGCTGCGCCATCAGGTTCGTGCCGATGAATTTCACCGCCACTCTTTTCATGGCAAAATCTGTCACAGTGGAATGTGCCGAAAAAGTGCTGATGTCCACCTCTTCCGCAATTTCTCAGTCACACGATGGTCCAGCATCACCACAGCATTCAAATTGGAAATGATCTGGTCATTTCAGCATGTTGATGGCTGACCGGAATGCGGTGTGCTCTCCACCGTTGTGCGGCCGTCTTTAAACCGGTTGTACCGCTCCTTAATCTGTGTGATGCTCATAGGATTGTCACCAAAAGCCGTCTGAATAATCCGAATGTTTTCCACCTGGCTGTCGCAGTTTCTGGCAAAATTGCAAAGAAAAAAACGACAAGAGACTACACCCATCCTCACACAAAGGCTGCTTACAAGCAAATGACGCAACCGACAGGCGTGAAAAATTCATGCATGCGCACAAAGGTTCAAGGTTGGCTCATGTAAGCACATGTGATTCAAATCCATCAGGTTTTTGAAAAAAATCAAAAGGTCCAATACTTTTCTAACAGACCTCGTATGACCTTTTGGCATCCCAACTGACAGACGTCTGTTGTAGCGACAGATGAATTCTGCTACTATGTGTTCATCTGTTAATTTTATGCTGCTATCCACTTGTAGATTTTGAGTAAAGCACAGTTTTCACTTAATTTACAAATGTATTAAAAATAATGTGATATCTCTTTTCAGTTATAAAGCCAGTTTGATTTTTTTTTTTTTAAGAAATAGTTGCCAAAATGTTTTCTGAAGTCTCTTCCGAGGAAACGTACCTGCAGAGGGCAATCTAGGACGTCTTCTTTCACTATAGGTGTGTTTTTATTCGAGTTAGGCACCTCGTACGTCATCACACTCCACCTGACCAAATAAATGCACGCAGACACATCAATGACAAATAACAAATAATCGCCAACATTGGAGAGTCATAACAGAGATCACAGACATGCAGCATCCAACCTACATTCTGCTTATCTGTGATCTCTCTGCTGGCAAAAGACAGAGCGACAATATAGTTTAAATTGAGGACAAATGCATTCTGAGAAGACACTCCAGTCCTTCATTAGTCATTATGTTTTCACTCACACCGAAATTTGCAATAGAAAAAAAAAAATCCACAGACACAGCAAGTTGCCATCTGCCACACAAGTCCTCCAGACCCTACCGGTCTAGCATTTTGGTGGTGGCTCTTTCCAGCTTCTCCAGGATCTGAAGTAGCTGGGCATCATCATCGCACAGGCCTCCCCAACCGAGAACACGAGCCAGATCGTTCCCTGTGCCCAGGGGTAGCACACCAAGCTGACACTACACAAAGAGCAAGCAAAAGAATGCAAGATCAAACACAGCAGGACTGAGGATCAAAATACAAAGAGAGGGCCATCTCAGGGTCTTCTTCACAAGTGAGGGAACAAGGACAAAGCTGATCCTATCCTGCTTTGCCATGCCCAATCTCAAACTGGTCCAAGGTTTTACCAAGATATAATCTGGAAGAACAAGTCCTATCACAATCTTCTGAGGAGCAACAGCTGCACATCTGGCCTATATATTGGCAGGCACACCCACATGTCCATTTATATCATGCTCTCTTATTCTGTGGTACTCTGTGATATTACATATTCCATAACTTCACCTCCTAATATGAAACTAATCTCAGCAGAACAGCACTACACTCAGTCACGTCCAAAGAAAAGTCGTATTGTGTTGATGTGGACATGCTCGACCCTGAACGTGGAGTGCTGTGTGAGTGAAGAGTAGCAGGAGAGAAGGGGAGGGGGGATGTCATGCTCAAACACGGTCCAAAGCACCTGGGCCGAGTGTAAGTACAGCCTCAGGGACAGGCTGAGATGCTCTGACATCCAGAAGAAGCACACAGCACAACTTCTGCTCCTTCACATTGAAAAGAGTCAGCTCAAGTGTTTTGCAATCTGGTGAGATGCCTTCTGGACACATCTTACAACTTATTTATTTATTTTACACATTGAAGCGGGAAGAAACCCAGAACACAAAGAAGTAACTATTTTTCCCGCCTGGTTTGGGAACGAGCTCCCGGCAAGAATTTAACTTACTTGTGGAACACCTGAGGCTGCAGCCATCTTGACAGGTTAAATTTGGACAGATAGTTGTTTATTTGCCATGTTTGCCCGAAAGTCACTTCTGCTCAACACCAGATCTGACGTGATTTTTTTTTTTTTTTTTTTTTTAACCAGGTATTGAATTTGGTAAGAATCATGTAATTTCACTGGTATTTAATTTATATAGTGCCAACTCACAACCACCGGCCCCAAGCCTGGAAAAATGAGGAGGGTGTCAAGCTTAAAGTTTGTCAAATCTCAGTCACATGGGGTGTGCATCCAGTACACTTAGAGCGCCAGTCCCAAGTCTAGATAAATGAGTACAGTTGCGTCAAGAAGGGCATCCGGCACAAAACAAGCCAACCCTTCCATGCAGACTACAAACTGAATTTCCATACTGGATCGGTCGAGGTCCGGGTTATCAATGACCTCCACTGGTGCTGTTGCCCAACAGGGTGCTGGTGGAAATTGGGCTACTGCTAGGGAAAAAAAAAGAAGAGGAGGAGGAGAACATGTCCACAGACAGCGGGAGAAGAAGAAAACTAAAAGGGTGGAAGTGAGAGTCAGGACTTTGAATGTTGGCAGTTTGACCGGTAAAGGGACAGAGCTGGCTGATATGGAGAGGAGAAAGGTAGACATACTGTGTGTGCAAGAGACCAAGTGGAAGGGAATTAAGAGCTGGAGCATAGGGGTGGGTACAAGTTGTTGTATCATGGTGAGGACAGGAAGAGAAATGGTGTCAGGGTCATTTTAAAGGAAGAGTATGTTAAGAGTGTGTTGGAGGTTAAGTGAGTGTCTGACAGGGTGATGAGTGTGAAGTTGGAAATTGAAGGGGTGATGATGAATATCAGTGCATATGCCCCACAGGTAGGTTTCGAGACGGAGAAAGAAGACTTCTGGAGTATGTTAGATGAGGTAGTAGAGAGTGTGCACAAACATGAAAGAGTGGTGATAGGAGCGGACTTCAGTGGGCATGCTGGTGAAGGGAACAGAGGTGATGAGCAAGTAATGGGTAGATATGGTATCAAGGACAGGAAAGTGGAAGGACAGATGGTAGCTGATTTTGCAAAAAGGATGGAAATGGCTGTGGTGAACACCTACTTTAAGAAAAGGGAGGAGCACAGGGTGACATAAGAGTGGAGGAAGGTGCACACAGGTGGCCTACATTCTTTGAAGGAGATGCAAGCTAAAAAAAAATTGGAGACTGTAAGGTGGTAGCCGGAGAGAAGGTAGCAAGACAGCATAGGATGGTGGTTTGTAGGATGACAGAGGTAAAGAAGAAGAAGAGAGTGAGAGCTCAACAAAGTATCAGATGGTGGAAGCTGAAGGAGGAAAACTGAGGGGAAGCAATTTTGGACAACTGGAAAAGTACTGCAGATGTGGGGAGGGAGACAGCTAGGAGGGTACTAGGTGTGACATCTGGACAGTGGAAGGAAGACAAGGACACTTGGTGGTGGAATAAAGATGTTCAGGAAAACATAAGGAGAATGTTTGGCAAAAAAAAAAAGAAAAAAAAAAGAATTGGGATAGTTGGGAGGTGAAGAAAGTAGGAGTACAAGATGTGGCGTAAGGCAAAAAGAAGTAGCAAAAGCTAAGGAAAAGGCTGACAGTGAACTTTAAAAGAAGGTGAACAGTAAGGAAGGAGAAAAGGACTTGTACCAATTGGCCAGACAAAGGGATAGAGCCAGAAAGGATGTGCAGTAGGTTAGGGTGGTAAAAGATGCAGATGGTAAAGTGCTGACAAGTGAGGAGTGTGTGCTGAGAAAGTGGAGGAAATATCTTGAGGAGCTGATGAATGCGAAAGAGAGAGAGAGAAAAGGCTGGATGATGTGCAGAGAGTAAATCAGGTAGTGCAAGAGATTATTAAGGATGAAGTGAGGGCAGCTATGAAGAGGAAGAGTGGGAAGGCAGTTGGTCCAGATGACATTCCAGTGGAAGTATGGGAATGGCTAGGAGAGATGGCAGTAGAGTTTCTAACCAGATTGTTTAAAACAATCTTGGAAAATGAGAGGATGCCTGAGGAGTAGAGACAATGTGTGCTGGTTCTTATTTTTAAGAACAAGGGTGATGTGCAGCTCAAGCACCGAGGAATTGAGCTGATCAGCCACAGCATGACTTTATGGTAAAGAGTAGTAGAAGCTAGGCTTAGAAAACCGGTTAAGCAGCAAAATGGTTTCATGCCAAGACAGAGCACTACAGATGCAATGTTTGCTCTGAGAATACTGATGGAGAGGTATAGGGAAGGCCAGGAGGAGGATTAGGAATGAACATATCAGAGGGACAGCTCAGGTGGGACAGTTTGGAGACAAAGTCAGAGAGGTGAGATTGAGATGGTTTGGACATGTACAGAGGAGGGACCCAGGTTATATCGGGGGGGAAAGGATGCTGAGGATGAAGCCACCAGGCAGGAGAAGAGAGAGACCAAAGAGGAGGTTTATGGATGCGCTGAGGGAGGACATGCAGGTGGTTGGTGTGACAGAAGGTACAGAGGACAGGGTGAGATGGAAACAATTGATCTGCTGTGGCGCCCCCTAATGGGAGCAGCTGAAACACAACAAGATTCTCTTGACAGACGGAATTAACAGAAAACGGAAGAAGCAGAGTTCTTAACTGAAAATAAAAAAGCAGCCCATCTTGGTTCATATTGGTATCAACTCTTACATTTTTGGTATCGTTTCAACCCTCTTACGTTCACCTGCTCTTGTTCAGTCTCACCTGCTTATGAATGTTCAGTTTGTCCAGTTCTGAGAGAACCCAGCCCACACTGCCATCTCCTCCACACACCAGGATACGAAATGTCACAAACTTCTGGAAAAGGCGTAGGCTGGGAGAAGAGGTGAGAGAGTGATTAAAGGAAGGAAGAAGTACAAGAGAAATTACAATTTTATACCAACACAAGAAAAAAGTTATGTGAACAGGATCCTGTTTTGCCCGGGGTCCCAGCACATCAGGTATGAAACACCATGTTGATTTGGCACAGGATTCTCTCCTTGACACAAATCCAGATGGACAAGTAGAATGGGAGCACTGGTGGCCTTGAATCAAGGACCTTCTAGTTGGGAATCGATGTGCTATTGGGTAGCATGGCACCATGCTACCAAAACTAGCATTAAATCAATTGTGCGAAACTAGAAAATTCCACTTGAAATTTCTGCTGATTCTAAATGTGGGACTGAACATGTGACCAGTTTCATGATAATGACAATTAAGAAAAACATTCCTTCATACCCAAGTTCTGGTCCTCCATTCATCAGGTCAAAGACTTGAGCTGGGTTGAGGAGCTGCTTGAACTTGCGGAGGAACTTAACGCCCTGGTTGTCACCGCTTTTGGAATTTACCAGAACTAGAAGAGGGCTGGCGCAGGAGGCTGAGGTTGCCTTCCAGAAACCTAAACAGAAGGTTTTCTTGATCAATAAATACCTTTATAAAATAAAGATAATGCAAAAAAAAAAAAAAAATCAAAACATTTAGTTCAACCCCATGTAGGAGTAGAAGAACAAAATATTTTGTCATAATCCAGGTGTCTGATAAACATTTTCCCTGAGTTTTAAAGAGTATGAAAACTCAAAATACAGCATATTTGTGAAGATGCAGCAATGATTTGAAAGTGATAATCTGCACAGAGCAGTCATCCCCCCGTGCTGAGTTGAGATGTTCAAGTGTTGACATTGAGAGAAAATAAATTAATAAAAAGTATACCAGTTTTCTCCATTATTTAGGCAGAAAGTGTTCTCAGGGTACATTAAAACGGCTACCGTAAATTGTTTTTCAGAACAAAAACATGAGGAAGGATGATAATTTGCTGGGAATTTAGAGTCTGTTGTGCGAGAAAAATGGAAAATGCCAGTCGTGATGGTGCAGCGTCTGAACAATAAGCCGGTGCTGAAAAGGTGACATTCGTGAACTGGAGTCTTGCAAAAGCAATAAAGAGCTGCCGTGCGTGTCTCACCGTCTGAGTCGATGCTGTTAAGTGCAGTAGGAGGGATGATTGACACTCTGCACTGTCCCAGCGGGCACACCTTCCCCATTTGTTCCTTACAGCTGTTATGCACCTGCGCACACAGTCAGCGGCCTCCACTGTAATTCTATGTTTCAATAGAAGCAGAAAGGTCATTACATCCCTCTAAAACTCACGGAAGACCGTTCTTTACCCTTTGCAAAGACCACTTTGACGCATGTGGGTGTGAAATTGTTTGTTGATGGACTTTATATCGTATGCGCTCAATTGACCCGACAACCCAAAAGGGTCATTTGTTTGTGGATTTAATTATTCCATATTTGTGAGAAAAATTGCTGGCAGTCAAGAAATCATTTCAATAATCAAATTTCCACAGAACTAGCTTTAATGCTTTCATACTCCCCTACAAAGTGCATTTGTACAATTCAACACATACCATATAAGTCGCAGCTTTAAAAAAAAATGCCTCTTGGGGCAGGGTGGGGGTGGTGGGGGGAAGAAGGCACATAGAAATTGTACTGGAGTAAAAGTCATGCTTTTTTCTCCTGTATGTCTAACTGATTTTTTAATGAAGCATTTACTTGGGGATGGGTTTACTAATACATACATAGGAACTCAGTAGTACATGTGCACACTACAGCATGTGCTGTTATGTAAAAACTAAAATAAAAAAAAAAGCAAGATGGACAAATAAAGGGGCACTGGACAACATATTGAATGCTAGATGCAGTTTGGACAAAAGGAATTAATCACATGGACACAGACAGAGAGGTGAACAGAAAAAGTTTTACAGGAAGCCCTCAGCTTGTGGTACGTACCAAAAGGATGTTTAAATTCCAAAAATAAGCAGGATGAACAAGTAAATGTGCACTGGACAACATATTGGTTGTTATATGACACAGATGAACATAGGTTGCTGGCCCACAGTTTTGGAAACAATTAAAACCGTGGGTACGTTTGAATTTGTTTTGTTTTTTAAAAATCAGCTCAATTTGGGATGCTGAATTTGTTGTACTGTACTTTTATTATTGGTGTCTATTCTTTAAATATTGGAGTATACTTTGTGTAGTGTGATGATTCCTATGAATAATATGACTAATAAAGAATGTTATTTTTCAGTACGTAAGTTGTACTGGAGTATAAGTTTCAGTACCTCCCACACTAAGGACAAAATAAACTGCAATTTATACTACAGATGACTTAAATACTGAGCAGAATAAAACTAGAACTATGGTGTCTAATTTTTCAAAGTGGAATTATGATTTCAGGAAATACAGTGCTTCCAGAAGGTATTCACAGTGCTTCATCTTTTATGTTACAGCCTTATTCCATAATGGATGAATTTCATGTTTTTTCTTCAAAATTCTATGCAGAATATCCCATAATGATGTGAAAAATTTGAGATTTTTTTTAATTTATTTATATATATATATATATAAAAAAGTAAGACATCGCATACATAAGTATTCACAGCCTTTGGCGTGAAGCTAAAAATTGAGCTTACTGATCATCTTTGACATGTTTCAAACAGCCCAGACCTGAATCCCACATCTGAAAATGGCTGTGAGGTGCTAAAAGATAGGTGCACCAAACTTGTGGCATCATATTCAAGGAGACTTGAGGCTGTAATTGCTGCCAAAGGTGCATCAACAAAGTATTGAGCAAAAGCTGTGAACACTTATGTACATGTGATGTCTTCATGTTTTTAATTCATGAATTTGCAATAATGACATAAAACAAAACAACTTTTTCATGTTGTCATTATGGGGTGTTGTGAGTATAATTTTGAGGGGGAAAAATGAATTTACTCCATTTTGGAATAAGGATGCAACATAATGTGGAAAAAGTGAAGCGCTGTGAAACCTTTCTGGATGCACCGTATTTATTCATTTCAGGACATGCATTCTCATTTAAAAGCAGAGCACATCATTCAGACCTGTGACACATTTCAGACAGCACAATGCTCGTCAGGTCTAATCATTACAGTATACTACTTATACTAGTATAGTATACGGTTTTTGACTGCCTGCATTCAATGAGGGGGAACAACATCCTGTCTTCACAGACCGGATCACACTACCTCTCCATATGGTAGGATAAGTTTGGCTTATTTTTGTCGATGACTTATGCCCATCACCAGATAAAACAGTGGAAGCAAAATTCAACAAGGATCTGAAGGGGGGGTGGAGCTGTGCTGCAGCAGCACAGCTGACAGTCAACACATACAACTGACACAGCTGTTAAAGTGTCAGTTTTTCAGACTCATTAAAACCATCTCCCTTTTCCATGTGAAAGTAGGACGTCATCAGCAAAGGCTTTGAAAAACAGCACAGGTGCCTGAGCTTCTAAATGAAGCAGAGAATGTTTTTGAAGCCTGTTTTATGACACATGTAAGTGAGAAAAAAAATAACTATTTGTTCTGGAGTTATGTAGTTCAAACTTCTCAAAAAAATAATAACCTCAAGGTTTGGGAGGATCATTTTAAAAAGTTCTGTCATCTCACATCCATGTAATGGCCTTGTGGTGCCTGTATGTTTGATTTTTCTTTCAAGCCTTTAGTCTAGCTGTAAATAACAGTTGGCATGGTTAACATAACACCACTTGCAGATGACACTATCTAGCTGGAGGCGGTCAGGAAGCGGAGTTCGGCTCAGCACCCTGGTGACAGGAATTCATCAACCCACTATTGTTTTTTTTATTTAAGACTTTTTTCTGCGGCTTGAAGGCATCTTTGCTGCTGTTTGAAGTGTTTAACTCAGGGGTGCCCAAGTTCGGTCCTCGAGATTTACCTTCCTGACACACTTAGTTGTCTCCCTGCTCCAACACACCTGAATCCAATGAAAGGTGCATTAAAAGCCTGCTAACGAGTCTTTCATTGGATTCAGGTGTGTTGGAGCAGGGAGACAACTAAGAGTGTCAGGAAGGTAAATCTCGAGGACCGAACTTGGGTACCCCTGGTTTAACTACTCTGATCATTCCGGAGAATTTTCCAGTTCTTGAGTCAAAACAAATGTAAAAAATAATTGTGCTGCACATTTCACCCAAGTTCATGGCTTCTCCTGCATAAACTAACAACAAAAAGGGACGTAAACAAACATTGTGCATTTCCTGTCCTATTTATGAAAGGAAAAAAAAAAAAAAAAAAAAATCTACACCCTAATTCTCCAAGGCCCATGTCTGTCTTAAAAAAAAGTACATATTCCTTTTAATACTATTTTATTTATCTAAAAATAAATGTCCAAGGTTCATTATTATGTTAAGATATCATCACATCTGACAACAGATGTTAATTTACAGAAGAACATCAAGGGATTTCTAAACAACCTTTTCTTTGCTTCAAAATATATTAATTACGTTTTCTAATGTAAGAAACATTTAACTTCAATATGCACAGTAATTAGACAATCTTGAGTTAAAAAAAGACATTTTTAAGGATTTTATTTACAAAACCGCTGTGTATAAATTAGCATTTCTGATGCTCATCTGACACATTTGTCCACTCTGTTGCTATGAGCGCACACCACGCTCAATGTCGAACTCACTACGGGCAAAGTCCAGACCAAGCCAACTTTCACCGCTGTGCGCTGTGACGTATCTTTGCACATCCAACAGAAACAAGGTTCTGCTACTAACCTATAAAATTATTCATGGACTGGCATCCTCCTACCTAGCTGACCTAATTAAACCTTACGTACCGGCCCAGGCTTTACGTTCTCAGGGTGCAGGACTACTTTGTGTCCCTAACGTGAATAAGAAGTCTGCGGGTCACAGAGCTTTCGTGTATCGTGCCCCTGTTCTGTGGAATGATCTCCCTGTATCAATAAAACAGTCAGATTCTGTGGAGACTTTCAAGTCCAGACTTAAGACGCACTTATTTTCCCTTTCATATGGCTAGCATACTGGTACAGTTTTGTTTTACCCTTTTTACTCTTTTAATTCATTTATTAGTAATTGGAGCAGGCTGCGGCCTCAACTTTACCTAAATTCTGGGTCTTTTAGTGAAGTTTAGGGCTAGTGGCCAGCAATCACCTAGTATTTCTCTGTTTTTCTTGTTTAATGCTGACAAATTATACAGTATTTCTTGTCTTTCTGATGCCTGATTGTTTTTCTCTCTCTCTGTTTAAGGTGCAGCTCCATCCAGAGATGGGAGTTGTGTTCGTGTTGGCGATCCTCCTGTCCTCTGCGCCAATAGCATTTCTTGTATATTTGTCCGTGAACTGTTCTGTGAATTGTTCTGTAATTTATGTTTTGTAGCATGGCCCAAGCAGAGGGTCACCCCTTTGAGTCTGGTCTGCTTGAGGTTTCCTCCTCAGAGGGAGTTTTTCCTTACCACTGTTGCTCTGGAGGTTGGTAAGGTTAGACCTTACCTGTGTGAAGCGCTTTGAGGCAACTCTGTTGTGATTTGGCGCTATATAAATGAAAATAAATTGAAAATTGAAATTGAAACGAGGCATACAGGTCAAAATATAGTTGTGGTGCATTGCACAAGCTGGGTTGTTGCACTTTGCAGTGCGACTCTCCGTTTGCACAAAGCTTCTCATTAAAAATAACGGATTTTAGAGCAAATGTGCACCACGTTTGCAAGCTCAGTGTGAAAGGGCCTTAATTCACCAGCCAGTGGCCAAGATGTAATTACATCTTTTTATCAGAGTGACATATGGGTAAATTGCAGAACTAAATACAGTGCCGTTTGCAAAAACTGCACTCAATGTCTGGTCAAGTCTGGAAGGCAAGTAATGGATTTTACTGGTTTTCTGCAATAGAAAAAGGTTGAACTCCGATGGATGACAGCAGTTACACACTTTTAATCAGCATCCAGGAGATGATTGTTTAAAGGACCCAATGCTTTTGTCTGATGGCAAACTGAACATCATCTGAATCAATGGGCTTCATTTTGTATTTAAAGAGGGCATGAAGTACAACAAAAATCAGACTTCATGTTATCAATGTTACATAAAGATTTGACAATGTCAAACCCAAAGAAAAAGTATGTCCCAGAAGTGTCTAAATGACAGTGATCTGACATAACAGTTTTTGACTGACAGGCTGAAATCTGTCTCACTTACAATGGCTTTGCACCACAGGCAGCGCCAGTCCTGCAACCGCCGCACGCTGCCACAGTTCCTGTCGCACACCACACATTTGGCACTAACGGGCAGATTCCCTTCCAACCACTGATGGGGCATAGACACCTGCAAGTGGGCGGAGACAACATGGCACTTTCCAGCCTGATTCTCAAAAAACGCAACTCAATACAGCAAAATTATTCACATTTATGGAAATCAAAGAGTTGAGGGCTTTTCTGCGCACTGCAGGTGTGTCACTCACCCCATCCTCATCCTCAATGATGTCACTTCCTATCGAGGCCAACGTGGTCCATTTGCAATTGTTGGTAGAACGGACCGCGCAGCGTTTATGAGCCTTGAACTTACAAACTGCAGATTACAGATGAGTAGATATGAGAAATGAAAAACTGTTTAACTGCAGCAAACATTTAATTTAGCAAAAATGGTCTTAAATGTCTGAAATAGGTTTTTTTTAATTTCCTGTGCGTGAACATGCTGATGTGCAACAAAGTGCAAAGCTGATAAATAGCATGATTTCATTTGATTTGCATACAGTGCATCCAGAAAGTATTCACAGCGATTTTGTTACGTTACAGCCTTATTCCAAAATAGATGAAATTCATTTTTCCCAAAATTATTCACACAATACCCACAATGACAATGTGAAAAAAAGTATTTTATAGATTTTTACAAATTTGTTAAAAAAAAAAAAACCCTACCAAATCACATGTACATAACTATTCACAACTTTTCTTAGTTTTTTTTTTTAATTTTAAATACATTTACAAAAAAACCCTCTAAAATAACTTTTTTCATGTCATTATTGGGTGTGGTGAGTAGAAATTTGAGGGGAAAAAAAATGAATCAATTTTGGAACAAGGCTGTAACATAAAATGTGGAGAAAGTGAAGCACTGTATCTTTTCTGGTTGCACTGTACTGCTGCTGGCTCTATCACATTATCACCCGCTATCAGTTACGCAATTAGTCTGAGTAAATCACTCACAAAACTGTCTCCACTCCAACATGTAAAAGTTTGGACAGCCCACACAATTTAACACTCGTTATTTGGGATCTTAGCAAATCAGGCCCCAAGTGTTTAGTCAAATGCTACAACAAATTTGTTAATCATTTGGTAATTAACAAGCAACACTAGCAAAATGTAATCCATTTCAGCTTTAGCAATATGTAGATTTGCTTACATTTCTTTTTAAAATGGAATGTCACAATTTGTGAAGTGAAATGAATTTTGCACTGCAGTCATTTTTCACAGTGGACCTCCCCCCCCACCTTCTGAACATTTCATTTAATGTAAAAATATCCATGGGGACTGCTCCACTGAATATTTAATTTACTCAAGTGGATCTGTGCAAAGAAGGCAAAGAGTTATATCACATTTAATTCAAATTTGCCACACGAGAGCAGCCGAATGTAGACTTCCTTAGGTAAACAAAGCAAGAACAAGCAAGAACATAAATAATTTGCACGTCTAATGCACACTGTGAAATGTTAATGCCTTTTCACAGTTGAACATAAATCCTTCTTATGCACATTAATTCTTATTTGCGCCCAAGAAGAAAGAAAACTACTTTACCCAACCTCCCTCACCCGGCTGTAAGAAGCTCTAAAGCCCCTTCTTGATTCTGGGTTTTACAATCCCAAAATCATCTCGATGCTTTTGTCCACCTTAGTGAGGTTGTTATTTGACAGAACAAATTAATATTCTTCAACTTTTGCATAAGAAAATGTTCAAATGTTGAGGGCTGTGTCTTTAAATGTATAAAAGCACAACTATTTGCGCAACCGAGTGTGTGTGTGTGTGTGTACCTTCACAGGACAGGCCGTGGGAGGTGACGCCTGGCAGAGCCTCTCTGCAGACGTTGCAGAAGGTTGGCCTGGCGTGCGAGCAGGCGTACCAGTTGTGCATCCCAGAGAAATGCTCCACGTTAAACTGACTGGCCTGGGGATGGAGACGTATGAAAGGAAAGAACAATGACACCGGCGCTGCACATTAAAGTGGCTTCTCTGACAGAAAGATAAGAACCATCAGAGGGTTGTGTCAAAATCACTAGCCTGGGGAAGTAGCAGATACAGGAGGATAAGACTTTTTTATATTTCAGGCTGAAGGAACATGAATACTGAAGTATAGGATGATTACATTAGCAGTACGTATTAAACTCTGTGGCCTTGGGAGGAAAAGTAAAGGCACAATAACAACATTCATGGAAGAGTGTAGTAGCCTGGGGAGAATCCAGGCAAACAGAGGCAAGAGAAAGACCAGATGATGCTTATAAAGACAGCAGGACACTGTTAGGACATCGGCGAAGTCTGCAGGGCTTAAAGAGGGAAACAAAAAACCTAATTCCTCCTTTTGACAGTGATTTCATAACTTGCATCTAAAGCAATTTCAGCCTAGCCTGCAGCGCAACCACGTATTAATGTTCTCAAATAAGAAACTACATCATGTGGAAAATCAAAGCAGAACTCAGCCAAGCCCAAAGCACACCATCCTGAACATGAAGCAGCCTTCCAACCAGCCCTGCCTGCCCGCTGATTTGGGGTCAATTACAAAATACACAATAACAAAAAAACTGCTTATTGAAAAAAACTTTTTTTTTTAACTCTTGACTATCAAAGGAACAATTCTGTAGAAAATGCAGTAAAAATATGCAAAAACCTTCACCGAAAATACAGCACAGAGGTGCATAGAGTAAACGTGCTCATCTCCCAGGTTCCAGACTGCTGGAGGACAGAGCTGTGTTTGGAAAAACCAGAACAACATGTGGATCCAGGGTCAGTCCATCTCAGATCAACCAATGAGTTAAACCTGACCTCCTCCAATTTTTATGAAATTTGGAATATAGGTAACTCAGCCAGAAAAGCCAGAATTTCAAATTTTAACTTGATCGGACCAGTAGTTTGAGATGTCGCAATTTTTTTTTTTTTACTTTTTTCGAAAAAAAAAAAAGGGTGCGGCTGCCAAATTTCAAATTACTGTAACTCAGCAACCACTGGTCCGCTCCAGGCCTGTGGATGATAGGAGATATGACAGGATTGACCACTTCCCTATTCTGTCAGTGAAAGGTCCATGCAGGATGTGCCAGGATGCACAGACCTCTATCATGTGTCAGAAGTGCAATGTGAGGCTTTGCATTGTCACTGGTCAAAATGCTCGCAACTGTTTCCTCAGCTTCCATTACCAATAGGATGTTGTTAGTGTAAAAGCTCCAGAAAGAAGATGTTACAGTTAGAACAGGAGTAAGATTGTTTCTGTACATACATGTTAGTTAGCTTGTTGTTTATAGACTTGTTTCCGGTGCTCAATACATGTGAATCATCATCAATTGTTCAAGATTTTCCAACTTTTTAAAAAAAGCTGTGCGCAAGATTTGAAAAAGAGTAGCTAATTAATTGCCTGTAATATGTTTTCAAAGTTACAAATTAAATATTTTAAAAGTTGGGAAATTTAAAATTCATACCCTAAATGGACAATGCATCTCTGGGGATACAGAGTGTAAAATTGAAAATAAAGATCATATTTTGATAAAAATCATGGAAGTGTGTTATTATAATCTTGATACATTAGAAAATAGCAATTAATTAAAAAAAATGTATATGTCATTAACCATTTAAGGGTTAAAGAAACCATGGAAGTAATATGAAGTAATATTAATTCCATGAAGAAATTAAAAACTTGAAATGGTAAATAGGTTTGTGAAACTCTGGAGTACTTACATTTCTCACATGTAGAAATCATTAAGGAAATCGGAATTAGGACTCTGTTCTTCCCTTGTTTTAAGGAAACTAAAAACTTTAAATGGTTGTTGAGGCTCCAGTTTCTTTGTGCAAGCTGCTCACAGCATGTGACCAGAGCCTTGAGTATACTCTATGTTTCAGATTAGAAACACTGACTTCTTCCTGGAAATGGCTATCACAACATAGACTGCCCAAAAAACATAGTTAGCAGCCAAATGGCAAAAAGTAATCAGAAAACCAGACTGTAGTGTAAACATTGATTAGTATAAGGCTTGTTTAGAACTGTTAAAATTGCAAGGTGGTACCACAGCTGAATGACATACATACTGGCTCTGTATGCACATCTTCTGCACTCTGTATATACACAGAATTTACCAGATATCTTGAGGTAGCCATATATTTTATACCAGTTTGCTCAAGTATGAAAAAGAAAACCCCTCCAATTTTTTTATATGTTGTAGTTGACATATAGGGCTACATTTTTCATTATGGGGCTAAAGAGGTTGGGCGTGTCCCTCTGTCAATTTCAGGGTCAAAATATAGGTCAAAAGGTCATCCAACTAAAAAGTATCCAAATGCACAAAACAATGCCAGGTTTAGATTCCTTTGGTTCTCCCCATTACAGAAATGTCTTGTTTTTTAAAATCGGACAGTGGTTGCTGAGTTACAGTAATTTGAAATTTGGCGGCCTCACCCTTTTTCGTGAAAAAGTTAAAAATGGAAATTGCGATATCTCGAAAACTACTGGTCCGATCAAGTTAAAATTTGAAGTTCTGGCTTTTCTGGCTATGAGTTACCTATATACCAAATTTCATAAAAATTGGAGGGGGTGAGGTTTAAAAATGCCATTTTTTGGTGATTTGAGATGGACTGACCCTCCATTGCCAAACCTCCAGTGGTAGCCCTGAGCAAAATGGGAGCAGTATAACAGTATCTCACTGAATGTACAATAAGTAACCACTGCATTTAAATTCGACAGAAATAATTACTTTAAAAACAACATAATGTTAACTGAGCAAAAAAATTCTGCTGGATTTACTTGTTCTGTAAAGTACTGACATATTTCTGTTGTATTTTTTTACAGAATGATTCTAGTAACCATTCTGTGCTGGTATCTTTTATACTTTGGGATATCATGACAAGTAGAACATTTACTCCACTTTATGTGTATCCCTGCATAATCGTTTGGATTTTAGATTTTGTATACTTTTATTATCTATTTGTGCTATTATTCACGTTACCTGTTGCCACTGTACAGCACCTGACTTCCCATGTATTTATCTAACATGTATTCAGTCTGGGAGGTCTATTTTTGTGGTATGAGCACTCCTATTTGTCATAAATCTTCTGTTTTTCATGTTTAATGTCTTGAAGCCTGTTGCAAATCAAATTTCCCTCAGTAAAGTAATAAATAAAATAAAAGATTGTGAATCATTTATTTAAATATTCAGAAATAAAATGTTCATGCTGCCAAATAAATTCCTTTTTTTTTATTACTTAAATGTTTAAGAAAAAAAAAACTAGACTTTTTTCTTTTACTGTTTTTGTGATATACGATACACTTTATTGTCCCCAAGGGGAAATGTCTTGGACTTCAAGTGCTCTGCAGCCATATTCTGGCAGACAAACACCACGACTCATACAACATCAACCCGGTGGCCTTGGGTGGTAATAACAGCTACAACACAATAAATAGAAAGTGACTAGACATGGGGGAAAACACTGACCTCATACGTTTCCCATTTCTGAACGGATTTGAGAGCACTTATCCAGTCCTCCATTTCCTTCCTGCTCTCCGCACACAGCATCAACTTCCGAAACGGAGTGATCACCTGAGAGAGAAAGAAACAGAAAAGTAAAATCAGTGAAACAGTGAATGTGGAAATGCTGAATTTCAGAAAAAGAAAACCCACCCTGGGCTGAAATCTAAAATGTGGGGGTGCCGTTGTGCCACTTTAAATAAGTTCTGCCATTAAAAACCTAAAACAGTTACTATTATTTTTCTTTCAATTTTCAATTGTGAGATGTTTTATTTACTGTGAAGCTGTTGTTGATGTTCTTGGTGCTGGTCTCAGCCACGCTAGCATCTGATAGGTCCACCTCATCAAAGATCAAGGACTAAAGAGAGGAGGGGAGAATGTAAAAAAATACAATTACATACGTGTTTACGTACATTATATCAAGCGGCTTATTTAATCACTCATTTTAAGTTTTAGAACAAGTGCCAGTGGACTCATTGATCTGTGTATAATCATTTAATTCAAAATAAAGGTTTTGTTTGTTTCTAACCAATAAACGCTCATGTAAAGACAAACTGCCGTCTTTGTGCAGCTGAAATTTTAGAACTGTATTACTTTACTAAGTAAAACTGAACTGAGTTGGGAGCTGACAATCGTATTGCTTTTACATTGAGTCACATGACCACACTGGTATCAATTCCCCTGTTGGATAAGTGAATGGCTACAATGCCGCCACTTCCAGGATTTTGGCTCTGTAGCAGAACCTATTTCAGATAAAACAACCAGGATATTTGTTTGCATGGAAACCATTAGCCTTTGAGTGTAGTTACAACCCCTGTAGGGTATTTTTTAATCTGGCCAACTGTTGTGGAGGGAGGTTTTCTTCACCTTTTTATGTTACTGGATACTGAACAGATGAAGAGGCAATAAAATAGCCATAAAATGATTTAAATTCCTGCTTTCACTCAATGCAAAAGCAAACACTTTCAAATTAAACCTCTAAGTCTCCACTTAAACAGCTTATAGTTGATTTAATTTCAAATAATTCCTGCCAGCACACAGAATCATAAAGATGACATAGGTGTCATTATTTTAAAGCTGCTGAGGTAATTTCACAAATCTCTGTACCTTACAATCTTTGGCATAGTAGAGGGTCCTCCCTCGTAGTTTGAAGTACCTCCTCTTCCACCGCTGAAAGGAACTCGTCTGCTTTAACAAGATTCCCTCCTTCACACTTTTCTGCAGGAAGCAAACAAAAAGGTAATGGTGGTTAAGAAGTGGGGAGCTGAGAAAAAAAAAAGGTCACATGTCAAGCCCAGACCCCATCCTCTAGATGACTGACGTGACACATTCTTCAGAGTCTGCGCACATATAGAAGGACGTTATTTGAGTTTATCTCGTCTCAGTCAGAGCAGGTTAAGGAATTGCTCGACTGTGTGTGTGTGTGTCTTCATGCTTCAATGTAAACCTTAAGAACCTGTTCAGCCTGCCAGTAAAAATCTGATTCATGTGCACATTACATTTGAATCTGATTCCATGATGCAAGTCTGAATAGCCAGAAGTCATAAAACTGTTTTTTCCCCAACTCCAATTCAAGCCTCATCTGTAGGCGTTTTGAAATGAGATTCAAATGGATTTGTTTGCAAATCTGTTTTGGGCTGAACGCTCAGATACAACTTGCCAAATAGTAATATGTGACAATTTCAATATGGATGACTTTCATTACTATAAAAACCAATGTGGATAAGACGCACAAGGACTGCAACATGGACACACAGACTGGATCTAGTCACTTGCAATATATAATGTGGACAGCCAATCAGTGAACTCGGATTTAAAACAGACATGCAATACATCAGATCTGAACTGGCAGTGTGAACAAAGCCTAAGACCTCTGACAAGATAAACAGACTCAGTAACCAGGAATGGGTAGTAACTGCTATGTGGGCCATCTGTGTGTATCGTCCCACCTGAAAAGGAGAGAATGGCTATCCAAATGGACTTATTAGACAGGGTTGAAGAATCATGTTTGCTGGCCCTTAATGACACTGACGGAGTAGATAATTTGTGAAATCAGTCAGTGTTAAGCCAAATGGAGCCAAAACAGAAAATGTAAAGAGTTTCCAAAACAACATTTATTTTTAATGTTAACACACACCCCCCACCTTTAAAATCTCCAGAAACATCCCAGTGAAACAGGTGATTTTGACACTGCAGCTGCACAATAGTGGACGGGATAGGTGCACATAAGGGCCAACTTGTGCACTTTTGAAGGCAAGCACCAAAATTTCCATATTACCTATTTAAAAGGGTGCCGATTTCAAAAATAGATGGAGACAAACTGTAAAATTAATGGATCAGCAGGCTGATCAGCGAAAACGGAGGGGTACCACGCCGGCCCGGGCTCTGCGTTCTCAAGGTGCAGGACTACTTTGTGTCCCTGGGGTGAATAAAAAGTCTGCGGGTCACAGAGCTTTCTCTTATTGTGCACCTGCTTTGTGGAATGATCTCCCTATGGAGATAAAACAGTCAGATTCTGTAGAGATTTTCAAGTCCAGACTTAAGAAGCACTTATGTTCCTGTTTGTATGGCTAGCATACTGGCAATGTATGTTACTATGCTTTTTACCCTTTTAAATTCATTTATTAGTAAACGTGAAGCTTAGGGTGAGAGGCCGGCGATCACATTATTTCTTCTGTTTTTCTTGTTACTAAATGCTGATAAATTATACTGTATGAGGTCTATTAGAAAAGTATCCGACCTTATTATTTTTTTCAAAAACCATATGGATTTGAATCACGTGTGATTGCGTCAGACAAGCTTAAACCCTCGTGCACATGCGTGAGTTTTTCCACGCCTGTCAGTTGCGTCATTCGCCTGTGAGCAGGCTTTGAGTGAGGAGTGATCCAGCCCCCTCGGTGGATTTTCATTGTCAGGAAATGGCGGAATGATTTGGGCTTTTTTTTCCCATCAGAATGTTTTCAGAAACTGTTAGAGACAGGCAGCTGGAAACCATTTGAAAAATTTATCTGGCTTTCGGTGAAAATTTTACGGGCTTCACAGAGAATAAGGACTGTTACTACAGCTTTAAGGACGCTTGGCGTGCCGCGCTCCGTGCCGCCATCGAGAGCCACAAACCACCGGATCATTTCTAAATGGATGGCTCTGTGGAGACGGGACCGTCGTGTGCACTTTCTCTGGTTATCACAAGAGCTGGACAGCAACCATTTTCCGGCAGATTTCACTTTTAACAAGAGATTTTGTCATGGAAAGCCGAGCGGAGACTTCGCGCTTCTCGTATTTATTGTCTTTCTGCCACCAATTCTATTTTTTTTTTTTTTCTCTCTGTTTAAGGTGCGGCTCCATCCAGAGATGGGAGTAGGTGTCTTCCTCTGCAGGCCTCCCATCTTGTGCACCACCATGGACTCCCAAAATTTCCTGTATTGTCCACTGTGTTGGTAGCATGTCCTAAGCAGTGGGTCACCTCAGAGTCTGGTCTGCTTGAGGTTTCTTCCTCAGTAACATCAGAGGGAGTGTTTTCTTACTACTGTCACCTGTGTTCTTGCTCTAGGGCTTGGTAAGGTTTGACCTTACTTGCGTGAAGCACCTTGAGGCAGCTGTGTTGTGATTTGGCGCTATATAACTGAAAAAAAAAAAATGAAATTACTTCCATTTTCTTAGCAGTAAAGGAAAAAAGGAAAATCTGCTTCCTCCTATCTAAACAATAAATGCAAGGTGTTTTGGTTTCACTTTTTGAGTTCACTTATTTGCTTCATTTCATATCTGTGGAATGACTGCCAGTGTGAAATTCTCTGGAGACAATGGGCCAATGTTGTCATGTGACTGGCATTGTGCCTCATTGTGAAAATAGGTCATGTGACTACCAATGTGATGTCATAAGTAGCACAACCTTAGCTTTGCTGGTCACAAGAGGGACAGTATTTTATCTGGCTGGTTTTCCTCAATTGTGAAATACATGCCAAATAATTCAAAAGCCTCAAAACAGGCAAGTAAGATATTTAAAAATATTTAATATGAACAGGAGACTATTCACTATTTAATGTACCGAATTCAAGGTTCCGGCAAGTGTTGGCCATCTTGAATTTCAAATTTCGCAAATAAGACACTCAAAATGTAAAGCGAGTGCCATAAACGAATTCAGCAACCTAAATTTCGGTACAGGACATGTATTACAATAGTTGATATGATCATCAGTTCCCAGGCTATGACTTGAAGAATTCTGCAGATGGCAGAAATCCGCCATATTGGATTTATGCACATTGGACACAGACGCACTGGTCAGATCACTTGTCTCAGTCTTTATTTGGAATCAGCATACAATAAAAATCCCTGGACACAAAATTTCACAGTTTGTTCCAAAAGTGCACAACTTTTTCACCTATCCCGTCCACTAACAAGACACAAAATCAGAGAAAAAGATATATCACCCAAAACATATATAATTTAAGGTTTTTACTACTTACACATCAAAGTAGACTCCCAGTATAATGACAGATTACATCAAATGTAATCATATCTCCAATCCTGCAAGGAATCAGGCCCAACACAGTACACAGTCTAATCATTGGGCAAGTCAGCGCTTCAGTGACATGTATGAGGAGAAGAGCACTGTTTGACACACTGGTGGAGCATCAGATCTTTAGGCAGCAAGAGTTTCTGGTCATGCATACTGGTATTACAATTCACACAAAGGAGCTCTCAAAATAAAACTTAGAATTTCCAGGGTTAGGGCCACCCGGACCCAGACAAGACATTAAACAGACTTTACCACACCAGCTCCTTAATAGAAATCTGTCACAGCTGATACCAGAATTTCCAGACAAATTCAAGGTACAAGAGCAATTTTCTCCAACGTAGATTAATCATCATCTCCGGCCTCCTCCTTCAACTCCTTGCAAAAACAAAATGAGACAAGTACCCATGGACAATCTCCTGTTGTGTGCTTATATAGGTGAAAGGTTAACTCTGGACACCACCTGAATCCTATTCTTTACATGATACAAGCACCACATGACAAAACACCTCAGATCGGAGACATGCGAATCCTGTGGTTCTTGATGTGCCACTTACAAAGCTGTTGTCATCTGGTGGTTGTATGTTGTAACTGCAACTGGCTCATAATACTAAGCAGGTTTGATTTTTTTTTTTTTTTTTTTTGACAAAAATATGACTGGTGTGATTTTCTAAGACATGTGACTTAGCCAGTCCATAAAAGATGGATTATGTTGAGGTGGGCGGCTTTTCCTTCAATTTGAGCTACGATTATTAGGGTTGGCATGGAGATACTCATTTCTTGTGCAAGAGTAAGGCTAATTTGATGGACCCTGGTATGGGGCAGGGACAAACTGATGCCTTTACTGATGCTCCCTCAGCATTCCTGCACGAGTCGGGATACCAAGATTCAATAAACATGACAACCTCCGCGATAACAGAATGTGTGCAGTGCTGACGCATACACACATACACCATGACACCCACCAGTTCATCTTTTTGGAGAATTAAACAGATGAGGAAGCTAGATAGGATTGACCAGAAATGTCTTAATGGGATGTTGTTGGGAGGGGAAAAACCCCCCCCCAAAACAAAACAAACAAAAATCATACAATTCAAGATAACGTCTTTAAAGTTTGACTGTATGTTTGTCCTGGGTGCAACATGCCTCTTGCACACTGTGCAATGGGACAACCATCCCAGCAGTCAACAGACCTTAAAATTTAGGTCACACCAAAAAATGCGCACAAATAATCACTAAAAATTCTGAAATGTTATTTTTAAAAAGTCTGAACAATAAAAGTCGATAAGTGCGCAGGTGAAGGATAAACTACAGCTGTCTATAGAGGTTTTGACTTGCTGCAGATTCTTTACAGTTGCCTGGCATTTTCTTTTTCTTTTTTGGAGCAAGCAATGTGGGATTTTATTGGAGCAGGGTAAAAATTGACCGGAAGGAAGACGCAGTGGGTGTTAGCGGTGGGGGGAGTGTACATTTCTCAAAGCAAATCTCCAATACTTTGAACTTTGCGTGGTGTGAAGAGTCACAGACATAATAAAAAGGCACACGGAATCCAATCTGAGCATTCAGACCATAACAAATTTCTAAAAATTGCAGAGATGTGTCATTATTATATATAGTATATGTTGGTATTTTCATTGCCAAGTTATTGTTCACCTCTTGCATTATACAATACTGGAGCTCCTGTATGTAAAAACCCTCAAGGAGAAATTCCTGCACATGTGCTTCACTCAACACCATAATGCTATAACAGCTTAATTATTACCCTGCTGCCATTCTCCCTACGTCATCAAACAAATCAGCTCTCACAATCTGTGGTACAAAGACAGATACCAGCAGCAAACCCTGTAAGCAAACAAAGTGCCCTAGAGTATAAGCTATTTCAGTACTTATCTCGGCTGAATTCTTTCTTTCTTGTGTTTTTTTAACTTAAATTTTGGGGTACTAAAAACTCAACCCATGACTGACAGACAGCAGATGGCTCAGCAGCAACACTGGGAAGGGTCTCAAGATCCGTTTGTACTTCAGAAATCTGCACCAAGAGAACTCCGACAGGCAAAATACTCATGACACACAAACAGGAAACAGGAAGCCTAGCATCTTGTGCCAAATTATAAATTAATTGTTCGACAAGTCTTTGCATCAGACTTACCATTTGCCAAACAATGCATTTTGTGTCCAAGTGCCGATAGTGTAAAATTTCAGTTAGCGATGTCCAAAGGTTTTCTTCTGTACCCATAATTGCTACTGTACAGCAATAAAGAATTTCTAAGTGACTCACTGTGCTTCGACATTCATGCAACTGCCAAGCAGCACATTCAAAGAACATAACCTACGTCAAGGACAAATAGTCTGTCAGCAGGGTAACTGGAGATTTTTGTGATGTCATTTGACAATAAAGCTACACTATGTTCTGAAGCAGATGCAAAATCAAATTAGATGTTTGCAAACTGAAGGCACATCCCACCTGATCAGAGCTTTCTGAGAAATTCTGCTGAGAAAAAGATATCGGCAAAAACAAAACTTTTTCATAAGATCTGTTTTGGCCATGCAGCATTTATGAGACGGAGTCCCGAGAAAATGTGTCCGCCGTCTTTTGGCTACATAGGTTTGCTTTGGCCAAATATCAACCGTGACAGTTTCAGAATAAAGGACAATACTGTAAAATGCTTTGCAGAGCATTTAGGCACTGGTGCATTTGGCACAAGTAGCAAATTGAGAAAAGGAATATGTTTCAGTACTCGGCGCACTTTTAATGGAATCACTCAACACACCACAAATAAAATACTAAGATATAGGCCATTCAAGAGTACAGTCCTCAAAGTATGTGCTACAACCCAAGGATAAAACAGCGCTATAGTGCCCTGAACAGTTCTTTTTTTGATGCAACTGCCTGTGGTGCAACTGATACAGGTGCTTCTTGTATTCATAAATGTTTTCTGCATTTGAAAATGTTGTGGCCACGCTTAGCCACTGTATTCTATACAACTCTCACAACAGCCCATCTGAGTAAAACCAAACCGAGGAAGACCAAGTCTCATTTCGTCACAATGTTCAAGATGCAAACAAAAGGACTGGTTGGAGAAACTATGATGGATGGCCTCATGGTACAGATCATACAGCAGGAGGAGGAAAGTAGAAAGAGAGCTGTGACAACAAAGTGAGAAGAGAAAAACACAGAGGTGCAGCTCAGACATTTCAGCAAACAGGGAGAGTCAACATGAAAGAGTTGCAAACAAAGGCAAAGGCAATGCCTCTGGAGGAGCCTCAGAAAATCCACAAACTAGGTGTAAAGGTCTCTTCTGACACAACTACCTGATACTGGGAAGATAACGGCAACTATTCCACCAACTAGGAGTAGCCGTGATTACAACAGCAACAGTGAGAGGAGCCATCAGTTAAGATGCTAATGAGGGTGTTTTTGCGCAACAAAGGCACTAATGATAGAGCAACTAGCGATAATAGTTGAAGGAAGTGCAGTAGGCTACACTACAACTACTCAGGATGATGCAAACTAGATGTGATTCAGAGTGGTAGCTGCTTTTATTAATGTAAATAAAATGATTAATTCAAATGCACAGACAAACATGTGAGGTGACAGCATGAGAAAATATTATTCCACCAGACAGGACAAGGTTTGGGTATGGAACAGCACCCACTTGGTTTATCAAAAAAAAAAAAAAAAGCCCAAGAATATGAAGAAATGTATAGAAAAAAAGCATTACCAAGTTTCTGGTGGGGCGATGTGGAAAACAAAAAATCCAGTGATTTTTTACATTTGACTTTTGTTTCATTGCAGACAGTATGAACCAAAGATCTATTATGGTTTTTTTTTTGGTCAGCTATAGGTTCTTCGTAGGTCCTATTTAAATTGTAAATGGACTGCGTTTATATAGCGCTTTTCAATATGAATCAGAAGCGCAAACCACTTTACAATGATGCCTCACATTTACCCATTCACACAGACACACTCACATACCGATGTCAGGGTGCTGCCATGCATGGCGCCCACTATACACCGGGAGCAACAAGGGCCCCTAGTGATTTTCTGGTCAGCCTGGGGTTCGAAGTGAGGATCCTCTGGTCAGAAATGAAATACTGCTTGTGCTGTGTGCCGTTAAATGGTTGTTCGTATTCTCCAGAGACATCAGCAGACAAAAAAAAAAAAGAAAAAAAAAAGCATGCAGCGTGTCCAACTCTGTGTGAAGGTCAAGCTCCGCAGCAGCTTGTGGTCAAATGCTACAAAGACTCCTGATGATGCATTCTGCCTTCTCTCATTTCCTCTCATCTTCCCGCTGACTGGGAGATGTTGTCAGACAGATGAGTGCGTTCATTAGAGCAGAACTAATTACATCCCAACAATCAGCTGCACACCAACACCACAGAACTGTGAAGTGGATTTGCACACAAGAGTGCATTAACACAACAGAAGGCACACAAATGCGAAGTACGTCCATGTGGATCAGACTCACTCAAATCATTTCTGAGTCAGCTGTATTTAACGGCCCACTGACACCATCATCCACTCCAAGTTACTCACACTAACAGTTAAAAAAATTACAGGAAACGCACTTCTGTCCTGCAGAGACGTCCTGTTGTTTTCTGAAAGTCATTTTATTTCCTGACCTTAAGTATTTCCCTGAGTAAACTATAGACATTACGTAGACATTGCATCATAATGCGAAGGAAGCCTTCCAGACTGTGCTGTCAAGTCTTACAGAAGCCTAAAGCCCTAGGTGGACTGACACTGCCTAATCTCTTGTACCATCATTGGGGAGCAAATAAGGAATCTGAATGACTGGGCTCGATATGAGGATACTGGGTCTCCTCCATTATGGCTGGTCACAGAAGCTAATTCTGCTCATCCACTATCACCTCATTCTCTCATTTCTAGTTACACAAAGGACGTAGTAGTGGCCTCGTGTCTTAAAACCTGATTTCAATGTAGACGTCATTTTGCCAGCAAATCACGTCTTTGTTCCATCTTTATTGGATAACACTTTCTTTACGTGGGATAGGCTGGGTAGAAGAACCTCGAAAGATTTGTGTCGACGCTTATTTTTGCTTCTTTTCAAGAGTTAATCGATATATATTTTGCTCCCTAAAAGTCTTTATTTCCCCCAGGTACCTTCAAATTTGACAATGTCCGCAGCTTGTTTCCAAAATTTTCGGCCCGTCCCAACCCCTCCGATTTTGAGATGTTTGAGAGGCCTCTCCTCCTTCTATATATTTAAGTATTTCTAACCTTCCGGGTTCTTCCACCGTGCTTAAAACTGTGTGGGAGACAGGTCTGTGAGTGTTGATCCCAGATGATATTTAAAGGGAAGTTTTGAAGAGGGTACACAGATTCTCTCTGCTTGGTAAAGTTTCATGCAATGCTGGATCCTACATCAAGCTCACTATACTCAAGATCGGCTTGCAAAAATGTTGGACACCGTGTCTCCTCTGTGCAAATGATGCTGTCAGCCCACTGCAACTTCCACACACACGTTTTGGAGCTGTCCTTCCATGATGAGGTCTTTGAAATCTTTCATACGTTGTCCAGTGTAACTGGTATAGGGATATTGCTCCTAATGCTGTTACTGCCCTGTCCCGGGGTGTGGTCTGCTTCACTGACACTCTCTCCTGCCAAAAACGGCCTAATAGCATTCACAACTCTACTGGCCAGGAAGCTAATATTGTTATACTGGAAATCTCCAGCACCACCCATCTATACAAGATGGATTAAGGAGGTCCTTTATTTTCTCAAACTGGAAAAATATTAGGATGACTGGCTGGCAATGTATCAAGTGAAAGGACCTGGAATCCCTGTCTGTCCTATGTCCACAGTGTAGGCTGTCAGATTATTTTGTACTGAGTGCTACGATATTGTGCTATATGCACGTTTGCATGTTAACTTTATTTATTTACATATGTATTCAACTCTTGTCACTGATCTTTCATGGGTTTGTTGGACTGTTGCGATATTTGTGGTAGTTGCCACTGGCTGTGGAAAATGTTTAAATTACAAATAGTCAAACAAAACAGTAGTACAACGAAAAAAAAAAAGAAAAAGGAAAAACGCATTCCACATTGTACCTGGACAATACTGTGTTAGCATGACCACAATGATGTCATAAAGCCAGTTCATGAAATAAATTTCTTTTAAAATTAGTACTGATGCAGCATGTAGAATATTTTTGTCTGAAGGCAGCCACAAAAAAAAAAAAAAAAAAAAAAAAAACCCAAGACAAGTTGTGTATCAAAATTTAGAAGAATTTTTATCATCTAGAATTGGCAGCACTGGTGGTCACAAGATCAAAGATGTAGAAAGTAAAAATGTAAAAATCACACGTGAAGAGGGAGATGGTTAGAAGTCTCTGCTTTTCTTGCATGGATACAAAATCCTTTCTGTGGGGTTGTGTGGAACGCCTGTGTCATCTACGCATTTGTACATAACCTGGCAAGTAAATTTACTTCTGATTTAGTACAGCTGTGTGGGTATGGGTCATCTCTCACTGACAACCACACCTACTCCTAATCCATCATTAATGCAGCATTCATAAACCATCCACCAGCTGGGAGATGCACCTATGGGATATTACACTTTTAAAACAAAGTCACTTTTTGAATCGATGTGGTGCGTCAAAGCTCACAGACTTCACAGAGTTGTCTTCATATGCACCTTCATTTGTTGAGTTGTAAGGTTTTCACCCAATGGCCACAATATGACCATTGAATATTGTGAAAGCTTTGCATACGTCCGTCCATCAGTCTGTGCTCAGTATAACTCCAGTCCTGTTAATGCCAGGGTCTTCAAAATCACAGGGAACATTCTTGGGACACAGACCTTGAGCAAGTTTGAAGATCGCTAACCTTGACCTATTTTAAGAGGTCAAAAGGTAAATAAGCTTTAAGCACTGTGATAAACCCTTGTTTGTAGTATTTATTGCTTTCCTTATATTACTGTTTGCCAAAACTATCATCCCGGCAGGTGCCTTATAGTTCTGTGATTTTCACAGTTTTTGCAGCAGATTACATAATACAAGCACATAAACCTTTTCTGAGCAACATAGGTAATTAAAATTTGCACAAACATTTAAATGAAAGTGGCATATGAATGCCTCCAAGTTTTAAGAGCTGATGTGTACAAAAAGACTCATGTTACCCGACATATGGAAGCTGAGCAGTGCTGTCAAACACCCCAAGCTGCACCAGTGTAGTCAACCACTTAGGGTTCCCCACACCTCTAACAACTGGGAACTAAAGCACTGAACAAACACTGCCACAAAATGTATCCAGACCTCATTCAAGAAATAACCTTTAACATACAAGTGACAGGTGCACGCCACGTTTCAGACTTGTAGGGGGTCATGTGGGTGACAGTACATCACACTGACCTCTTCCACTAGGTGACGCTCTTGTTTCTCCAGGTGATCTGAGTCCAGCTGATCATCAAGGCTGAAGTGATGGTCTTCTCTCTCATAGTGAAACAGCAGGGGTGCCACGCAGCAGTCGCTGGGCTGACACAATCGTGGCATAAGTTGTGGTTGTCCAACGTTAACAACCCTGGTTAAACTTAAATAATCAGCTACAAGTACTGCCAGTTGGTGTCAGTTTTGCTCTCGTGCTAATTAGACTGTTGTGTCGGTGTTGCTTTCTTCTTCTTCGCTTAAAATGATCATTCTCTGACTCCCGGCTCCTCAGATCTTCCTTGCCAGCAGCTCCTCAAACACTACAACTCTGCTTCCTCACTCAAACTTCCCCTGTCAGGTAGGCACACCCACCCAGGTCTGCAGCAAACCACACCTTTTGTAGGTTTCTGCTTTGACACACATCCTGAAGAGAAGAAGCTCATGCAAATTAGCTGCAGCCGTCGCCTCTATGACAAACAGCTAAAAGAAGTGGAGATTTCCTTGAGGCTATAAATAGAAGCAGAAGAACTTGTCCTAATAACAGAGAGAGAACACTCAAGACAAATTCTATCCAATGTTTGATGCACAATTACACCGGTGACATGTTGAATACACAATGAGCAATGGTAGAGTCGAGACAACAGCCTTTATTATATGAAAATAAAGGATATTTGATTACAAATACTACTGTTCTGCAAGTACAGTACGTCCATTTTCCACTCAGGGTCGCCACAGCAGGTCAGAGGTGGCTCTGCATGCTGATTTGGCACAAGTTTACGTTGGATCCCCTTTTCTGATGCCATCACAAAATGTTTTGGATGTCACGCAGTGACTCGGATTATTTGGGCCATGCTATATCCTTCATTTTCAGGCGGAAGAAGGCTACAGTTGGCTGCTTCCCAGGCAGCCCTTGAAATGGGACAGCCTGGTTATGCCACTTACGATGTAAATAGCCAACAACTGCAGCCGTCCAGCGCAGAACACAGCCTCAAATTTCAAAGGTTTCATTCTATTTCATCTAATCATTCACCGAACTGACATTTAAAGATGTCAGTTCAAATTAATCTCTGTTTGCAGTTGCTGGCCTGAAACGGTACTTCTTCCTCCACAACACTGCCCCCAATTGGTCCTCGTCAGACCCCTGGGGTGAGGGTTTGTTCTGCCCCTGCCTTCTTCCAATGACAGGATTTGAGCTCTGTTAAAACTGGGCATCCCCCCAAAATGTTCCAAACATTCTGTACAATATCACTACGGATTAATTAAATCTTTGACTAACCCGAGAGAAGATGGTGAAATTAACTATTTGCTGAAACGTTCTGATTTCCTTACTTTTGGAAGATAGCGGCACAAAAATAATTAATATTAGTACATGGCGTTTCCCGCTGGCACAGGAAATATTGTTGCATTTTCCATTTTAACGCCGTCAGGCTTAAACAGTTAAGGATCACAGACATGTTGCGTAATGCCCTGTCAGACTGCATGAGCTGTCCTGACTGCGTGTTCACACCTCCACTCTGCTATGTGTCATTACCAGACCTGTGTCAGATCAGTGTCTCATCTGCCAAATTAAATTAAAGCTGGTGCGTGTATGTTTTCTGCCAGTCGGCGTCTCATTGTGTCTTTAATGAACACAAACATGCTGCTCCCTGTAGACAAACACACAGACGCCAACTATCTCTCCCTCTATCTCTCTCTGCAGAAGCCTTTTGTTCCACCTGTTTTTCTCACTCATGATTTGGTCACTTCAGAATATAATTAAATAATTTAATTGTGGACTTCAATGAGTCATATTTTCTTACTGACGTTTTCTCCGTCTAGTTCATTCTTGCTACTGCAATTTTCCTGGTAGGTAGAAGGCAGATAAATGCAGGCCATTTTAAAACATTTTCTGCCTCTCTTAATGCATGTTAGCGTTGTTATCTCAACTGAGGTGGTTATTAGCGAGGCCACCGTAGGCGTGCGCACCTGCAATTGGCTTGACCTCTATGCAAGTATGTTTCAGAATGTAGAAGCATTAATCTGATTTTAATCTAACTTGACAGGTACATTGGACCTATGGAGGTGAGCCTGTTTTGCATTTCTGGTCAAGATCCAACAACAATCAAGGTCAGGTTTCAGGCTCTATGCTAATATATAAGAAAATGGCTTATTCTACAAAGAAAGAAAAAAGATCAGATATTATTTTGGTAGTGAATTTGACTGCTTAAGTCAATAAAACACTGAGTGTGGAGTCGCTGAGTGTTTTTTGAGCAGCGTTTATCTGCATGAGAACATTCCAATAATCTATGAACAAATTTCAATAAACTTTACTGAAGGGTTTGGCTACATGTCAAGAAAGAACAGGGTTTGAGGCAGTCCAAGATCAAGAACCATGATAGATTTTTTACAATTTGTTAATTGCTGCCCACTAGTGGTCAAAACACATTCCAATTAATCTAACAGATGTGTGCGTGTGTGTGTGTTCTGTTAATTAGTTCCCTCTACTGGATATTTCATATAATTACAACAAATTTATTAACCACCTGTGGTAATCAGTGCATGTTAATTTGTTAATTACTACAGTGACAAGTGTATGTTGGAACACAGGTTATGTGAGGTGCATTTTGGACAACATATTGCAAAAAAAAAAAAAAAAAATACTGATACAATTCTGTGGAAACTGGGTCCCCGAGTGTCAGGAAAGACCTGCTGAACACTGAACTCTCAGATTGTAAGTACAGAGGTGAGGCAATAAACAGTTTATGACCTGAAGAGGGGAAAATATGGCTTTGTGGGTTAGGTTTTACTTTGTGGGAAACTAATGTATAATACTGTAATAAATAATTGTTTAAAAAATCGATAGTTGCTGTAAAACCAGCTGTAATTACAGTCATTAACTCAGGCAAGGAGGTTTATGGTTTCGTAACCTTACCACAAAAGACCTTTTCACAGGATGTGTGCAAAGGTCTCAATCTGGTGACCCTTAGGCCAGATACAGCCCATGACCGAGATGATAATAGCATCATTATTTACAACATTGGGTAATAATTCCAATAAGTACCACCAAGATAATCAGGATCATTGGTGCAGATGCTGACTGTGTCCCATCAGTGACGCCCACAAAAACTGGAACTCTGCTTTTGGTTATTTTTCTGCTGTTCTATTGACTTCCCTGATCTCCGATGTATACTGGACAGATCTGAGGCAGACTGCGGAGCCACAGGGATGAGGATCAGCACCTGCCAACCTGAGACCATGGTCCTCTGTCAGAAAAAGGTGGATTACCTCCTCTGGGTCAGGAAAGAGTTACTACTACAAGAGAATTTCAAGAGTCTCAGGGTCGAGTTGAGCCAAGATTGAGCGCGACATCAACAGACTGATGGGGGCCGTGTCGGAGATCCTGCGCATGCTGCACCAGACTGTCGTGGTGATTTACACTCCTGTCCTTTTTGTAGTTTGGCATAGGCTACGCAGGATGAAGTTTTAACTAGCTCCAGAAATAATGTTGGTGCAGCACTCCACTTATTGTTAGATGTGTAGTTTCAGCATATTTCTTTACACATTAAAAAAAGATCCTGAGCTCGAGCAAGTTATTATATTAACTTTTAATTAAGCTTTAATAATCCGTAAGTGGTCAGACAGATGCGCCTCTATGAGCCACTCTGTTTTTAAGCAAATAATGATGTTCCTGAACAACACCTGTTTATTGATGAGTTCTTGGCACGTTCAGGTGCTTCAGCTAATTAAAACAGATGCGGTCTGTCTGCTGCAGATACTGAACCATCCGACCTTTCAAAGCAGCTCCGGTTTGTCTAATCCATGCTGTTCCTGAATGCACGTTGTCTGAATGCCTAATCAAGGTGGCATGCACATGCACTTATTGCTTCTCTCCAGCAGATGGAACACTCAGAATGAGATGGGGTGGGGAAGAGAAGAGGGGTGCAAAGGAAGAGGAAGGATGAAAGAACAAGAAGGGGAATAGAAGGGGAGGAGAGACTTTTTTTTTTTAAACTCTTCGTTGAGTCTCCGAGCTGTGTGTTGGTTTATAAATAGCAACGCGCACACATGGGAGTCCCCTCGGAGACGTGCAAATCCCTCTGCACGCTCAAAAAAAAACAAACAAAAAAAAACTTGCACTTCTGTAAGGTTACATAATGGAGAAATAATTTTCACACTTTGCTTTGGACTACTTACAGCGGCACAGGAGCGGACTTTAGAATGGGTTTGAGACAGATGTGAAGACAGTACAGAAACAATCCTAAGGCAATATTACAAGTAGCCGACATCACCTGGGTTGTGGCGACACTGCAAACTCCACCCATCTGGCACTCAGAGGTGAACAAAACAAACATTATCGTTGTGTATAGAGGAAAAAAAAGCGCAGACCCACCACAGAGTTTGCTCAGGTTCTTGATAATTACTTATTTTACATAGGAAGAACGACTATTAGAACCAGACAATGAGGCACAATTCTGTTGTGATGTGGATTAAGATCATACAAAATTACAAAAAAAAGAAAAAGAAAAAAAAGATTAAGACTGTTCCAAGAAAAAAAAAAAACAACAAAAAACAAATACATTTGCACTGACAGATGTGGAAAAAAAAATTAAAATTAAATGGCTATGTTACAAGTCTCAGCCAAAGCATAACCCTCTGGGGTCCAGGGCATAATTGGCGGTTACTGACTACCTTTGGTTTTACTTTCACAATTTACCTTGAAAGAAAAAAAAAAAAAAAAAGGTTACTTTGCCTTGTTTGGTGACATTTTTTCCCAGCACACCTCACCTGTATGACTTCACAGTTTTTCTTTCATTCTGACATACTGTATTAACATAATGAACCTAAATTCACCAAAATCAAAATAGAGAAAAGGTTTTTTTACTGCAAAAACCACAAACATGTTTAACAAACCATTTTTGTGACAGAAAGCAAATCGAAATTGCAACGTTCAAAAACATATGTACAAATATAGCAAACAAGGGTACATACAATTATTTACACTAAAACACAGGAAATGCTTCAGGCATTTTTTGTCCAACTATTTACAAAACAAAGAGATGCAACATACAATTCATGTCCATCACAAGACAGAGTGCTAACATTCCTGGCCCAGAAGAGGAGTGCCACTCCTCCTGTTGTCCACCTGGAGGTAGTGCTGGCATTTTAGTTTATCTTTGGTGACACACAAGTGAGGCTACATTTGCATTGTCTCACTGTCTAGCCTTGTGAACTTTGTGGCTGCCTGAATTGGTGTTTCCTTCAACCATGGTGTCTCTTTAGAGACGTTTAGGCAAAGGCAGCCACCACGAACAAAGAAGCAGCAGCAGTCCATGTGGGATTTCTTCAGGTATTAAGATTATTATTATTATTATACCAGACAGGGTTCAGCAGACCAGCACAAAGTACAGCAGAGGCCAGTACTGGTGCTGATAATTTTATATAGTAGTGTTCAGAATAATAGTAGTGCTATGTGACTAAAAAGATTAATCCAGGTTTTGAGTATATTTCTTATTGTTACATGGGAAACAAGGTACCAGTAGATTCAGTGGATTCTCACAAATCCAACAAGATCAAGCATTCATGATATGCACAGTCTTAAAGCTATGAAATTGGGCTATTAGTAAAAAAAAAAAAAAAAAGTAGAAAAGGGGGTGTTCACAATAATAATAGTGTGGCATTCAGTCAGTGAGTTCATCAATTTTGTGGAACAAACAGGTGTGAATCAGGTGTCCCCTATTTAAGGATGAAGCCAGCACTTGTTGAACATGCTTTTCTCTTTGAAAGCCTGAGGAAAATGGGACGTTCAAGACATTGTTCAGAAGAACAGCGTAGTTTGATTAAAAAGTTGATTGGAGAGGGGAAAACTTATACACAGGTGCAAAAAATTATAGGCTGTTCATCTACAATGATCTCCAATGCTTTAAAATGGACAAAAAAAAAAAAAAAACAGATGTGGAAGAAAATGGAAAAAACCATCAAAATGGATAGAAGAATAACCAGAATGGCAAAGGCTCACCCATTGATCAGCTCCAGGATGATCAAAGACAGTCTGGAGTTACCTGTAAGTGCTGTGACAGAAGACACCTGTGTGAAGTTAATTTATTTGCAAGAATCCCCCACAAAGTCCCTCTGTTAAATAAAAGATGTGCAGAAGAGGTTACAATTTGCAAAAGAACATGTCAACTGGCCTAAAGAGAAATGGAGGAATATTTTGTGGACTGATGAGAGTAAAATTGTTCTTTTTGGGTCCAAGGGCCGCAGACAATTTGTGAGACGACCCCCAAACTCTGAATTCAAACCACAGCTCACAGTGAAGACAGTGAAGCATGGTGGTACAAGCATCATTCTATGATTCTATCTTGGTTCCAAACCAACAAAATTAATGGCTCGCAGAAGTGAAGAAATCATGAAAAACTGTGGTTATACAACTAAATACTAGTTTAGTGATTCACAGGATTGCTAAAAAAAGCAGTTTGAACATAATAGTTTTGAGTTTGTAGCGTCAACAGCAGATTCTACTATTATTGTGAACACCCCCTTTTCTACTTTTTTTTTTTTTTTTTTTACTAATAGCCCAATTTCATAGCCTTAAGAGTGTGCATATCATGAATGCTTGGTCTTGTTGGATTTGTGAGAATCTACTGAATCTACTGGTACCTTGTTTCCCATGTAACAATAAGAAATACAACCCCTGGCAAAAATTATGGAATCACCGGCCTCGGAGGATGTTCATTCAGTTGTTTAATTTTGTAGAAAAAAAGCAGATCACAGACATGACACAAAACTAAAGTCATTTCAAATGGCAACTTTCTGGCTTTAAGAAACACTATACGAAATCAGGAAAAAAAAAATTGTGGCAGTCAGTAACGGTTACTTTTTTAGACTAAGCAGAGGGAAAAAAATATGGAATCACTCAATTCTGAGGAAAAAATTATGGAATCATGAAAAACAAAAGAACGCTCCAACATATCACTAGTATTTTGTTGCACCACCTCTGGCTTTTATAACAGCTTGCAGTCTCTGAGGCATGGACTTAATGAGTGACAAACAGTACTCTTCATCAATTTGGCTCCAACTTTCTCTGATTGCTGTTGCCAGATCAGCTTTGCAGGTTGGAGCCTTGTCATGGACCATTTTCTTCAACTTCCAAAGATTTTCAATTGATTAAGATCCAGACTATTTGCAGGCTATGACATTGACCCTATGTGTCTTTTTGCAATGAATGTTTTCACAGTTTTTGCTCTATGGCAAGATGCATTATCATCTTGCAAAATGATTTCATCATCCCCAAACATTATTTCAATTGATGGGATAAGAAAAGTGTCCAAAATATCAACGTAAACTTGTGCATTTATTGATGATGTAATGACAGCCATCTCCCCAGTGCCTTTACTTGACATGCAGCCCCATATCAATGACTGTGGAAATTTACATGAATTTACCAAACAAACGTTCCAGCATCATCACCTTGCCCAATGCAGATTCGAGATTCATCACTGAATGACTTTCATCCAGTCATCCACAGTCCATGATTGCTTTTCCTTAGCCCATTGTAACCTTGTTTTTTTCTGTTTAGGTGTTAATGATGGCTTTCGTTTAGCTTTTCTGTATGTAAATCCCATTTCCTTTAGGCGGTTTCTTACAGTTCGGTCACAGACGTTGACTCCAGTTTCCTCCCATTCGTTCCTCATTTGTTTTGTTGTGCATTTTTGATTTTTGAGACATACTGCTTTAAGTTTTCTGTCTTGACGCTTTGATGTCTTCCTTGGTCTACCAGTATGTTTGCCTTTAACAACCTTCCCATGTTTGTATTTGGTCCAGAGTTTAGATACCGCTGACTGAACAACCAACATCTTTTGTAACATTGCGTGATGATTTACCCTACTTTTAAGAGCTTGATAATCCTCTCTGTTTCAATTTGATGTTTCAACACCTCTCGTGTTGGAGCCATGATTCATGTCAGTCCACTTGGTGCAACAGCTCTCCAAAGTGTGATCACTCCTTTTTAGATGCAGACTAACGAGCAGATCTGATTTGATGCAGATGTTAGTTTTGGGGATGAAAATTTACCGGGTGATTCCATAATTTTTTCCTCAGAATTGAGTGAGTCCATATTTTTTTCCCTCTGCTTGGTCTAAAAAAGTAACCGTTACTGACTGCCACAATTTTTTTTTCCTGATTTCTTATAGTGTTTCTTAAAGCCAGAAAGTTGCCATTTGAAATGACTTTAGTTTTGTGACATGTCTGATCTGCTTTTTTTCTACAAAATTAAACAACTGAATGAACATCCTCCGAGGCCGGTGATTCCATAATTATTGCCAGGGGTTGTATACTCAAAACTTGGATTAATCTTTTTAGTCACATAGCACTACTATTATTCTGAACACTAATATATATATATATATATATATATAGACACACACACACAGTGAGGAAAATAAGTACGAGGTCTGTTAGAAAAATATCCGACCTTTTTATTTTTTTCAAATTGATGGATTTGAATCATGTGTGCTTGCATGAGCCAACCTTGAACCTTTGTGCGCATGCGTGAATTTTTTGATGCCTGTCGATTGTGTCATTTCCTGGTAAGCAGCCTCTGTGTGAGGTGTGTGTCGTGCGCTCGGCGTTTTTTCATTCCAAGGAAAAAGACGGAACAACTGGAGCAGCGCGACTCCATCAAATTTTGCCAGAAATTGGGCGACAACCAGGTGGAAATCATTTGGATTATTCAGACGGCTTTCGGTGACAATGCTATGGGCATCACACAGATTAAGGAGCGGTACAACCGGTTTAAAGACGGCCGGACAACAGTGGAGAGCGAGCCGCGCTCCGGTCGGCCATCAACACGCTGAAATGACCAGATCATTTCCAAAGTGAACGCTGTTGTGATGTGGGACCGTCCTGTGACTATCTGAGAAATTGCGTAAGAGGTGGACATCAGCACTTTTTCAGCACATTCCACAGTGACAGAAGATTTGGCCATGAAAAGAGCTGCAGCAAAATTCATGCCGAAGCTGCTGACGGAGCAAAAGCGCCTTCGCGTTGAAGTCTCACAGGACATGCTGGACTCCGAAAAATGATGCCCACCTCTTCCACCATTCGGAAGATTCAGACAGCTTTCGGTGGCTTTTCAGTCGTGTGACTATCGGAGAAATTGTGGAAGAGGTGGGCATGTCACAACATGTCCTGTGAGGCTTCAACACAAAGGCACTTTTGCTCCATCAGCTTCGTGACGAAGCCATCGGCACAAATTGGATTTTTTTTTTTTTTGATTTTGTCTCTCACAGTGGACATGCACCTAAGATGAAAATTTCAGACCCCTCCATGATTTCTAAGTGGGAGAACTTGCAAAATCGCAGGATGTTCAAATACTTATTTTCCTCACTGTATGTATGTATATATATATATATATATATATATATATATATATATATATGAAATTGTAATTAGGTATTATTGAGTATTATGCCCTCTCAACTCAAAAGGCAGCTGCTATGCAGGCTAATTTCTGTGAAAGAATAAAGTATGCCATTCTGAATACAGGGCACCCAGCAGAGTTCGATCAAAATATAAGGGAACATATAGGAATCCAATGAGGAAAATATTGTAATGACCATGATGGCTGTGCACTTCACAAAAGCGAAGGAACTTAACACCGAGGATAATGTCAAACGCTTCATTCAGACTCACCCCAGGTGCCTCTTCTGCATCTCTGATTTAAAACCAGGAGGATAAATCATCTTGAACAATGAAGACTCAATGATGTGTCATTACCAACTTTGTTTGCCTGCCTAGTTGATGTGCAACCTCACCATTATGCAGAGTATAAAACAATACTATGACATTTGATTTCAGAACCTGGATTAATTTATACTCAACAAAAATATAAACGCAACACTTTTGGTTTTGCTCCCATTTTGTATGAGATGAACTCAAAGATCTAAAACTTTTTCCACATACACAATATCACCATTTCCCTCAAATATTGTTCACAAACCAGTCGAAATCTGTGATAGTGAGCACTTCTCCTTTGCTGAGATAATCCATCCCACCTCACAGGTGTGCCATATCAAGATGCTGATTAGACACCATGATTAGTGCACAGGTGTGCCTTAGACTGCCCACAATAAAAGGCCACTCTGAAAGGTGTAGTTTTGTTTTATTGGGGGGGGATACCAGTCAGTATCTGGTGTGACCACCATTTGCCTCATGCAGTGCAACACATCTCCTTCGCATCATCTGTGAAGAGAACACCTCTCCAATGTGCCAAATGCCAGCGAATGTGAGCATTTGCCCACTGAAGTCGGTTACGAAGACGAACTGGAGTCAGGTCGAGACCCCGATGAGGATGCCGAGCATGCAGATGAGCTTCCCTGAGACGGTTTCTGACAGTTTGTGCAGAAATTCTTTGGTTATGCAAACTGATTGTTTCAGCAGCTGTCCGAGTGGCTGGTCTCAGACGATCTTGGAGGTGAACATGCTGGATGTGGAGGTCCTGGGCTGGTGTGGTTACACGTGGTCTGCGGTTGTGAGGCTGGTTGGATGTACTGCCAAATTCTCTGAAACGACTTTGGAGACGGCTTATGGTAGAGACATGAACATTCAATACACGAGCAACAGCTCTGGTTGACATTCCTGCTGTCAGCATGCCAATTGCACGCTCCCTCAAATCTTGCGACATCTGTGGCATTGTGCTGTGTGATAAAACTGCACCTTTCAGAGTGGCCTTTTATTGTGGGCAGTCTAAGGCACACCTGTGCACTAATCGTGGTGTCTAATCAGCATCTTGGTATGGCACACCTGTGAGGTGGGATGGATTATCTCAGCAAAGGAGAAGTGCTCACTATCACAGATTTAGACTGGTTTGTGAACAATATTTGAGAGAAATGGTGATATTGTGTATGTGGAAAAAGTTTTAGATCTTTGAGTTCATCTCGTACAAAATGGGAACAAAACCAAAAGTGTTGCGTTTATATTTTTGTTGAGTGTATATTATGCATCATCCATCATCCATCTCAACTTGTTAATAAAATTATAGCAATTACCTGTTCCAAATGTCCAAAATACATGCTTGAATTGCCTGAGATTGCAGGAAAATGCATCCTTAATTTCAAAATTTTCCAGGCAGGCATGCCCCTGCACTCTCTAGTCAATCCCTCCCCCCTTCAAAGAAATGTTGATATGCCCCGATTTGGCAGAGGTATGCGCTCAAGTGCCAGTCTACTCTATTATCTCCTCACTTCCTGTGTGTTAAACTTGTAATGTAAAGGCATGTAGCGTTGCCATAGTAACAGCCCAACTTAAAACAGCCCTTCAGTTTGGATAACTAAGGACACATCAGTGTACACACATGCAACAATCACCAAGTTGTGTTACGTTCATTCAACAAGATTTAGTCAGCTGTGTGCAGCTGTGCACTTAAACACAAATGGTTTGCATCATCTGTCATGTACAAACATGACGTCTGACCACACACAGGCATACACCAAGTCAGGACGAGGCGTGGGAGGACTATGCACCATGGTGACCACATCCTGTCTCATGTACCTCTGTGCGTTTATTAATAGACATAGCGATGTGCGAGAAAAGGCCACAGCCACACTAACACAAGAGTCAGTACTGAAACAATCAACACAGCAACAGATAATCAGCAAATATCTGAAGCAGGTAAAGTCAACAAGAAAGGGGGGGCGAGGGCACGGCCACACAACACTAAAGGGGTGACCCAAAAAAGGTCCAGTCATTCACCCATTTCAACTAAAAAAATATGCACACAGACAAATTTAGAACTTTTGTTTTACACTGCAGTCACACTTGCTAATTTTCTAAATCGGGCAAACTTTTCAATACGCTCTGACGTGTGTGTTGTTGCTAATATAAATCTGTATTTGCTGGTTGTTAGTGGCTGTGTTAAGTAACACCACCACACTGGCTCTCTATAGTAGCTCAGTTAGCAGACAAAAATGAACCTGGTGCAAGCAAATCACACTTTCTGCTGACATTTGTTCAGTGGGAAATAAGATGAAAAACCATTTAGTTCCACACTGACAATAGCTACAGCAGTTTCTGCAAGAAGTGACTAACTCAAACCCTAATCAGGAGATCAGGATACTATTTTAGTCATGCTTCAAATTACGTAGGATCTCATTGCAAATCGGTGTAAAGTAGTTCTAAAGCTATTTCAAAAAGAGGTTTAAACTGGATTGAATCTGCCCAAGACAGCAAAGCTCTTTTACACACTTTAAATTAATGTAAAGTGACATTAAAAGGAATTGCTCTGTACAAAACAATTTCATTAACTAGTTGCATTCTGAGCCACAAATATGTCTGTGTTGGAAGATAATTAACCTTTAATACTTACTGCCACTGATATTTATTAAGAACAATTTTTAATTTTCTGTTCAGAAATAAAACCAAACCAATTTTTTTTTGAGAGAGAAAGAGAGAGAGAGAGAGAGAATCCAGAAAACATTTACAGCACTTCACTTTTCCATTTTGCTATATTACAGCCTTATTCCAAAATGGATGGAATTCATCTTTTTTCCTCAAAATTCTACACACAATACCCCATAACGACAGTGTTAAAAGTTGTTTTCTGTAAGATTTCTGAAAATGTATTTTATATATATATATATATATATATATATATATATATACACACACACACACACACACACACAACCCCTGGCAAAAAGTATGGAATCACTGGCCTCGGAGGATGTTCATTCAGTTGTTTAATTTTGTAGAAAAAAAAGCAGATCACAGACATGACACAAAACTAAAGTCATTGCAAATGGCAACTTTCTGGCTTTAAGAAACACTATAAGAAATCAGGAAAAAAAAAATTGTGGCAGTCAGTAACGTTACTTTTTTAGACTAAGCAGAGGGAAAAAAAAATATAGAATCACTCAATTCTGAAGAAAAAATTATGGAATCATGAAAAACAAAAGAACGCTCCAACACATCACTAGTATTTTGTTGCACCACCTCTGGCTGTTATAACAGCTTGCAGTCTCTGAGGCATGGACTTAATGAGTGACAAACAGTACTCTTCATCAATTTGGCTCATACTTTCTCTGATTGCTGTTGCCAGATCAGCTTTGCAGGTTGGAGCCTTGTCATGGACCATTTTCTTCAACTTCCAAAGATTTTCAATTGGATTAAGATCCGGACTATTTGCAGGCCATGACATTGACCCTGTGTCTTTTTGCAAAGAATGTTTTCACAGTTTTTGCTCTATGGCAAGATGCATTATCATCTTGAAAAATGATGTCATCATCCCCAAACATCCTTTCAATTGATGGGATAAGAAAAGTGTCCAAAATATCAACGTAAACTTGTGCATTTATTGATGATGTAATGACAGCTATCTCCCCAGTGCCTTTACCTGACATGCAGCCCCATATCATCAATGACTGTAGAAATTTACATGTTCTCTTCAGGCAGTCATCTTTATAAAGCTCATTGGAACGGCACCAAACAAAAGTTCCAGCATCATCACCTTGCCCAATTCGAGATTCATCACTGAATATGACTTTCATCCAGTCATCCACAGTCCACGATTGCTTTTCCTTAGCCCATTGTAACCTTGTTTTTTTCTGTTTAGGTGTTAATGATGGCTTTCGTTTAGCTTTTCTGTATGTAAATCCCATTTCCTTTAGGCGGTTTCTTACAGTTCGGTTACAGACGTTGACTCCAGTTTCCTCCCATTCGTTCCTCATTTGTTTTGTTGTGCATTTTCGATTTTTGAGACATATTGCTTTAAGTTTTCTGTCTTGACGCTTTGATGTCTTCCTTGGTCTACCAGTATGTTTGCCTTTAACAGCCTTCCCATGTTGTTTGTATTTGGTCCAGAGTTTAGACACAGCTGACTGAACAACCAACATCTTTTGCAACATTGCGTGATTTACCCTCTTAAGAGTTTGATAATCCTCTCCTTTGTTTCAATTGACATCTCTCGTGTTGGAGCCATGATTCATGTAGGTCCACTTGGTGCAACAGCTCTCCAAGGTGTGATCACTCCTTTTTAGATGCAGACTAACGAGCAGATCTGATTTGATGCAGGTGTTAGTTTTGGGGATGAAAATTTACAGGGTGATTCCATAATTTATTCCTCCCAATTCAATGAGTCCATATTTTTTTCCCTCTGCTTGGTCTAAAAAAGTAACCGTTACTGACTGCCACAATTTTTTTTCTTGATTTCTTATACTGTTTCTTAAAGCCAGAAAGTTGACATTTGAAATGACTTTAGTTTTGTGTCATGTCTGTGATCTGCTTCTTTCCCTCAAAATGAAACTGAATGAACATCCTCCGAGGCCGGTGATTCCATAATTTCTGCCAGGGGTTGTGCATATATATATATATATATATATATATATATAAAGAAATAGCATGTACATAAGTATTCACAGCCTTTGTCATGAAGCTCAAAATTGAGCTCAGGTGCCTCCTGTTTCCACTGATCATCCTTGAGATGTTTCTACAGCTTAACTGGAGTCCACCTGGGGTGAATTCAGTTGATTGGATATGATTTGGAAAGACACACACCTGTCTACATATAAGGTCCCACAGCTGACAGTGAATGCCAGCACAAACCAAGCATTAAGTTGAAGTTATCGTCTGTCGACCTCAAAGACAGGATTGTCTCGACAGAAGTCAGATGGAAGTCACTCCTTAGTAAAAGGCACATGGCAGCCCACCTGGAGTTTGACAAAAGGCACCTGAAGGACTCTTCAACCATGAAAAACAAAGTTCTCTGGTCTGATGAGACAAAGATTGAACTCTTTGGTGTGAATGCCAGGCACCATCCCTACAGTGAAGCATGGTGGTGGCAGCATTATGCTGTGGGGATGTTTTTTCAGCATAAGGAACTGGGAGACTAGTCAGGATTGAGGAAAAGATGAATGTAGCAATGTACAGAGACATCCTGGATGAAAACCTGCTCCACAGCGCTCTTGACCTCAGACTGGGGCGATGGTTCATCTTTCAGCAGGACAATGACCCTAAACACACAGCCAAGATATCAAAGGAGTGGCTTCAGGACAACTCCGTGAATGTCCTTGAGTGGCCCAGCCAGAGCCTAGACCTGAAGCCGACTGAACATCTCTGGAGAGATCTGAAAATGTCTGTGCACCGACGCTCCACATCCAACCTGATGGAGCTTGAGAGGTGCTGCAAAGAGGAATGAACCAAACTCCCCAAAGATAGGTGCACCAAGCTTGTGGCATCATATTCAAGAAGACTGGAGGCTGTAATTGCTGCCCAAGGTGCATCAACAAAGTAGTGAGCAAAGGGTGTGAGTACTTAGGTACGTGCGATTTCTTAGTTTATTTTAAATTTGTAAATTTAAAATTTTGAAATAAATTTGTAAAACAAAAAAAACAAACATCTGATGTCATTATGGGGTGTTGTGAGTTAATTACTCCATTTTGGAATAAGGCTGTAACAAAATGTGGAAAAAGTGAAGCGCTGTGAATACTTTCCAGACGTGCTGTATACATTCTGAGGTCCTGAACAGAAATAAGCCAAATGCATTTATAAATTCAGATACAACATATAGATATAAAAAAAATCATGCTGGGCAGGGTGATTGGTACCCTTTGATGAATTTATAATAAAATTGTCCTTACTAGATGGTAAATCTGTTTGAAGTAGGCCATTCTCAAAAAAACCTGTCCCCAAATCAAATCACATTTATTAATTTATATAGCGCCAATTCACAATGAAATCGTCTCAAGGCGCTTCACACAACATAAAAAAAAACTTAATTAAAAATTTAAAACAATAAAAAGACGACCATAAAAGAATACAAGAATAAAAACACATAACACTAATGATAAAACAGGGAAAACAAATGAGTCTTTAAACGTGACTTAAAAGTCTCCACAGTATCCGACTGCCGAATGTGTGCCGGGAGATCGTTCCACAGAGCTGGGGCACGGTAGGCGAAAACTGTGACCGGCAAGATTTTTTACTCACCCTGGGAACACATAGAAGTCCTGGACCCTGAGAATGCAGGGCCTGAGCTGGTACATAGGGGCTTACCAGGTCAGCCAAACAGGGAGGTGCAAGTCCATGAAAATCCGATCTTGCAGCAACTGGAAGCCAGTGCAGGGACACCAAAATGGGCATAATGTGGTCAAACTTTCTGCTTCGTGTCAAACGTCTGGCAGCAGCATTTTGAACCAGTTGAAGACCCCTAATCCTGGACTGCGGTAAGCCAGAAAATAGAGCATTACAATAGTCCAATCTAGAAGAGACAAATGCATGAATCGAAGTCTCAGCATCAGCCATAGACAGGATGGGATGAATCTTCGCTATATTTCGTAAATGGAAGAAAGCAATCCTCGTAATGTCTCTAATGTGGAGATCAAAGGACAACGTAGGATCAAAAATTACTCCAAGGTTCCTCACTTTATCCATATGATGTATAACACACAAACCTAGGCTAAGTGCTAGCTGATCAAATTGATGCCGATACCTCGCTGGACCAAGAACCATAACTTCAGTCTTATCAGAATTTAAAAGTAGGAAGTTACTAGACATCCAACTTCTAACTGATGCAAGGCAATCTTCCAAAGATTTTATGTGAATGAGATTACCAGCAGTTCTTGGCATGTACAATTGAGTGTCATCAGCATAGCAATGAAAGGAAATCCCAAAGCGCCGCAGTATATTCCCAAGGGGTGCAACAAAGGGGAAAAAAAGCAGGGGGCCTAAACCGGATCCCTGTGGAACCCCAAACTTCATGCCCCTACGATCAGAGGAGGTGCCATTACACAATACACAGTAAGAATGACTGGACAGGTATGACGTCAACCATGCAAGAGCAATTCCAGTAATCCCAAAGTGATTCTGCAGCCTATTGAGTAAAATATGATTATCCACAGTATCAAACGCAGCACTAAGATCCAGCAGCACCAAGACTGTAGTGAGATCTGAGTCCATTGCTCGCAAAAGGTTATTCACTACTTTAGTAAGTGCTGTCTCTGTGGAGTGATATTTTCTAAAATCAGACTGCAGTGGCTCAAAAAGATTATTCTCAGTGAGGTAGTCCACAAGCTGTCGCAAAACCACTTTTTCCAGGATTTTAGAACAAAATGATAGATTTGATACCTGTCTATAAATTTTTCAATACACTAGGGTTGAGATTGGATTTCTTAAGTAATGGTTTAATCACTGCAGATGTGAAACTTTTAGGAACAGATCCAGAAGTTAATGAGAGATTTACAATTTCCAGCACAGTTGGCCCAAGAATGGGCCACAGGTCCTTAAACAGTTTTGTTGGTATAGGATCAAATAAACAGGTTGTGCTTTTAGTAGACGTCACAAGCTTCGTCAGCGTGCCTAGCAAGTAGACTAGTGAGGGAAGCCACCAACACACCTATGACAACTCTGAAAGAGTTACTGGCTTCTGTTACTGTGATGGGAGTGCAACTATTGTCCATTGGATCAACAATTACAACGTCAGAGTGGAATGTAACAGAGAAGGTTGCTTTTTTTTGTGAGGTTTTTTTTTTACATTCAAGAAAACTGATCAGATCTAAGCTTCAGCCTCCCATGTACCTATTGGCAAGATGTAGATAAAATCTCAGGTTTTCTTTTGAAGAAAGCCCTTGTATTTTCCACTCCACTGTGAAGCCATTACTGGTGATACAATGATCAGAAGTTGTACTTCACCCATTCTTGTTGGCTTCCCTCACTAATATCTTTTTTTGCACTTTCACATGGTTTTTGAGAACTGTCTACTCTGGACATCAAGTACTCATACTGTTTGTATTACTGACATAAATGAAGTCTAAGACATATTCAGTGACTTAGAAATATTCCTGCTGAAAGAAAACTGTCCGGAAAGGTGATGATTTATTGAAAATTTATCAAAGGGTGTCAAGAAACGTGCCAGGCATACATTTGATAAACAGTTTTTAATTTTGGTTCGTGAAAGCATATTGTGTTCAATCCCTTTGAACATTTTTAAAGACTATTTCAGTTATAGAAAAATTTGTCTGCGTTCATGCCTGAATATATTTTAATATATGTCCTTAAAAACTCAGCAGCACTGTAAATATGCCTCATTGTTATCAAAGCCTCAATTTTTTAATTCACATCACAGGCACGTCTTTTAAAACATCGCCCCATTTTTGGCCTCAGTCGGTGATGTTTGTGCTCTGATAGATACATAATCCGCCGCTGCTTGGAGCATACGGACCAAATCTGGCTCTGATGTAGTGTAATCCTCACAAACACTCACGAAGAGATAAGTCTGTCAGCCACAATGACATGGATGGACGCAGAAACAGAGTGAAAGAGAGGTGGAAAATTTTCTTAATGTGCTGATGTTAATCGCATCCTTGTTTGGCTGTTAGAGAGCAATCATTCAAACAGAGCATTTACATTAGAAAAATGAAGGACAGAGCGAATTAAGCAAAACAGAGGGAAGAGAGAAGATGGAGAGAGACAACTGGCAGAGCAAAGTAGAAAAAAAAGGAGGATTCCAAAAGGAAGGGAAAAGGACATAACTGAGGATAACAGGAAAGGAGATGGGACATGAAGTAAAAAAAAAAAAAAAAAAAAGGGGGGGGCAATAAGAAAAATAAGAGGAATGTAGCTGGGAGAGGAAGAGCAAAAAATGAGGAGAGGACATGAGAGAAGAGAGAACAAAGATTGAGATCAGGAAAAAGCAAAAGGCGAGCAGAGGAGAGTAGGTGAGTGCAGATGACAGGAGAGGAGACAAGGAACAATAACAGGTGACAATGGAAAATAAGATAAAATGAGGAGATGTGTAAAAATAAATTTACAAAGAGGGAATGAAGAAAAGGAAACAAATGCAGAATAGAATACAGGAGAAGAGATTAAAGGAAAGGGGTCAAAAGATGAGTAAGAAAGAAGAAATGAGAGGAAGAGATGAGCAGAGAAGAGGGAATGGTTGAGGCAATAAAAGGAAACAGGAGAAGAAGAGGCAAGGAAACAAAAAAAAGGATATGAGAGGTGGTCAGAAAATGAGATGAAACAGGAAGCGGGGAGAGGAAAGAAAAAGAAATTAGATTTGGAGGAGAAAAAAAATGAGACAAGGGTACAGCAGAGGTGAAAGGAAAGGTGCCGAGGAAAGAAGAGGGGAAAGAATCAGAAGTGGGGAGAGGGAAGAAAATACCCACACAGAAGGGAAGGGCACATAGGACAGAAGGGAAGGAGAGAGATGAGGACAGGGAAGAGGAACAGAGCCAAGGAAAGAGGAGGTGTGAGAAAGATGATAAAGAAAAAGATATGAGAGAAAAGGAGAAATGCAGGTGAAGCAAAGCACAAAAGAAGCAGACCATGAGTGGGCCGCGCCAAACCACAACAAAATATGGCAAAAAGTCTGTGTGCCCCGATGGTGGCAATCATCTGTGATGATCACAGCGTGTGCTTTTAGCGTTTAAAGACGACATGTGCGAGCACGTTTGAGCCCAAGTTCCATTCAAGGCCAGCATGCGTGTCGGCGCCGAGACACTGTAACGAAGCCCGTGACAGAGGGCGCGTGTAATCATTTTGGACTGTCCCGGGAGTGATTTCCACCACCTATGTGGGGGTTTTCCTGCCCTCTTGACTCATTCCTCTACATTTTCATTCATAGCATAATGAGATGAGACAGTGATCTTCTGCTGAAAGTCATTTAGCAAACTGTCAAACTGTGTCTAATCAGACGAGGGACTAGTCATCGAAAACTGTCCACAGAATGTTCTCCCCCCGTGACACAAACAAGATAACTGGTGTCCACCAGGACCCTGACATTAGCAACAAGGCTTCATAAGTCAAACGCAAATAAAAGGTCAACTTTGCATGTTGCCGGCATGAACAAATCCAGACATGCAGCACGACGGCAACATTCTCAAAGTGCAACTGCAAATTATTGTTTAAAAAAACAACCAAAAAAAAACAACAACATGGCCCAAAATAGGAGGTTCACTGGTCCTCACCTGTATCTGTCAGAATGTCAAATTTCAGAGATGAAGAAGCAGTCATTTTTATGTTATTGACTGAACATCCACAGACTCAGTGAATGACAAATTGCTGTGAATAAAATAAGAGCGTCCACCAATCCTAATCACCTCAAAAATTCAGCGGAGTCTTCCATGCCCTAAAATCTATCTGTGGTGCAAATTTGGCGAGAACCCGTGAAGTAGTTTTAACATATTCCTTCAAAACCTATATAAAGTGAAATCTTGATCCAGAATTCGGATCCCCTCCAAAAGTTAGTGGAGTCTTCCATGGCCTAATATCCATCTGTGGTGAAAATGTACTCAAAATCAGTGCAGTAGTTTTGACGTAATCCTGCTGACAAACGATTTTATTATGTCCTTGGGGGACGTAACAAAACAGAGTTCATTGTCATGTCAACAAACCATGAATACAAGAAAACAAAAAAAAGTCTGAAAACACACAACTTTTATTTTGTTAAAAGTCAGCACATTCTAGGATGCCAGATGTAGACTGCAATATACAGCATTTGTGATTTCTGTGTACCAGAATGACTTGCACCACTACGGGACTTGCTCTGAAATGCTCCAAAATACTGCAGCAAAAAATAAGATAAAATAAAAAAAAGTGAGTGTGGAGGTGTAAAAGTGTAGGAGTGTGTATCAAGTGATGTGAGAAATATAAAAATTACTGTAACGCAGGGGTGGTGGCCAAGTGGTTAATGCGCTTGGTTTCTGTGCAGAAGGCTCCGGGTTCAAATCCCACCCCTGCCACATTTTATTATTTATTTATTTGAGCAAGTTAAAAACATTTATCTATTGCGCACATTCATCTTTTAGAGTCCGAACATTACTCAAAGGGAGTAGAATGAAGTAAAACTTATATTTTCTACCCCCTTTCACATGTATTATTTTCGGCTGTGCAGACAAGAATAAAAAAGATTTGAGATCATAGATACCTATATAAACACACACCTTGCATTATACATAAACACGTATTTACATAAATACATTACTTCTATACACAAATACCCTTGCATAAACCAATACACACACTAGATTCAATGAGATTTGATAATATAACAATTTTAACCCACATACATGCACCCATGGGCACCCAAGCCCATGCATGCATGCACATTTCCCTGTATTCGATTAGACTTGATATAATTTTTTATCCACATACATGCACCCGTGGGCAACCCCCACATGCCGGGTTACCGGGTTGCTCATTTCTGCATGTAATGTGGAGTTGCATCAGGAAGGGCATCCAGCGTAAAACCTGTGCCAATTCAACATGCAGATCCACCTTGGATTTGCTGTGGGGACCCCGAGTGCAAACAAGGGAGCAGCCAAAGGGACTTAATGTAGACAGAAAATATATATATATATATATATATATATACACACACACACTTTTATTTCATGTGCACATGGAATGAACAGTTCTGAAATGGGTCACATCATGTTGAGTAAGTATATCTAATATCAGAACAGGCTGGTTTGGCCGACAGCTGAAAACTTACAGTAATTACAGAATGTAGGTTGCCTCCTCCTGCGGGCAAAGCTGGGTTTTTCTTTCATTACCTCTTTCTGACAAACAGCTCCGTCTCTGCCTCTAACCTCTCTTCTCTCCATTCATCCATCTTTCCCTCTTTCTCAGTCATTAGCTCTCATTCCTTGCCTCAGATCAATACCACTCTTCCATCTCATCCTGTTGTCCATTCATCCTCCACCCACATCAATACTCTTCCTGTTCCGACATTATCCTCCCATTTATTTTTTCCACTCTCCAACGCCCCTCTGCTCTTTTATATGAAACCTCCCCTCTTCACTGCTTGCAGTGTATTTTGATTCATCTGCCCCATGTGTGCACAGTTCCAACAATCCAGCTTTCAGTTCAAACTGGTTTATAAACCACCCTCAAGTCCAACAGTCAAGATGCTCCACAATTTAAAACATGAACAGGAAAAAAACAATAAGCACACAAAATTAATGCACACAGGAGTTGAATACACCTTTCGGTGATACTTGGACACGTCATCAGTTAAGAACCCAGGGCCATAGGGTGTTTCGGGTCTTTGATCTTCATACACCCTCTCCTGGGCAACCCAGCCGGGGGTGATCAGTCCCTGACTTGTGTCCAAGTGGCGCATTGTTCCACGGATCCCCCCTGCGGATCCACAGCCACCTTGAGGCCCTCTCTTGATGGCTCTCTTGAATTGCAGTCCCTTCACTCCAAGGAGTTTAAGGGTTCGCACAAGTGAATGGCCAGCGAAGCCGCGGCACCCGACCTCGACAGGCTCACAACGGGCTTTCCAGCCGTTGTTCCAGCAATCAGAGATGAGCTCGGCATATTTAGCCTTCTTTCACTCGTTGGCCTCATCAATGCGGTCCTCCCAGGGAACAGTCAGTTCTATTAGGACCACTTGCTTGGTGGACACCGATGCTAACACCATGTCTGGGCGGAGAAGAGTGGTTGTGATGTTATCTGGGAACTTAAGCTGACTGCCAAGATCAGCTTGGAGTTTCCAGTCGCACGCTGTGGTGAGGAGCCCCCCCGAAGAGCTAGGCTGGTGTTGATTTGCCCTCTGTCCCAGTCTTATGAAAGAGATTAACTTTTTGGGGGTAGCCTGAGTCTTGCTGTGTTGGATCACCATGCAAATGGCGTCCGCCAAAGATCTTAAAACTTGGTCATGGAGCCAGCGGTATCGCCCCTCTCCTAGCGCCTTCGGACAGCAGCTCAGGATATGCTCCAAGGTGCCCCTTCTCTGGCACAGCTTGCAATCAGGAATATTGACCAGGCCCCAGGTGTGCAGATTGGCCAGGCTCGGAAGGACGTCATAAACTGACTGGATGAGGAACTTGATGCGTAGTGGCTCCGCTCTCCACATCTCTGCCCAAGTAATCTTGCGGGATTCTGCATGCTCCCACCGAGTCCACGCACCCTGCTTGGACATGCCAACCATCTTGCTGTATCGATATTCCTCCTCCTCCGCTCTTATCTCATCCTGAACCAGCTGACGCTTCTCCTTTCCACGGGCTAGATCGTAATGCAGCTTTGGAAAGCAATTCAGAAATGCCCGCCCCGTTGCGACTGAGCCTACCATCATCTTATGCCTCAGTGGCGCTTCAGCTCTGGTGATGGTCTCCTGAGCCTGCCACTTTCTTCCGGTCTTCACGAGGATCCCTGCTGATGCGACTTTGACGTCTGCGGAGTCCCTGTACAACATTGCCTCTCTGGAGCGGGTGACTTTGAACTCCTCTGTCAGTCCACTGAAAGGGAGCTGCAGTTTGATAGAATGGCCATACAGGGCGATGCTGCTCAAGGATCTCGGAAGCCCCAGCCATCTCCTGATAAACTGATAAACACAAAATTCTAACAAATAAACGGGCAGCAACGACATAAAAATTTTAAACTGCAACTTTAACAAAACCACACTACAAATAAGCTGAAGCAGACAAATAACTAAATTGAACCCGCTGCCTAATTCTAAATATTAAAAAGTAGTCATACATGAACTTAAAGGGCATATCTCACTCCAGTCAACATCATCTTTTAAAAGTTATATACCAGCTTATGAATCATTACTTCCAACTCTATCGTGTGAGACCTAAATAAAATTAGCCATACAGTGTCTGAAAAATGCACAGAGATGCAGAGCTATTTTCAGCCATAAAAGTGACGTAACCCCAGGTGCTGAGTATTAGCTGTCTGAAGGTCAGTGTCCACTTCATGACTTACTCAAGGACACAGAAAGTGGAGTTACTGGTAGCACTTAGCATAGCCTTCGCTTTAGCTCAGCTTAGCCAGTAAGCCAAAGGTCTTGGGGCTGGTTCACATTACTGTCCTAAAAGGGGTCACTCATCTTCACGATTCTCATGATCACAGAAGTGCTTTCCTCAGCGAGACTGTCCCCCGGTGCAAACCACAAACATGGCTGTTTGTATGCTTTTGGGAGAGGAAACACGCTTAAAGAATTTTCTCCTGACCACATGGCAAGAAAAGATAAAATCTGTCGTTAGATAGATCCATTATGTTTTGAAGCCCATTCTCACACTGTGCTTCACTTGTGCTGTTTGTACAAGATGGGCGATTAAAAAGAACCCTCTAACATAAAATGTCACCAAAATACATATTCCTGACAGCTTGAGGTTTCTGAGTGTTTGTCAGAGGAATGTGAAATCAAGGTAACTTCCTCATGTTTATGACTTAATTTCTCTGGGCATACAGCACCAAAATAAAATGAAATGCATCAATATTTTCAGAATCATTTATTTAGAATAGTTGGCTCATTTGACATTTTATTAACGAGTGATATGTAATTTAAGAATGCCACGTACAACTTTGAAATCTAGTTCTTTGCAGCCCACCAAAAACTTTAGTCACAATTTTGATCAAAAGATGAAATGAAGTATTTCTGTGCATATACAGTAGGGAAAATAAGTATTTGATCCACTGTCGATTTTGCAAGTCTTCCCACCTACAAAGAATGAAGAGGTCTGTAATTTTTATTGTAGGTACACTTCAATTACGAGAGACAGAAGCTAAAACAAAAACCTAGAAAAAAACATTAAATGATTTGTAAATAATTAATTTGTATTTTATTGCATGAAATAAGTATTTGATCACCTACCAACGAACAAGAATTCTGTCTCTCAGAGTTGTTAGTTGTTCCTTAACCCCTTCTAAGCCTGTATATCCCATTCTGACAAGCCAAAATGAGGCAGGTGGTAGGGGCTTCAGAAGCCCTCTTATTCTGCACTCTTTACCTGTATTAATTGCACTTGTTTAAACTTGTTACCTGTATAAAAGACACCTGTTCACACACAATCACACTCCAACCTATCCACCATGGCCAAGACCAAAGAGCTGTCTAAGGAGACCAGGGACAAAACAGTACACCTGTACAAGGCTGGGATGGACTACAGGACAACAGGCAAGCAGCTTGGTGAGAAGACAACTACTGGGTAATTATTTGAAAAGGGAACAAACATGACTGTCAATCTCACCTCGTGGGGTAAGGATGATTCTGAGAAAGCCCAGAACTACATGGGAGGATCTGGTCAATGACCTGAAGAGAGCTGGGACCACAGTCACAAAGATTACATTAGTAACACACAAGAACGCCATCATGGTTTAAAATCGTGCAGGGCAGCAAAGTCCCCCTGCTCACGCCAGCACATATCCAGGCCCGTCTGAAGTTCACCAGTGACCATCTGGATCATCCAGTGGAAGCATGGGAGAAGGTCATGTGGTCAGATGAGACCAAAATAAAGCTTTTTGGTTTCAATTCCACTAGTGTTTGGAGGAAGAAGGATGAGAACAACCCCAAGAACACTGTCCCAACTGTGAAACACTGGGGTGGAAACATCACAATTTGGAGGTGCTTTTCTGCAAAGGGGACAAGACGACTGCACCGTATTAAAGGGAGGATGGATGGGGTCATGTATTGCGAAATTTTGGCAAACAACCTCCTTTGTTCAGTAAGAGCATTGAAGATGGGTCGTGGCTGGGTCTTCCAGCATGACATGACCCCAAACACACAGCCAGGGCAACTAAGCAGGGGCTCCATAAGAAGCATTTCAAAGTACAGGAATGGCCCAGTCAATCTCCAGACCTGAACTCAATGGAAAATCTTTGAAGGGAGCTGAAACTCGAAAGATCTGGAGAAGATCTGTATGGAGGAGTGGACCAAAATCCCTGCTGCAGTGTGCAAGCTTGGTCAAGAACTACAGGAAACATCTGACCTGCAAACAAAGGCTTCTGTCCCAAATATTAAACTCTGTTTTTCTATTGTATCAAATACTTATTTCATGTAATAAAATAGAATTATATAAAAATCATACAATGTGATTTTCTGAATTTTTTTTTTAGATTCTGTCTCTCTTAGTTGAAGTGTACCTATGATAAAAATTACAGACCTCTCCATTCTTTGTAGGCTGGAAAACCTGTGTATCAAATACTTATTTTCCCCACTGTAGTCTGTCAAAAGTGGCCAGAAACTAAGAATATCACAATTTAAACATTCAAACAAGTTTTCTATTTTAAAAATAATTTAATATTAAGGTTTTGTTTTTTTTTAATTAAACACACGTGAACACATTTTAATGACTTCTCTCTGGCCCCTTGCCGTTCCACCATGGCCCACCAGGGGGCTGAGACCCACAATTTTGGAAATCATTGCTATGAGGTTCCATGGTTCAAGGCCACCAGGGTCCCATTTGCCAAGTACCTGTGGAGTTCTACTGTGAAGGACATCCATGGTAAAACTTGGAACACCTTAAAATGTGGATCCATGTTGGATGTGCTGTTCCAACCTCAAGTAAAATTAGTTTAAAACTAAACAGATTTAAATGTGTGATCAATGACAGTAGTGAGTATTGCGTGCTCTGTCGTGTAGTAATGTTGAAGTATTATCACGCCTTCATGGGAACCTCGGGTCCTCAGATCAGGAACGTCTGGTTTTATTTTATTAATTTTTATGAAGACAAGACTTAAAATTAAAAGGCTGTCAGACATTTGCTCCTCAAACCCCATCAAAACCTCTCATTTTTAAAAGTCTGTGTTCTTTACGTCGTAACTGCATGTTCCCTTTGCACATTGTCTTGCATTTTTTCCCACCGTTTCCATTTTCCCTTTTGCTAAAGCACTTTGACTAACCTTCAGTAAACGCTTTTGTAATAACCACTTTGAAAAGTGCAATATGAATGTAACTGGCTCACACTCTGTTCTGGTCTTCGTATCATCTCAACAGCTATGAGCGCACCTTCAATTTCACCTCTGTGTTCAATTCAAGATCTCCTGACTCTACGTAGGACTGTTTTTTTTTTTTAACCTGATCACCTTTTGGCCGTCTGTCAGCAGGATTAAACAGATGAACTCCAAATTTGGTAGACTGATTAATATAGACCACCTGTTAAACTGGTGCAGACTCTTCAGTTTACATTTATTTTTTCTATTTTTGAGTTCTTATCTCTACAAACCCCTTGGGGGTGAATCTGTATTAGTGGAGGTCTATTCAAATTTGGTGTTGCTTATCTTGATCTTACAGAGTATAAGTGCACCTGTCCAAAAAAAAAAAAAAAGGAAAAACCCACATACAAATCACACTAGAATACAAGTTGCACCATTTTTCAGTGTTATCTCTGTAATTTGGGATTTTTGTGCATTATTGTAGTGTACTTTCATTATTGTTATTTTTGTCTTCTATTATTAGAGTATTTTGGTTTGTTTTGAGTCATGCAAAAAGGCAGATTAACGTTAATGAATGCTTGATTACTTGGTATACAATTTGCATGCTTCTCCCCCCCCAATCTGTTAAAAAAAGCAACTTATATTCTGTGAAATGCGCCATTTAATTTTCACAGCAATGGCATGATGTTCTATATTTCAGATCCTCAAAAACTAGTAGATACACTTTTGTGGAAATCTTAGTTATAACTACCTAATGACAAAAACGCAAGAAGAATTTTGTGCACATCCTCAAAGCTTGGGAAGCCTGTACACACTAAGAAAATAGTGCCAGGTAAAAATACAGAAGTACCAGAATAAAACCCTGCATCTCAACAGCAGCCATGACTAACAATTGAGTGCACGTCGCCCCTTACAGGCCAGTTCAGTTTATTTTGGCATCCCCACCTAGCAGCCCTCTAGCAGGGGTGGTGGCCAAGTGGTTAATGCGCTTGGTTTCAGTTCAGAAGGTTCCGGGTTCAAATTCCACCCCTGCCACATTTCTCCATGTAATGTAGAGTTGCGTCAGGAAGGGCATCTGGCGTAAAACTTGTGCCAATTCAACATGCAGATCCACCTTGGATTTGCTGTGGTGACCCCAAGTGCAAACAAGGGAGCAGCCGAAGGGACTTACTTTTTATCTAGCAGCCCTCTGACAGGGGCAATAGTAATGAAATTGTTGTGAGGAGAGAAAAAAAAAAAAGGAAGAGCTACCAACATGTAATAATGCTGTTAATCGCAACATGAGATTCCTGGATTGTTCCACCATGCCCAAACATGTACACAGTGACTGGGAGTGAGACATTATCACTAAAGGAGAGGCAGAAATGATGCAGCTGCTGCTTATAAAGTGCCTCCTTTTATTCCCATTTGTAACAGATTTTTTCCCCCCCTTTATAAATATGAGCAATGGCACAGACCTCCACCTGTCTGGACTCTAATAATCTCCTTTGTCGCAGTTATGATTTGTCCGCTGAAGATCATCCTGCACGGTCTGCTGGTCTAAACAACCTGACCTAGAACATTAACAGCACAAACAAACAATCTGAGCTTTGCTCTCCAGGTGTGAATTGCCTCATTCTTCTCCATTTCCTTCACCACCACCCCCCCCCCCCCCACTTCAAATTCCTACATTCACGATTCAACATGACCTCATCTCCTCCACCTACAACTACCTAAAGTCTGTATGTCACATTTTTAGCACCGCCTTTTCCACTCTGTAGCTGTGAAAGGTGAATCAAAGGCAAAAGCTGCATGCACCGTCACTCCAATCACAGCCACTTAAAGCTGTAACACCTTCAGAATAGAAAGTGACACCTTGGTGGCTTTCCTCACTTGTCTCCTTCAAACACAATCACTCAGGTTTTTGATGGCAGACTGACTCAAGACACCATCCCACCATATTCACACAGAATATATTTTCTTTTATTCAGATTTTGTTGAGGTTATGGCTTATATGTAAGGGGGTAGATACTGCATAGTTTGTTTGCTTTTTTGGTTCTTGCGACACTTTCCAATACATTTCTATCAATGCATAAAGGCCCCCCCACCCACTCAAAACAACAAAAAAACAAAACAAAAAACCTCAAATTTCTCTATAAAGATTGTATATTTTCTGTGCAATCATGGCAAGATGTCAAGCGTTGCTATGTGAACACCTTGGTGGGAGACTGGCTGTAATAACTGGTTGGCTGGGTTTCTGAGTAATCTTGTAATCAGGTTGACTGATGCCTGGTGTTGGTAACTGTGAGCTTCAAGCTAGAAACAAGGTTGGAAATTAAGCCAAATGTTAAACAGTGAGTGAAAGGCTGAGATGGATTGCACCGTTTCTAAATGCCTTTGCCTCGCCTGCCTTTCCCACATGAACAATTTCTCTTTCCTCCTCATCTCTACTGCAACACTTCTTAGAATTTCCCTCTGGGTATTTCTGCTTTTTTTGTATTAATGCACTTCATGTAGTGTCAGCACAAAGACAGATTTATGAATGTAAACACTTGTGTGCACTCTTAGTGGAAACACACGGCCAGTTTGTTTTGACAATGTTCCAATACGCTGATGATGTATTTGTTTAACAAAATGACATTCTAAATTTAGACTCCACATCCCCCAGGACAGGCTAAAAATGGAGTCATGCCCTTGTGCAGAGTTTGTGTACAAATCTGTAGAGTTGATTTTTCTATTCTTTTTTGCTTGTATGGTTATGGCTGTAATGTAAAGTCTGTGTTTAGTGTGTTTCCACAATAGTAAAAGTGTTGCCTGTGATTACCGTTCCCAATCAACAATAGGAACAAATGTGGAGTGCAGTCTGAATTTTCATATTCATGTACTCTAGTATTAAACATTCACATTCAGCTAGTGACAACTCCTTTCCACTGCATTTTCAGAGTTTAACCCTTTAACTATGGGCTGTGCAAACTTATTAATGGATAAAACACTGAGCATCTACTAGATGGAAAAGTACTACAGAAGTGCATTATTTCCTTCTATTATTTTACAATCATTTTTATGAAATATTCCTATGTTGCAGATAACCACTTTTAGAATGATTTTTTTTTTAAACACTGGTCAAAAAAATTAAAATATTGTGCTGTGTAGCGTGCCACTCAATATTGAAGCTATTGATAAAGCTTCAGTTAAAGTAATTGTCAGGACAGTGCATAGCACTATTAAAACTGATTTTTGGCACTGCACATTGTGACATTTTCAGTCATTTTTTGTGTTAATCTGTTTTTGTTCAAAAATAACTTACATTCTGAAGTAATTGCTCACAGCTGTTAGTCTATTTTAAGGATTTCTACAATATTCTTACGTTTGTTAAAAAAGTTATTTATGATATCCAATTTTTTTTTTAAATACAAAACTTTTGAGTTGTTGAGCTGCCAGTAAATATTATAATACTACATGCAAAGTTTGTCCGCTTTTTTCTTTTCACATTATAAACAAATCATGGGGAGACAATAAAAATCAGAAACTATATTCTTGAGTGGCACCCTAGTGCTGTGGTTCCTAAAATATGTGAATATTCATAGAATTTCAAAGTTGATTATAAAAGCAAACTTCCTACATTGTAAATAAGATTGTATAGCATTGCTTTCAACACTTCAGTTAAAATTATTGCAGCAACAGTGGCATTTTTGTAACATTGTGAGTGTTGCTGTCAAAGCAGATTCATTAAAAAAATAATTAGCTGCAAAGAAAAGTTGTTTGAACTACCTAAAAAAAAACCACACATCAAAATGTACAAAAGCTCCAAAAAGCTCCAAAGGCTTGTTAATGTTGCCATTTTGAGAAAAAGAAAGATGAAATCTTAAGGAAACAAGGAAGATACAGAGGAATATCTGAGAAGGAAACAGGCAGATGGAGGGAGACGTGTCAAAGTTTCTCTCAGTGTGGAAATTGCACGATCTCTTGTTGGCGCTTGCATAATGTGTGTGTATGTGTGTGAGATTATTGCAAGCGCTGTATATATGTGACCGTGTACTCCTGTGCAACGATGTTGTGTTAATTTGATCAGCAGCAACAGCTTGCTTCACAGCGTGAGAGAGCGAGCGAGCTGCAGAATGAGGAAACAAAATAGAAAGTAGGAATGAATAATAAATTAAAGAAGATGGAAGGAAAGAAAAAATGACAAGAGTAAGATAGGAAGAAAACAAAATGGCCAACACCTAAAACACTCATTCTTGCAATAAAAAAAAGGGGGGGGGGGGGGTCAAAAATACTTTAATTTTTCCTGACGTTATTCCACTTTGCTGAGCTGAACCCAAAGTGTAATAACTAATTCTATATCAGCCACAAATGTTTCCTCAAGTCTAAAGAAAATTGGTTTAAGAGTACACATGCACTGTACCACAAAAGGTAAAAAGAACAACTGCATGAAAATTGTTGTTACAAAGGTAACAAAACTCAGCAACATGTTAATGTCAAAGCCAACATGTATGTTCTACATGAAGATTTAATGGATTAATGGCATCCTGAGGTCAGCCAGTTTGGATACCAAGTCACAGAGGAGAGACTGAGATGGCCTGGACGTGCAGAGGAGGGACCCAGATTATATAGGGAGAAGGATGCTGAGGATGGAGGCACCAGGCAGGAGGAGAAGAGGGAGGACAAAGAGGAGGTTTATGGATGTGCTGAGGAATGACATGTTGGTGGTTGGTGTGACAGAGGAAGATACAGAGGACAGGGTGAGATGCAAACGACTGATCTGCTGCGGCGCCCCCTAATGGGAGCAGCCGAGAGAAGAAGAATGACATGCTGTGCAAAGGCAGGAGTGGTGGCCAAGAGGTTAGTGCAGAAGGCTCCTAGTTCAAACCCTACCCCTGCCACATTTTTCAGTGCAATATGGAGTTTGGTCAGGAAGGGCATCCGGAGTGAAAATTGTGCCAAATAAACATGCAGATCTACCTCAAGTATGCAAGAGAAGTAAAGATCTCTTGCTCACCTGACTGTTTTTATTTTTATATATCCTTATTTGTTTTCTAGAAAACAAGGGGGAAAAAAAAAAAAAGCAAAAATAGGCCAGTCAGGTGGGCGTGTCTGTGCGTCCCCGTGTGAGGTGCAGCGCACCTCTGGGGCACTGGGGCTTTGCACAGGCAATCAGAAAACTCAAACTCCTGCTCCTTTCAATCTGTCCCGGACAACAGCTGATGGAAGCGATGCGCATGCCTGCTTCATCCACACATCTCACCTGTTCGCCTCACGGCTCGCGCATGAACCTGCCTGGCCACCACGGCGGAACTCATACACAACTAATCCAGAGAGCAGACAAGAGAGAGACAGAGCCAACATTCACAGGCTCATGTGACAGGTGAACTTGTAGTGACCGATCTGTGACATGAGACCATCTTTAACCTAAATGTAAACATCCAAATAGTTGCACTATTCCTGACCAGTGCACCAAAAGACATACAGGCCAGGGAATCCAAAACATTCAACCACAATCACGTTACTGATGGCCTAAATAACGTGTTTTTCCCCCACGAGACGGGAGGAGACACAGAATGAATGCAGCTCCATTATATGTGCCTAAATTCTCAGCGTGTCGCGGGTGAGAGTGGGATTGGACAGACCCATTGTGAAACCGGGTGGGAGTGTGACACACATGTTGCAGGTGCTGGCGGAAACTGTCAGATATTCAGCCGGAGCCATGCTGGGCCCTGGTGCTGCAGAGCTCTGTCTGCCACACCCCCGTAAACAGCTGGTTTCTAGAGACAGAAGGAAGACACGTGCGCATGCGGGGGGAAATTCAACCTAAGAACTGTCTATTCAATGGCCTGCAACGCCACCCACCGCCGTTATCCACCCAGACCTTGGGTGTGGCATTGTGGGGTTTCGTGCTATGTTGTTTTTATTCCCCGTCTTCATTTACTTTACTGTGGGGGACAGTTTGTCTGCATTCGACTTGCACTACGAGTAGTCCACCGGGATTCAGGTGCTGCTGCACTACTAACTGCACGAATCATTCATGCTAGCTCCGTACCACATTCTGGATATTTGTACACAGCTGCATCAATGTCTGTCCCATACGATTGCAGCTCGAATTACGTTTGTTTTTCCAACTTGTGTGATTCGTACAGCTTTCGTGCTCTTATGTGATGAGCCCTAGAAATGTTTTGCATTTCCTGGCTGCACCTCTCTTTCTCCATTACAGATCTGAGTGAACATTCTCACAATATTTGGTGAACAGTGCTTTATTCATAGTTTTAAAGTGGTCCTGATGCGTTAAAAATAAAAAAAAAAAAACAAAAAAAACTGGCTGAAGGAACTAAGGAAAAAATAAAACAAAATGGGATAAAGAAAAATATACAGGAGAAGAACAAAGATTCTGACAAATATAATCAACACAAGGACAGAGGTGGAAAAGAGCATTGTGGGATTGATCATGTACTGCAACTGTATCTCAACAATAAACCATGTCAACCAAACACCCGGTGGTTAGAGGTGATGAAGTCCATAAGCAAACATTCGAGCATTCCGAGAGCTTCCGATTTGTCACACTGAAGGGAATCCTGGCCCTCAGCACCAACACCCCACTATGACACACACACACGACAAAACACATACAAGAAACTGCAGAAATCCATTTTACTTAAACTGCAGCCTGTTACAGAAGTTCAGATATGTCTCAAGAACACCATCCTGGAGAAGCACTGAAACATTTTAAAGTGTTTTTGTTTTTAATAAGTCATTAGCAGTTTCTGTCCAAGTGCTTTTTGAAAAAATAAATCAAGAAGACATTGGGCACAACAAAGAAAATCAATCCCATCCACACTCATTTCTGCAACCCTGAGTGGGCAGATGTCCAAACAAATACCTCAGGTGAACGGTGAGAAGTTCAGTTTCCATTTGAAAGCTGCTCCTGTTGCTGCAAGCAGTCTTTGCTTCCATTTCAGAGACCATGATCTCAGACTTGAAAGAAAGGACTTATCCCTGTCCGGAAAGGAACTGGTGATCACCTCATTTGCAATGACTGTTCTTTGTGTGAGGCATGGTCCTTGCAATGGTCCTTCACTGGTGGAAAACAAATGGCTAGTCATGGTGACAAACACCATAACTATGACTAGCTCTAGAAATTCTTCACAATAGGTCGGCCTGAAACCACTGGTTTTGGAGTTCCGTCACATATCTTACTCAACTCTAGAGCTGCCACAAATAACTATTTTGACAGTCGCGTACTCAACGATTATTTCTGCAATTAGTCGATTAGTCAGATCATACGTTAATTGCAGCTTATTGTATTTTATCGATATTGATACCATTATCGATTCTGCTCATCAATCCGATTCCTTATCGATTCCTCTTGTGAATTTTCTGTGTACTAAAAGTAGGCTTTATAGGTTTTCTATGTCAACAACATTCTATCGAGTCTTAAAGAAAATATGAAATTGGTCACTGGATCCTTGATCTCTGAACACAGAAAAAAATCTGTAGTTTGTGTCAAAAGCATTTCCTTTCAGACATTAACGGCATGGATGTCTATGCATACGTCTGAGCTGAGCTCAGCTGGCTGCTGGAGTCTGCAGCCATACAGTCTTGGGCTGCTGCACGTCAGCCAGGACGTCTCATTTTTGGTGGAAAAAAAACATTTTGATCGATTGCAGTTTATTGTTTTGATTACAACGTGCTGAAAGAGATGTCATTTGATTTAAACAGTGATTTGTTTCAAAGTTATAAATTCTGAGCGGACTCTACTCGGACAGCAGCGCAGCGTTTGGAGCAACAGAACGGAGGACGATTCTCATTTCTTTCTTGCAACAAGACACGAGTCCCAGTTAGTCACTTTAATCCACACAAAAATGACAACATATTTTAATGGCTTTGAGAGGGGTTAAGAAGCAGAGTTGCCGCTTCTGAAGGGGAGTGAAGCAAAGATACAACGAAGCAGCGGATCGAAGCACTGCTTCATTGGTTCAAAGTAAATGGCAAAAGCAACAGTCGACATAGTCGTGACTAGTTGTGGCAGCCCTGCTCAACTCTGGTATAATATGATCCCTGTAAGTCCACCAAATACACACACCTCATATCTGATCCCATTCTTCTCTCTCCCACTCCTTCCATTTCTCATAGTTTAGTGACATTTGATCACATCTTTGTTTAGAAAACAAAGCCCCTTTCAGAGTTTCAAAGGATATGGCTTTCTTTTACAAACAGTTTCTTCTTCTTCTTTCCTGGTTAAAAAAAAAAAAAAAAAAAAAAAAACATTTTCTCTGTTTTGTGTGCATGTTCGTGATGGAGAACTGTGTTCTCGGGGTGACTTTTGTGTATCCGAGTGGCCAATTTGTGAGTGTTTGGGTAGAGATTTATTAACAAGATTGAAAACGTTGATGGAACAGCCATTAATAAGTGGGGAAATTTGTTGTCTGATAACTTGCCAGTATGTCGGACTCTAATATGACTCATTGTCTGGCTCTGCCTTAAGCTCGGTGACTAAGGAACAAGAAAGAGTGGCAGATGAGACACAAAAAGCAAAGTCAGGCAGCAAGATCAATCAATCAATCAATTTTTTTTTTTATATAGCGCCAAATCACAACAAACAGTTGCCCCAAGGCGCTTTATATTGTAAGGCAAGGCCATACAATAATGATGTAAAACCCCAACGGTCAAAACGACCCCCTGTGAGCAAGCACTTGGCTACAGTGGGAAGGAAAAACTCCCTTTTAACAGGAAGAAACCTCCAGCAGAACCAGGCTCAGGGAGGGGCAGTCTTCTGCTGGGACTGGTTGGGGCTGAGGGAGAGAACCAGGAAAAAGACATGCTGTGGAGGGGAGCAGAGATCGATCACTAATGATTAAATGCAGAGTGGTGCATACAGAGCAAAAAGAGAAAGAAACAGTGCATCATGGGAACCCCCCAGCAGTCTACGTCTATAGCAGCATAACTAAGGGATGGTTCAGGGTGACCTGATCCAGCCCTAACTATAAGCTTTAGCAAAAAGGAAAGTTTTAAGCCTAATCTTAAAAGTAGAGAGGGTGTCTGTCTCCCTGATCTGAATTGGGAGCTGGTTCCACAGGAGAGGAGCCTGAAAGCTGAAGGCTCTGCCTCCCATTCTACTCTTACAAACCCTAGGAACTACAAGTAAGCCTGCAGTCTGAGAGCGAAGCGCTCTATTGGGGTGATATGGTACTACGAGGTCCCTAAGATAAGATGGGACCTGATTATTCAAAACCTTATAAGTAAGAAGAAGAATTTTAAATTCTATTCTAGAATTAACAGGAAGCCAATGAAGAGAGGCCAATATGGGTGAGATATGCTCTCTCCTTCTAGTCCCCGTCAGCACTCTAGCTGCAGCATTTTGAATTAACTGAAGGCTTTTAGGGAACTTTTAGGACAACCTGATAATGAATTACAATAGTCCAGCCTAGAGGAAATAAATGCATGAATTAGTTTTTCAGCATCACTCTGAGACAAGACCTTTCTGATTTTAGAGATATTGCGTAAATGCAAAAAAGCAGTCCTACATATTTGTTTAATATGCGCTTTGAATGACATATCCTGATCAAAAATGACTCCAAGATTTCTCACAGTATTACTAGAGGTCAGGGTAATGCCATCCAGAGTAAGGATCTGGTTAGACACCATGTTTCTAAGATTTGTGGGGCCAAGTACAATAACTTCAGTTTTATCTGAGTTTAAAAGCAGGAAATTAGAGGTCATCCATGTCTTTATGTCTGTAAGACAATCCTGCAGTTTAGCTAATTGGTGTGTGTCCTCTGGCTTCATGGATAGATAAAGCTGGGTATCATCTGCGTAACAATGAAAATTTAAGCAATACCGTCTAATAATACTGCCTAAGGGAGAAAGCCAACCGGACTGAGGCATTTGGGTGCCACTGTGCTGGGTAAGCGCTCCTCAATATGATTATAAATTGTCTCGTCTCCATCTTTTTGTGCCAGTCATGTCCTTGAACAGAGTCAATGAAGGAGGCGTCTTTCCAAGCCGGGAAAGCCTCTGCAGACACCGAGCAAAGTGAGTCAGGGAGGGGAAAAGGCAATGCTGGCTCAGAGCAAAAGGAAAGCTCCAGCAATTAGTGTGAAATGTGACAGTATGCATCAAGAAAAAGCAACATTTAAATGCTGGACTGATAAAGATTTGTGTGAAGAGAAAAAACTGCCAGCATCATCAAGCTGAGCCATGAAGCGAAGCAGGATGAAGAGGAGCGTGTGCCAGTGTCATTAACAGAGACGCGGCACATTTTGCCATCCTTGATGAAATAAAGTTTAAAAGCTACTTTGATCTTTAAGCGTAACATAATGGATACAATTTAGATACTGTAACAGATTGGTTACAGATTCCAACAAAGAAAACCACAACTGAAAGGTAAACAAAAATGCACTTACTGTCCCACAAAGGGCAAACAAAAACAATTAGCTGATAGGTGATCATTCCAACTGGCAACAGTCCTGATGATGTTAGCAAAGGGGTACAAAAAAAAAAAAAATTATATGCAAAACACAAATGAGCCCCCATGATAGAGTAATTGGCACAAATGCAAGACGCTTTTCAAAGTCTTTCACGTGTCCAGTTTGTCGGGGGGGGGGGGGGGGGGGGCTTGGTTTAAAACTATAATTTATAGTTATATTTATAAATGCTGTCAGTTGACATTCAAAGACAAAACCCTATAAATATGCAATATTGAAATTCATGTCAGATTTGCATAGATTAATGTCTTGGTTCTTCGGTTTAGGTGAGGCACTTTGATGACTGCTGCCGATGGGGAGATTCTCTGGAAGTAGACCAGATAATCCAGCTAATCCATCTGATCAGACGCAGCTTCATCGTTTCCGCCCTCAGTCTCATTCTGCTGGATACTCTCAACGTGAAGGGTTAAAAGGTCAGAGCAGGGAAAAAGGACGACATCAAAAAGGAATTATTGTGCCTTTGCCTTAAGTCACTACAAGAGGAAAAACAGCAGAATAATCATGAGAAAAAAAAAGACGACAGAACAGGGAAGTGATCCTCTGCTAGTTTAAGATCCGCTGCATAAACTGAGAACAGAGTATATGAGGAAACCCATCTGCAATTAGCTTCTCTTTTGTTCAACCATCATATCAGTTGGTCTCTTTGTACGTTTCGTTATGAAAAGGACGTCCTCATTTAAACCTCACACACACCAAGCTGTATAAAAATAACGTTTTTAGAAAGCCACATCCCTTCCAGCACAATCACCCAACTGCCTAGAACAGTGATTCTCAACCGGGGTGCCGCGGCACCCTAGGGTGCCGTGATCGATCGTCGCGGGTGCCGTGGGTATTTTTCATATTCGCGATTATTTTTCATATTCGCGATTACCGTGAATTATTTTATCCATAAAGCATAAAACGACTCAGAATCTGACGTCAAACGTGCTGCAGCCTCGCTCTCGTCTTAAGGCGGGACAATAACAAGGAGGCTGACGGCCGATTAAAACAGTGTCGTCTCCTTCAAAAGCCGTCTAAAATGCGGAGCTGTCGGTGTGTGTGTCTGTGCCTGTGTGCGCGCGCGCGGAGTTAACAGGCTGCAGACTGCGAGGGAGGGGGTGGGTGAGGGAGATTCCTGAATGCAGGCGCGACACGTTCAGTGCGCAGCGAGCGCGGAGCAGAGAGGATTTTAACCCGAGTAAACAAAACCAAAACATGAAGCTGCCTTTACTTCTCTCTGAACTTTCTCTAAAGGTGTGATTCTGCCGTTACCGTCCTGTTCACACCATGTGCGCTTCGTATGCTGAATTTATGAGATCATGAGATGAAATAAACGGTCAAATATCTTTAAAAACATATTTAAAAATGAGAATATATGAATGAACTGAGCCACAAAAAAAACAAAAAAAACAATGTTTAGACGCAGAGATCACAAAAAGCAGGTGAGAACTCTAAACTTTAACAGCTGTTATTTTCCAAAGGTACGAGTATTTATTTGTTCAATCTTGAGCTTAATGTAGTGTTTAAGCACAAAACGTGACTGATGAGGAGAAACAATTTCAGAAATGCAACAGAAACAACCACAATTCAGAAAAAGTTGGGACTGTATGTAAAATGAAGATAAAAATAAAAATGTTGCACTATTCCCAGTTTCTCCACTCACAGAAGCCAAACGTTCTTCCAGAGTTGTGTAATTATACTACAATAGTAGAATATAAAGAGGGGGAAAAAAAGAAAAAAAAACAGAAAATATATTCGTCAATCGCAATTATTTGTCTGACAATTAATCATCTCCAGAAATTCCTAATCGTGACAGCCCTACTTGAGATCAGAGCGTAAAATGCTTGGGGATTTTCAAAATGCGGTGTTTTCTGTATCGATTTTCTATTGCGATAATTGGTTTTGCGCAAAACCAGAGGTAATAGCATTATAATATTATTTTGGTTGGTGGTGTGCCGCAGGATTTTGTAAATATAAAAAGGGTGCCGTGGCTCAACAAAGGTTGAAAATCACTGGCCTAGAATACTGTACCTCTCTACCTCTTACTCAAAGTCGTTCAATGAGATCCACAAATAACCCATGGCAGCTTTCGCAATCAATCATTTCAGCTGCAATGAAAAGTTTTAGCCACAAAGTCCTTAAAATTCACCGTTTTTGCTGCGGCACTCATCAGTTTGCCAAATCGGTGACGTGTTTTACGTGAGACTTTGTTCTTTAGTAAAATAAAAACAAGCCCATAGTCTGCACTAACAAATGGCGCCCTGCACAAACTTTAATAAGCTTATCACTGATTAGAGGACACTTTTCTGCATAAGACTTTTAGGAACTACAGTTGAGTGAATTTGATCTTTGACATTTTGAACCCAAAATCAATAGATGTCTTGGGGTCACCATGCTAAACATTGCAGTTTTGATGGTAATCAGGCAATTAGTAAAGAAGGTGTTGCGCTCACAAGATTGTTGCAAAGTATGTGCCACTGACCTTGATCTTTGACCTTTTGACCACAAAGGCAACCAGCTTCCTGATGTCAACGTATGCAGCTTGGTGACAAAACATCAGGTAGTGATAAAATATGTTATTGGGCTCAAGATTTTTTAACAAGAACACTCTAGTGACCTTGGTGGTTTCTTGAGGTTCAGCATATAATGTGTAAACCAAGTTTATTTTCTTCAAAAGGTTTTTTACGAAGTATAGTTGAGTGATTTTGACCCCCAAAACAACAGAATTGTTGGGGTCATGACGCCGAACACAACACAAGTTTGGTGACAATCGACCAGTACAACTGAAGATATCTCACAACTGAAATGTTACATGACTGACTAAGGGAGTGAGCAACTCCTTGCACACAGTGACGTCGCACCCACTGGCTGCACCACCGGCAAAGTGAAATAGTCCAATGTCGCTCTTCACCTACTTTTCCCCCACATCGTTTAAAGAGAACTCAGTAGCTGTTAGAGAGAAAAAACAAAGCTTTTCTTTGAAATAGCTTGAGGCAGCCACGTGTGTGCGCTCATGTATGAACACGTGGCCACGCTACAGGATAGATCATCCAACATTTGCACGTCAAAGCACGCCAGGCATGCACACAATCACCCACATTTTACAACTGTTTATAAAATTGCAGTGAAGGAATTTGGGGATCACAAACATATTTGAATTAAAAAGATAAACTCAAAATCTTTGAATTTATGAACATATTAATAAAAATAACTGACAATATTTCAAAACAAAAGTCAACTCAAGCCACAATAATTGTTTGATATTCCATAAGGTCATAAATGATTGAGAATTTTGAGGGAGAAAAGGTGATACATGTATACAAATCGACACCCTTTTGCTGCATTCACATGCTGACTGTCAAACAGTCACACCAGTTATTCAATCATTTCAACTCCACTATGTTCAATTACAAAGGCAGGAAAACAAAGTACCAATGTCCAAATACTTATGGACCAGACTGTAAACATCCATACATAAAAACATGCTGGTATAGTCAAAAAGAGTGATGAGGAGAACAAAATGTACAATTTCGAAAAACACCGGTGTTGCACAAGTGGTGGGATTGCGTGAGTGTGTGTTGCGGTGAATGTCTTTAGCTTCCTGTCAAAGAGGCAGTCAAAAGAAAAAGGAAAAAAAAAAAAAACCAAAGCCGTAAAACTATTTTTGGCTACGTACAAAGAGACTTTATAAAACAACTTACTGTGTACAGAAATGCTGATCAAAGAAAAAGAAAAAAGTCAGAGATAAAACATGCAAAGTGAAAAGACATACAAATGTTCTGAATTTAAATGAACGCCAGCGACAGGGCAAAGTGTGACAGAAATGGAGCATCAGAGGAAGCATTTTGGCCTCCTGTGTTATTAATGAAGAGACGCTGTAGTGACTAAAGGCCCGACATGCACTCTGCAGGGTTAAGTGGAAACACAAAACTGTACTTTCATCACTTCTGAACTCTTTTTTTTAAGGCGGAATTACTTTTCCCTATTAAAATATGACCATTTTTCTAATTTTTGCAAAGCAAGAGGAAGTTATGTGCTAAAGATAATTCTCTTTTGTGTAACATACAACTTAATGGTGTATCCAGAAAGTATTCACAGCACATCACTTTTACCACATTTTGTTATGTTACAGCCGTATACCAAAATGGATTAAATTCATTTCTTTTCCTCAAAATTATACACACAATACCCCATAATGACAATGAAGAAAGTTTAGTGTTTTTTTTATTTTATTTTTGAAAATGTATTTAAATGAAAAAAAAAAGAGAAATCACAGGTACACAAGTATTCACAGCCTTTGCTAAAAGGAAGCCACTCCTTAGTAAATGGCACATGGCAGCCCACCTGAGGTTTGTCAAAAGACGCCCTGAATTATTTTAATCCAGAACAACCTCCATATGTTCAGCGACTGAACAGAGTGAAGTGAATACCTGTCGAATTTTTCCAATTCTGTTGTCAGTTTCCAGCAGGCACACAAATAGGGGGGGGGGGGGTCATTATGGCTACATTCCCATGGACAGGCTCCTGGTGACTGGCACCACGTTAGCAGTTATCCACAGCAAAACGTACGATAGCTCGCACACACACACCTGTCAACACCAATGGTGCGTACGTGTGCGCACGCTCACTGCTCCCGACAAACACGTGCTGCTACTGCTGCTCAGTAAGAACATGTGTGTTCATTAGCGACTTTCGCAAAATGAAAGACACCCATATTGTCATTATATTGTCATTAAGTGAGTGTCACTTTTATGGAACTCCACGTTCTCCTAATGACTGCTCCAATTTGGCAGACGCAATAAGCAAGACGGAAACGTCAGACACACTGATGGGCGGGGAATCACAGATCAGTACTGAGAGGCAAAGAAGCAAAACATAACAGGAGAGTGGAGGCTGAAGCTAAGTAGAGAATGAGGCAATTGAATCATTTAAAAATAAATAAGTAAAAATTCGCACACTTCGAAGTCGGTCACTGTCATTTTCTAACCAGATTTCAACATTCACATTGTTGTGAACTTAAGGATCCGCTTCAAGCAGCAAAAATGGCCAACTGAGTAATCTGGGCAGTTATTTCACTTCCAGTTCAAAGGTGATATTTTCCAACACCAACTGTGATTCAAGATCATCCGAAAATCAAGGCAGCTACAACAGTAGCTAGCTATGTAAAAATACTGCACTAGAAAAAAAAAAATTAATAATAATCACATTATCATTTGCATTCACAGTTGAAACCAGAATGGGTAACAAAACTATATGTTCCCTTCAGTAATAGTTAAACGAGCTAGCTAGTCCAGTAGTTGCCATTACTCACCAAGTCAGCTAGTTTAGACTGTAGACATTTGTTAGATTTTTATTAGGGCCCGAGTAGGCAACGTACTACGATGACCCTATTGTAATTGCGCTGTTTATTATTATTATTACTATATTATTATTAGGGCCCGAGTAGGCAACGTCCTACGATGACCCTATTGTAATTGCGCTGTTTATTATTATTATTACTATAATATTATTAGGGCCCGAGTAGGCAACGTCCTACGAGGACCCTATTGTAATTGCGCTGTTTATTATTATTATTCTCACTTTTGAAATCGATGCTCAAAAACTCAAACTTTCCAAAGTCGTCCGGCCGGATCCGAAATTTGATATTTTGGGGGCGTCGCACATGGTCGCAGAAAAATCGCAAAATAGCGCCCCCTAGAAATTTTCAAAAACCCCTCAGCATTGGGCTTTTTTCATCGTAGCCTCACGAAATTCGGTACACATATTTACCAGGCCAGGACGCACGAAAAAGTCTTACTGTCATGGTGAAATATCGACAGGAAGTCGCCCATTTTAATTTTAAGTTTCGATTTTGAGCAAATTTTTGCCATTTTTGGCCATTTCCAATACTTACAACCCCTGGCAATAATTATGGAATCACTGGCCTCGGAGGATGTTCATTCAGTTGTTTAATTTTGTAAAAAAAAAGCAGATCACAGACATGACACAAAACTAAAGTCATTTCAAATGGCAACTTTCTGGCTTTAAGAAACACTATAAGAAATCAGGAAAAAAAAAAAACATTGTGGCAGTCAGTAACGGTTACTTTTTATAGACCAAGAAGAGGGAAAAAAATATAGAATGACTCAATTCTGAGGAAAAAATTATGGAATCATGAAAAACAAAAGAACGCTGTGTCAGTCAGATGTGTCTAAACTCTGGACCAAATACAAACAACATGGGAAGGTTGTTAAAGGCAAACATACTGGTAGACAAAGGAAGACATCAAAGCATCAAGACAGAAAACTTAAGCAATATGTCTCAAAAATCGAAAATGCACAACAAAACAAATGAGGAACGAATGGGAGGAAACTGGAGTCAACATCTGACCGAACTGTAAGAAACCGCCTAAAGGAAATGGAATTTACATACAGAAAAGCTAAACGAAAGCCATCATTAACACCTAAACAGAAAAAAAAAACAAGGTTACAATGGGCTAAGGAAAAGCAATCGTGGACTGTGGATGACTGGATGAAAGTCATATTCAGTGATGAATCTCGAATCTGCATTGGGCAAGGTGATGATGCTGGAACCTTTGTTTGGTGCCGTTCCAATGAGATTTATAAAGATGACTGCCTGAAGAGAACATGTAAATTTCCACAGTCATTGATGATATGGGGCTGCATGTCAGGTAAAGGCACTGGGGAGATGGCTGTCATTACATCATCAATAAATGCACAAGTTTACATTGATATTTTGGACACTTTTCTTATCCCATCAATTGAAAGGATGTTTGGGGATGATGAAATCATTTTTCAAGATGATAATGCATCTTGCCATAGAGCAAAAACTGTGAAAACATTCCTTGCAAAAGACACATAGGGTCAATGTCATAGCCTGCAAATAGTCCAGATCTTAATCAATTGAAAATCTTTGGTGGAAGTTGAAGAAAATGGTCCATGACAAGGCTCCAACCTGCAAAGCTGATCTGGCAACAGCAATCAGAGAAAGTTGGAGCCAGACTGATGAAGAGTACTGTTTGTCATTCATTAAGTCCATCTGCTTTTTTTCTACAAAATTAAACAACTGAATGAACATCTTCCGAGGCCGGTGATTCCATATTTTTTGCCAGGGGTTGTACATTTGAACAAACTCGTCCTAGGGATTTCATCCGATCGATTTCCAATTTGGTCAAAATCATCACAACACAATGGTGATCAAAAGTTATCAAAAGATTCTAATTAAGTCAAAAGGCGTGGCTGCTAGGGGTCGTCAAACTTTGGCGAGCTTTTCGGAGCACGCCATTTCACTTCGAACGGCTGTCACGCCCACATAATTCATCGCAGATCCTTCAAACTTGCTGGACATGATGAGGGCTCTGCCCTGAACGTCTACATATCTTAATCAATCAATCAATCAACTTTTTTCTTATATAGCGCCAAATCACAACAAACAGTTGCCCCAAGGCGCTCCATATTGTAAGGCAAGGCCATACAATAATTATGAAAAACCCCAACGGTCAAAACGACCCCCTATGAGCAAGCAAGGAAAAACTCCCTTTTAACAGGAAGAAACCTCCAGCAGAACCAGGCTCAGGGAGGGGCAGTCTTCTGCTGAGACTGGTTGGGGCTGAGGGAAAAAACCAGGAAAAAGACATGCCGTGAAGGGGGGCAGAGATCGATCACTAATGATTAAATGCAGAGTGATGCATACGGAGCAAAAAGAGAAAGAAACAGTGCATCATGGGAACCCCCCCACAATCTACGTCTAAAGCAGCATAACCAAGGGATGGTCCAGGGTCACCCGATCCAGCCCTAACTATAAGCCTTAGCGAAAAGGAAAGTTTTAAGCCTAATCTTAAAAGTAGAGAGGGTATCTGTCTCCCTGATCTGAATTGGGAGCTGGTTCCACAGGAGAGGAGCCTGAAAGCTGAAGGCTCTGCCTCCCATTCTACTCTTACAAACCCTAGGAACTACAAGTAAGCCCGCAGTCTGAGAACGAAGCGCTCTAATGGGGTAATATGGTACTACGAGGTCCCTAAGATAAGATGGGACCTGATTATTCAAAACCTTATAAGTAAGAAGAAGAATTTTAAATTCTATTCTAGAATTAACAGGAAGCCAATGAAGAGAGGCCAACACGGGTGAGATATGCTCTCTCCTGCTAGTCCCCGTCAATACTCTAGCTGCAGCATTCTGAACCAACTGAAGGCTTTTTAGGGAACTTTTAGGACAACCTGATAATAATGAATTACAATAGTCCAGCCTAGAGGAAATAAATGCATGAATTAGTTTTTCAGCATCACTCTGAGACAAGACCTTTCTGATTTTAGAGATATTGCGTAAATGCAAAAAGGCAGTCCTACATATTTGTTTGATATGCGCTTTGAATGACATATCCTGATCAAAAATGACTCCAAGATTTCTCACAGTATTACTAGAGATCAGGGAAATGCCATCCAGAGTAACGATCTGGTTAGACACCATGCTTCTAAGATTTGTGGGGCCAAGTACAATAACTTCAGTTTTATCTGAGTTTAAAAGCAGGAAATTAGAGGTCATCCATGTCTTTATGTCTGTAAGACAATCCTGCAGTTTAGCTAATTGGTGTGTAACCTCTGGCTTCATGGATAGATAAAGCTGGGTATCATCCGCATAACAATGAAAATTTAAGCAATACCGTCTAATAATACTGCCTAAGGGAAGCATGTATAAAGTGAATAAAATTGGTCCTAGCACAGAACCTTGTGGAACTCCATAATTAACTTTAGTCTGTGAAGAAGATTTCCCATTTACATGAACAAACTGTAATCTATTAGACAAATATGATTCAAACCACCGCAGCGCAGTGCCTTTAATACCTATGACATGCTCTAATCTCTGTAATAAAATTTTATGGTCAACAGTATCAAAAGCAGCACTGAGGTCCAACAGAACAAGCACAGAGATAAGTCCACTGTCCGAAGCCATAAGAAGATCATTTGTAACCTTCACTAATGCTGTTTCTGTACTATGATGAATTCTAAAACCTGACTGAAACTCTTCAAATAGACCATTCCTCTGCAGGTGATCAGTTAACTGTTTTACAACTACCCTCTCAAGAATCTTTGAGAGAAAAGGAAGGTTGGAAATTGGCCTATAATTAGCTAAGATAGCTGGGTCAAGTGATGGCTTTTTAAGTAATGGTTTAATTACTGCCACCTTAAAGGCCTGTGGTACATAACCAACTAACAAAGATAGATTGATCATATTTAAGATTGAAGCATTAAATAATGGTAGGACTTCCTTGAGCAGCCTGGCAGGAATGGGGTCCAATAAACATGCCGATGGTTTGGACGAAGCAACCAATGAAAATAACTCAGACAGAACAACCGGAGAGAAAGAGTCTAACCAAATACCGGCATCACTGAAAGCAGCCAAAGATAACGATACATCTTTGGGATGGTTATGAGTAATTTTTTCTCTAATAGTCAAAATTTTGTTAGCAAAGAAAGTCATGAAGTCATTACTAGTTAAAGTTAATGGAATACTCAGCTCAATAGAGCTCTGACTCTGTCAGCCTAGCTACAGTGCTGAAAAGAAACCTGAGGTTATTCTTATTTTCTTCAATTAGTGATGAGTAGAAAGATGTCCTAGCTTTACGGAGGGCTTTTTTATAGAGCAACAAACTCTTTTTCCAGGCTAAGTGAAGATCTTCTAAATTAGTGAGACGCCATTTCCTCTCCAACTTACGAGTTATCTGCTTTAAGCTACGAGTTTGTGAGTTATACCACGGAGTCAGACACTTCTGATTTAAAGCTCTCTTTTTCAGAGGAGCTACAGCATCCAAAGTTGTCTTCAAAGAGGATGTAAAACTATTGACGAGATACTCTAACTCCCTTACAGAGTTTAGGTAGCTACTCTGCTCTGTGTTGGTATATGACATTAGAGAACATAACGAAGGAATCATATCCTTAAACCTAGTTACAGCGCTTTCTGAAAGACTTCTAGTGTAATGAAACTTATTCCCCACTGCAGGGTAGTCCATCAGGGTAAATGTAAATGTTATTAAAAAATGATCAGACAGAAGGGAGTTTTCAGGGAATACTGTTAAGTCTTCTATTTCCATACCATAAGTCAGAACAAGATCTAAGATATGATTAAAGTGGTGGGTGGACTCATTTACTTTTTGAGCAAAGCCGATAGAGTCTAATAATAGATTAAATGCAGTGTTGAGGCTGTCATTCTCAGCATCTGTGTGGATATTAAAATCGCCCACTATAATTATCTTATCTGAGCTAAGCACTAAGTCAGACAAAAGGTCTGAAAATTCACAGAGAAACTCACAGTAACGACCAGGTGGACGATAGATAACAAATAAAACTGGTTTTTGGGACTTCCAATTTGGATGGACAAGACTAAAAGACAAGCTTTCAAATGAATTAAAGCTCTGTCTAGGTTTTTGATTAATTAATAAGCTGAAATGGAAGATTGCTGCTAATCCTCCGCCACGGCCCGTGCTACGAGCATTCTGACAGTTAGTGTGACTCGGGGGTGTTGACTCATTTAAACTAACATATTCATCCTGCTGTAACCAGGTTTCTGTTAGGCAGAATAAATCAATACGTTGATCAATTATTATATCATTTACCAACAGGGACTTAGAAGAGAGAGACCTAATGTTTAATAGACCACATTTAACTGTTTTAGTCTGTGGTGCAATTGAAGGTGCTATATTTTTTCTTTTTGAATTTTTATGCTTAAATAGATTTTTGCTGGTTATTGGTAGTCTGGGAGCAGGCACCGTCTCTACGGGGATGGGGTAATGAGGGGATGGCAGGGGGAGAGAAGCTGCAGAGAGGTGTGTAAGACCACAGCTCTGCCTCCTGGTCCTATCTTAAGTTCCCACCTGCGCCATAGCGCCCCCCCGGTGGTGGCGGGAAATGTCTTATTTTTACTTTAAGAGGTCCTGATGTCACATACTTAATCCAGTCAACTTCATTCCACTTCTAAAACATGCAGAACAAGTTGGTGAACGTAGGCGATGAACGCCGTGAAGTTATGAGTAGTGGCGGCGTGCCAAATATTGCCCATTCGCCATGAAATTACGTTCTTCCTTTTGACGGCTTTAATTTTGTCATATCATCATGAAAATTGACACACAGGTCGAGCACAACAACCTCTTACAATTCATAGGGGCGTCGCCCATGGGCGGGGCAAAATGCCTCAACAGTGCCCCCTTGAAACTTTCAAAAACCCCTCCCCATAGGGGTTTTTTTTGGAGTAGGGAGATGAAAATTGGTACATGTGTGACTTGCATAGACGTACAAAAGTCTCTTGCACCATGGGTCTACTCTAAACAGGAAGTCAGCCATTTTGAATTTTCTTCACATTTTGGTATGATTTCCACGTTATATTTGAACAAACTCCTCCTAGGGATTTTGTCCAATGCACTTCAAATTTCTTCCACATCACCCACAGACGATACTGACCAAAAGTTATCGAAAGCTTTTCTTTATGTCGAAGGGTGTGGCCGCTATGGTGCCGCCATTTTGACCCTTGGCCATGGAACATTATACTTAAACAGGTACTGATGTCACATACTTAACACCATCAACTTCCTTCCACTTCTAAAACATGCAGAACAAGTTGGTGAACATAGGAGATGATCGCCGTGAACTTATGAGTAATGGCTTCTGTGTGGTGGCGTACCGAATATCGCCCCTTCGCCATGAAATTACGTTCTTCCTTTTGACGGCTTTAATTTTGTCATATCATCATCGAAACTGATACACAGGTCAAGCATGACAACCTCCTACAATTCATAGGGGCGTCGCCCATGGACGGGGCAACGTGCCTCAATAGAGCCCCCTTGAAAATTTCAAAAACCCCTCCCCACTGGGGTTTTTTTTTGGAGTAGGTAGATGAAAATTGGTACACGTGTGACTTGCATAGACGTACAAAAAAGTCTCTTGCACCATGAGTCTACTCCAAACAGGAAATCGGCCATTTCGAATTTTCTTCACATTTTGAAATGATTTCCACATGTTGTATTTGAACAAACTCCTCTGGATTCTGTCCAATGCACTTCAATTTTCTTTGACAGCATCCAAAGATGATACTGACCAAAAGTTATCGAAAGCTTTTCTCTATGTTGAAGGGTGTGGCCGCTATGGTGCCGCCATTTTGACCCGTTGCCATGGAACATCAAGTCATGATAACTCCTTCATGCTTTGCCCGACTGACTTGAAACTTCACATGTATGATGACGGTTGGCCCCTGAACACACCCGGCCCCTCTGTTTGTACACTGAGCGCCCCCTAGTGGATGAACAATCAACATGTCATAACTCCTTGATGCATTGTGTGATTTGTTTAAAATTTTAACTGTGTGATGAGTGGTTGCCCCTGCATGCACATGCCCACATGTGGTCACAAGGGAACACATTGCCCTGGGTAGGCAGTCGCAAGGAACTGTGTGATGAGTGGTTGCCCATGTATGCATATGCCCACATCTGGTCTTAAGGGCACCCACTGGCCTGGGTAGGCGGTCGCGCGGAACGAGGGCCCGTATATGACTGCTTGCAGTCCTAGTTTTAAATGTTTTTTTTTTTAAACAACCAGTAAAGCTCGCATAGAATTTTTATTAAAACATACATGCACATGGACAGCGTACATGTACGGTGAACAGTAAGGACCAGCCCTCGTTACCTATGTAAATTAACATACAAGGAATCAATTGTTGAGCTAAATGCTTTTACGTATTGTACCTATAAGCCTTAGTGATGTCACAAAGCCAGTTTTAAAACATCCCTCAGTAGTGCTTAAAAAAAAAAGGTGGGTTGGTGGGGGGAATTTGGCCTTTGCATGAAATATCTCAAAAATAGCAACAGTGAAACAAATGTAGTCTTTCAGCTGCTCCCATTAGGGGGCGCCACAGCAGATCAATCGTTTCCATCTCACCCTGTCCTCTGCATCTTCCTGTCTAACCAACCACCTGCATGTCCTCCCTCAGCACATCCATAAACCTCTTGGCTTCCCTCTTCTCTTCCTGCCTGGTGGCTTCATCCTCAGCATCCTTCTCCCTATATAACCTGGGTCCCTCCTCTGCACAGATCCAATCATCTCAATCTCACCTCTTGGACTTTGTCTCCAAACTGTCCCACCTGAGCTGTCCCTCTGATATGTTCATTCCTAATCCTGTCCATTGTCATCACTCCCACAGAGAACCTCAAACATCTTCAGCTCTGCCAGCTCCAGCTCTGCCTCATGCCTTTTTTTAGTCATATTAAAAACAAGTTTGGTATGGTTTGGGTTTCAAGAAGGTTTGGACCAAACCGTCTACACAATAGCTTTCCAGTAGCTTTGTGACTGCAAAGCAAAAATAACACTGTCACACTCAGTCCGATGGATATTAATATGAAAATGATGAGACACTGATGCAGAGAAATCGTGAAAGGTGAAGTGTTTCACAGAGGAAGTGAAAGACTCAAAGGTTAGAAACTGACAGCCCAGAAAACCTGAGAAATCGACAAAAACAAAACCAATGGTGCATGAAAAGAAAAAAAACAAAAACAAAAAAACAGATCATTGATGAGCAACAGCAGAGAATACACAATAAAAAGGAAAGAAAAACACATGAAGGATGGAGAGGTCAGAGAGGAGCAGACAGACATCAAGGGAGGAAGAATAAAAGACAACCAGGTGGCAGTAATGAAAGAAGGCCAGACAAAAGATAAACAGTGAAAAGACTAAAATAGACACGGAAGTGAAACCACGTTGAACTAGAAGGCACTCAGAGAAAGCACTCAGGTCACCACATTTCATCAACATGCTCTCACAACTGTTTGAGTTGGCCATGTGCCAAACATCTTTCTGGATCTGAATTACAGAATATATTCCAGATCACCTCCCAAAATGAATTACATATTTCCCAGAATATTATCTATCTGCTCATCAAATTTAACTGAAATCCATTCATTACTTTTTGAATTATCCTGCTAACAAAAACATGCAAAACAAACATGATAAACTACAGAGGCATAGAAAGACATTTCATTTCTCTATCAATAAATGCCTTCCCTTTGCTGCTACAAATGCAATATTTGAAAGATCTTTCCTGTATAAAAACCATTACAACATATTTTGTATTATATAACGGCAGAGTGGATCCTATCACGTGACATGGAATATTTGTCTCATTTGTGTTGCGGTACATTTAGCGTGCAAATATGGTTCCATTTACAGTACAAATCTGGTTCTATACGTTTTGTACCATTGCACGTTGTGAACCCCGCCTACGCACACACTAGTGGGGCGGCGCTTAGCTAAACATGGCGGAGTTTGTTTTGCTGACGGATGACTACTTGGATGAGCGAATTAACGGTGCTAGTCCTAATTCTTCTAACACACACACAAAAACAAATCCACTATACCATAAGCCGTCTGGAGGCATTAAGAGCTGTTGGGATGAAAACCTGAGCAAATTTCTGACACGATTTTTCACTGGACTGAGGAAGTACATGGAATCATCTTTTTTTCCCTAAGTATCATGGACTACATCCTCAGTATTATTCCAAGTTGACTGAGAATTTTTGGACTACTATTTGAAGTTCATGTTAGACTGTTGATATCAAAGCACCAGTGACTCACAACAAAATCACTTTTCTGCTTACAAATTAATATAATATCAAAAGACAAAGGTCTATTTTAGCTGTTACATAAAACAAATGAATGTTTTTCCATTCTTTCAATGGAACGGACATTTAATTCACTGAAAGCTGGAACCTACCATTCAACTCTGCTTCACCTCATTGAAGGGAACATTCCATCTTTCACTTCATGAAATATTCGTATCATTGAACTCAAACATTCATTATATGTACAATGACTAATGATACCATAGACGCGAAAACGAAGCGCACAATTAAAAACCTAAAACATTATTAGTTTGTTTTGTACAACAGCACCCACAAATTGTATTTTTCAGTCACATGGCACCATCTTTGTTTTTTTTTTTTGTTTTTTTTTTTTTGGGGGGGGGGGGGGGGGTATAGTTTTATAGTTTTTAAGAGGAAAAAAACAAACAAACAAAAAAAAAAAACAGAACATACAGACCAATCCTAACAAACATTTAGCATCTATGATAGACAATGGCACAATAAGTCCAATAAATAAATACTAGCCAGATCATAGAGTTGGTTCTGAAGTAACTATTCTCTGATTCAGGTACAGGTCTCATTTCTTCCAATACTCGCATTTGTCAGCAGCAAGTCTTCTTGAAAAAGTCAGTCTCTCCATTATGTAAATCTTCTTCGCATCATCTTTGTTTTAGCAATGTCATTACCAATAAGAGTTTTCAAAATTAAAACAAAGTTCACTTCAACACCAATTTAAATTAAAATTATTAAATCATTATCAATTAAAATTTTTGCATGAGCAATGAAAAACAAAAACCCTTGATGTTTTTTCTGCTTATTATTAGACATGAGTTTAACAGGACGTCAAGTATTTTTAAAGCCAGGAGCAGGAGCGCACACTGCTCAATCTTCTGTGGGACCACATGAGGTCAAATCAATAGAAAATGCATTTGTCAGCCCTGTTTAATGGAGATTTTTCAACCTGAGCTTCATCTATTCACTTGGGGAAAAAACTATTTTAAATCTGCTCCAGTATTGATTTAATACGTAAACACAGTCACGGGCTAAACAACTACATAATGTAAAGCTATGGTGCAAGCTAAAAAAAAAAAAAAAAAAAAAAAAAAATTAAAAATTACCCAAGAATCAATGCACTAAAAACAATAAATGCCAATACTGAAAAATACACTACAACAATATGCAAAAATCCCAAATTAAAAGCACCGATAGAGAGAGAGGGAGAAAAAAGGTGGAATGTGTGTGTTTTGTTCTTTGTGAAACAGACAACTTATACATGGTACATGTGTTCCTCTATTTTTGCCTGTTTTTCTGGCAACCAGAAACAGTTTACTTTGAGTGTTTTTTGTTTGTTTGTTTGTTTTAAGCTTGTCCCATTGCCTTACATTGTGTAGCTCCAAAGCCTGTTATCCTTATGAATCAAGACTGGATCAATTAAAGTCGTCTTTGTCCCAAGCGAAAAATATGTCCCCAAAACATAAATAAAGGACAGGTTTGAAAAAAAAGATAGAGACAGCAGGATGCATATCTATTTGCTAGTGATTGTGTGCAAATGTATGATTAACAAAAAAAAAAAAGCGATTTCACTGTGACTTATGACACTACAGGCAGTTTAACATTAACTTTCCTCAAAATGCAATTACTGCATGTGGTGCTGTATCAATGGACTTGTATATAAACCCCAACAAACACTGAACAGTTGGACAGCATCTGCTACAATCTGCCAACCAGTTTATAAAGCTGCACTCGTTTCTTATGTAACTGTCTCACTCCACTACTTTCTACTTTGCCTCCATGTTACGCTTGCTGATTTGCTTCCCCTTTAATGTAGTATCTCCGTCTCTGCTCGCCTCTTTCTGCTCCCCTCTCCCTCGCTCTCTCACTATTGACCCACATGTCTGCAGCTGCATCACGATGAGTCAGGGGCATAGATCAGAAGGCACGCTCGCACACATACTACACTGACCATCCCACATGCTCGTGCACTCTCCTCCAGCCATTTCAGCTCACCATCCCACACACACACAGTGCACATGCACAACTCCACATCTCCACTGCAGTGAACGCCCACACACATTTCTGCAGAGAGCAAAGCAAATAACAGGTTTGATTCCAAGGCAGTCAAAAAAAAAAATAAATAAATAAATAAAATAAAAAGTACAGGAATGGGGGGGTGGGGACTAACCTGTTGCTCATCAAAAAGGCAAAAATAAAACTGTTTATGTAACACAAAGTGGTGGTATCATTTCTTATTTTTCTGGATGGGGAAGTCCCTGTTGGAACAAAACAAAAAAACAAAAATGAACACCTGTTAGAGAGCTCACATGGCACTGCATGAGCCAGCTGCATGTTTTATGGATGGGTGGTGATAAATCTAAGCACAGGTGGCTCTGTGGTTAGGATGCTTGCCTCGAAGCAAGAAGGTCTGGGGTTTGCTTCCACCCAATGCCCAGTTCTTTACTCCCAGTGTCTGTTTGGGTTTCCTCCATGAACTCTGGTTTCCTCCCACCAACAAAACATACAAATTAGGGTCACGCTCCCTGTTCTGCCCTTGACCAAGGCCATGTGTTTAGATTTGGAGTTTGCGCCTGGGCACCACACTGTGGCTGTCCACTGCTCCTAGTGGCTGGATTGTGTCTAACCAAAAGATAAAACAAAATCTATCCTTTGCATTTTACCAAGGAGTCATGACAATAAAAGTCATTTTTAAATTCTCTGATTAAGTACCTGAATTAAACAAGTCAACGTCTTAAGAGCCCAACAAGTCTGCTTACATGCTTGAATATGATGCATAAAATAAGTGGAATTCTCTCCAATTGAAGATTTCAGACCAGAAGCAAGAGTTGACATGCAATCTGTTGTTCATACAGATTGTGCCGTGTTTACTGCTAATTTTACTCATGCGTGATGCAAACACTTTTGATGCATGATGAACACTCTTTACTTGCAGTTCTGGACCACTGAAGCCTGGTCTGGGTGTGCAGTCCTTTGTTCTGCCTCCGGTTCTGGCTTATGTGCTGTGGACCTCACGTTGGCAACCTGCCGCTGGGTTTGACAGAAGGAGAAGAGGCCAGGGGAGACGCGGCATACACAGCAGTGTACCTGTCCGGATTAAGCCGCCTCTATATCAAACCAGCTGCAGCGGGACTGCTGGCATCCATTGAAGCCATCCAGATGTTCGTCAACCGTGAGAGTCAGGCTGTCAGATTCAAGCAGCTCTCCAGGAGCCAAGCCAGCAGTAAGCTACAGGTCCTTGAATGAGCACATGGGACTGCCTCCTAAAGTGAGCAGATTCCCATAGAAGCTCATGTTAAAATGTCCAAATTTAGAGAAGAAATAAACCTAGTGGTGGTGGGGGGGGGGGCTCTCCAGCTAGTTTCCTCCTCCATGACAACTACATGGGGTGATTTTATTCTATTTTTTAAATAACTTTTGAGTTTAAGATGTTTTCAGCCATAAAGTTATGCATAATTAGGGGTGTGGTCATTTTGAGTGACAGGGAGTATATGCTGCTGAGCAGAGTTCAGAGTTCTAGTTACAGACATGGCTAGCTGTGGCTGCTAGTTGTTGTGAAGGCTGTTCTAATAAAACACCGGAACCAAGGTTAGCCTGTTAGCTTTAGCTAGCTTTGTAACGGTGAGATGGGGCCATGTTTGGATTTAATTTGTCCCAACCAGATCATGCAGGGTCTTGCTCACGCTCAATTGAATGCGTTGTTCTAGTTTCAATTATTTCAAACATGATGTTAAGCATTTTCAAATTTCACTCAGTGGGAGGGGCAACGTCCACATACAAAAATCTGTTCTCCATAACATCTCCAGTTTAATTCTGGAGCTGGAAAACCTTCAGGGAAAGTCAGAAAACTGCAGAGATATCAGAATTGTCAAAATGCAGAGGTGGAAAGTATGAAGTGACAATGAATCAAACAGACAAAAATAAAATTAAAGACTAACGAGTGGGTGCAGAGGAAGAGAAGGAAGAGGTGCCATGGAAATTAAAGGAACGAGAAGAAGGATCAGAGAGAAGAGCATAAGAGAAGAGCATAAGAGTGTGATGAATGGTGCGAGAGAGGTGAAGAAGAATGTGTGAGAAAATGTAAAATGTCTCGCTGAACCACAGTGACACGGCTGCCCTTTTCTACGAATACACATCTGCGCACATCCACGTGGCCTCGTTAATCACAAACACAGTTCACATCAGCCACTTTTTCTTCCACCTCATTCTCTTTCCTGCATCTTTGTTTTCCACAAAGTAAATGAGAGGGAGTGAAACAAAAGGAGGAGGAGGAGGAGGAGGAGGGAAAGAAGGACATGATAAGTGTGAAACCTTATGTAACCGAGCCTGGAGGAATAGAGAGTCACAGAAAAAGAAAAAAGAAAGTGGGGAAAAAAAAAGAAAAAAAAAGAGTGGTGACAGAACCAGCTGTCAAAGTTGCTAAAACGGACAAAGGTGTACAAAGATGAGATTTAAACTTTCTCATTAAAAGTCTGGTCACACTCAGAGCCAACTATCCAAATTTTATCCGCGTACTCCCTCAAAATGGGCAGGGCTAGAAGCTTTGTGATGTAGTAAAGCCAGCTAGGGCACACAAATGTTTGACATCACAACTGACAGGTAAAAATGCTGTGACCAAAGTAGTCACTATGCAAAATTACCCAAAAAACACAAATTATAGTCAGGTTCATAACTATTTGCTTCGTGATTATTTCAGATTTTGTATCTGAAATGATACAATCAGGAGGCTCTTGCTGCATAGCCTCTTTAGGAATTTAGGAATCTCCACAAGTAAATGGACAAACCAAATATTAGGATTATTTTAACAGAAATGATCCCTTTTGCAGCCATTTGTATTTGCCAGGGGGATGGATACATGAACATTTCCAAGTTTGCATCTTACATCACCAGTTCAAGTTTCAGGGTGGAGTGGTACAGAGGAGGATTTTCTTTAAAATATGTAAAATTTCAGCTACAGAAGGTGCATGGGAGACTAGTCTAAACTTGATCCATTTTCCTGTCTAAAACTCACACCGTGTAATGAACTGCACTTTATTTCCCCACAAACAAGCTCACAAATCAGTTTCAGAGGCTGGTAAGTGGCCAAGTTAGCTAGTTTGGTAAGACACAGTCCTAAGGCGAGTTAGATACCTCAGTCGCTCCACAAATTCATCTGTGACAGAAATACACTAGGACTGTTCCGTATCATCTTGGAATCAACTTTAAAAAATGTTTTGATCTGTTTTAGCAAAGCTTGTTTTATAGTACTGCATTACCTGACATATGACATCGCATTTCTCAGTTGTGGACCAAAAGTGCAAACAAAGCTATAAATATGATCTCAGTTTAACAGAGATGGGTCAACCGATGCAGCTGAATGCTAACACTTCAATTCATATAAAACCATGTAAATGTCGCAGATTTTTTTTTTAAAGGACCACACACAAAGTCATTACTGTGATTCTTCTACAGTTCTACCTTGATGAATGTTACAGGTTGTCCAAACCAAACTGTTCTATATTTACCATTTAATTAACATTCAAAGCAGCAGAAACCACAGTTCCTTGCACACTCTTCCCCTGAGCACACTTATCCTTTATCTACACTCAACAAAAATATAAACGCAGCACTTTAGGTTTTGCTCCTATTTTGCATGAGATGAACTCAAAGATCTAAAACTTTTTCCAGATACACAATATCACCATTTCCCTCAAATATTGTTCACAAACCAGTCTAAATCTGTGATAGTGAGCACTTCTCCTTTGCTGAGATAATCCATCCCACCTCACAGGTGTGCCATATCAAGATGCTGATTAGACACCATGATTAGTGCACAGGTGTTCCTTAGACTGTCCACAATAAAAGGCCACTCTGAAAGGTGCAGTTTTAACACACAGCACAATGCCACAGATGTCGCAAGATTTGAGGGAGCGTGCAATTGGCATGCTGACAGCAGGAATGTCAACCAGAGCTGTTGCTCGTGTATTGAATGTTCATTTCTCTACCATAAGCCATCTCCAAAGGCATTTCAGAGAATTTGGCAGAACATCCAACCAGCTTCACAACCGCAGACCACGTGTAACCACACCAGCCCAGGACCTCCACATCCAGCATGTTCACCTCCAAGATCATGAGACCAGCCACTCGGACAGCTGCTGAAACAATCGGTTTGCATAACCAAAGAATTTCTGCACAAACTGTCAGAAACCGTCTCAGGGAAGCTCATCTGCATGCTCGTCGTCCTCATCGGGGTCTCGACCTGACTCCAGTTCGTCGTCGTAACCGACTTCAGTGGGCAAATGCTCACATTCGCTGGCGTCTGGCACGTTGGAGAGGTGTTCTCTTCACAGATGAATCCCGGTTCACACTGTCCAGGGCAGATGGCAGACAGCGTGTGTGGCGTCATGTGGGTGAGCGGTTTTCTGATGTCAATGTTGTGGATCGAGTGGCTCATGGTGGCGGTGGGGTTATGGGATGGGCAGGCGTCTGTTATGGACGAAGAACACAGGTGCATTTTACTAATGGCATTTTGAATGCACAGAGATACCGTGACGAGATCCTGAGGCCCATTGTTGTGCCATACATCCAAGAACATCACCTCATGTTGCAGCAGGATAATGCACAGCCCCATGTTGCAAGGACCTGTACACAATTCTTGGAAGCTGAAAATGTCCCAGTTCTTGCATGGCCGGCATACTCACCGGACATGTCACCCATTGAGCATGTTTGGGATGCTCTGAACCGGCATATACGACAGCATGTACCAGTTCCTGCCAATATCCAGCAACTTCGCACAGCCATTGAAGAGGAGTGGACCAACATTCCACAGGCCACAATTGACAACCTGATCAACTCTATGCGAAGGAGATGTGTTGCACTGCATGAGGCAAATGGTGGTCACACCAGATACTGACTGGCATCCCCCCCAGTAAAACAAAACTGCACCTTTCAGAGTGGCCTTTTATTGTGGGCAGTCTAAGGCACACCTGTGCACTAATCATGGTGTCTAATCAGCATCTTGATATGGCACACCTGTGAGGTGGGATGGATTATCTCAGCAAAGGAGAAGTGCTCACTATCACAGATTTAGACTGGTTTGTGAACAATATTTGAGGGAAATGGTGATATTGTGTATGTGGAAAAAGTTTTAGATCTTTGAGTTCATCTCATACAAAATGGGAGCAAAACCAAAAGTGTTGCGTTTATATTTTTGTTGAGTGTATGTTTTACCTGTTTGCTGAGGATTGATGGTGCAATGTGCCCCAAGATTGGGTTGTTTTGTCATTTGCCACAATCAAGACCCATATCCACCAAATATTCTGTTTGAGGTTAACCCACTATTACTGACGGAGTTATGTTTGCCCTATAAGCTATAGTTTATGCCTGAATAAATCAAGGTTTCCATTTCTGTGAGGTGTAACATCTGCAACAAATAGTGCACCAAGAAAAGTCAACACACTCTTGACACAGAAATGCACTTTGCAAATTTGCTTGATATTTGCATATCATGAGATGTTTCAGTAAAGCAGAGCAGCATGATGTCAGTTTTCAGCATTCTGGCATGAACTGAGCCCCATCCGTTGCACAGAATGCCTCTCAGAACCGGCGCACATTTTCCCGATAACCTGAAGTGTGCACTGACTGTGCCATTGTATATTTCACTGCAGCAGTATGTGAACACCTTTAGCAGAAGCAAAGACAGTACATCAAAACATCAATCGTGCTCCGAACATCTCCAAATCCAATCTGATCATTTGATACTACAAGCTGGATTTTACAGAGTGAGCCAATAATCAAATCCCCAGTGTCACACTGAGTTTGATTACTGAAAAACTGCAGCAACACAAACTGTATTCTGACACAGAACCCACCTGCACGGCACATATAGGTGGCAGGATGAGCTTACAGTATGACAACAGCATTTCTGCAATATTTATTTTAAGTACATAACTGTAAAGATTCCATTACAGAGGGGAAAAAAAAAGAGTGGAGGAACATTTATATGTCTGAGTGCCAAGAAACCTCACAAAAAGGGAAACCCTCCATAAAAACTGCATAAAAATTAGAGGTAGAATGCTACACTAGCCCCACAATACGATACAACTATCACAAGTAGACACAGGCCTGAACATACAACTACCACAATACGCGATGTACGAGTTCTATTAGATAAGAAACCGACATTTTTTTTTAACTATATGGATTTGAATGACGTGCGATTACACCAATCATGCTTGAACCCTCGTGCGCATGCGTGAGTTTTTTCACGCGTCGGTGACGTCATTTCCCTGTGGGCAGGCCTTGAGTGAGATGTGGTCCCGCCCTCTCGGCTGAATTCCTTTGTTTCACATGCTGCTCGAGACAGCGCGCGTTGCTTTATCAAAATTTTTTCTGGACCTGTGAGGAATATCCGAGTGGACACTATGCGAGAAATTTAGCTGGTTTTCGGTGAAAAGTTTAACGGCTGATGAGAGATTATGGGGTGTTTCTGTCACTGTAAGGAATTCCCACGGAGCGGGACGTCGCGCAGCGCTTCCAGGCGCCGTCGTCGGCCTGTTTCGACCTGAAAACATCCTGATTTAAGGCTTAATTCACCCAGGACGTCGTGAGAGAACAGAGAAGATTCAGAAGAGGTCGGCATGAGGACTTTATGCGGACATTCCACTGTTTAAGGACATTTTTTAAATGAAAGACGTGCGCGCAAATTCGCCGAGTCGTTTCCATGACAACTCGGCGAATCTGTGTGCACCGCGACAGGAAAAACACCTCCGTGTTGAAAACCATTTGTAAAATTCAGGCGGCTTTTGATGGCTTTCAACAAGTGAGTAACTGAGAAATTGTTTAACAGCTTGGGCATGTTCCAACTTGCCCATTAAGGTTTCCAACGGAGGTGTTTTTCCTGTCGCGACCCCCAGCGGTCGGGTCCGGCCCGACATGCGACTCTGCCCGCACGTTCTTTCATTACAAAATGTCCGTTAACAATGGAATGTCCGAATAAACTCCTCATGCCGACTTCTTCTGAAAGTTCTCTGTTCTCTGACGACTTACTGGGTCAACAGAGCCTGAAATGTGGACGTTTTCAACTTGAAACGGCGAGACGCTGCCGCCTCGAAGCACAGATCGCCGTCAGGCGCCGTGGGCTGTCCTTAAAGCGACACTACCAGACCAAAATCTCTCAGCCGTTAAAATTTTTACCGAAAACCAGCTGAATTTATCGAATGGTGTCCACTCAGTTGTGCCTTACAGTTTTGAAAAAATTTTGATCAAACAAAGCAGCAGTCTGAGCCATTCCTAAACAATGAGAAAAAAAAAAAAAAAAAATCGACAAGAGGGTGGGCCACTCACTCAAAGACTGCCCACAGGCGAATGACGTAACCGACAGGCGTGAAAAAACTCTTGCATGCCCACGAGGGTTCAAGCATGTCTGATGTAATCACACGTGATTCAAATCCATATGGTTTTTGAAAAAAATAATAAGGTCGGATACTTTCCTAACAGACCTCGTATCCCTAATCCTGAGTATGAATACAAGATGCTGAATTTTCAGGTTTTAAATACGAGTGTTTGCAGAGACTAATGTGCTTGACCCCATCCTTCCTGAAACCTCAAGATATTTAATTCCAGTGAGGAATAAAATGTCCCAGTTGAAATGAAAATGACATGGCTACCTGAGGGGAATGTGTAAAATTACTTGCGGACTCAAGTGATGGACCAAATGAATCAAATGGTGTCAGGATGTCATGTCACGGCTGATAAGAATTAGCACCACCTTAATAAGTGCATCAACAAGAGAGTTGAGCTAATGAGCACGGTCATAGGCAGGGGACCAAGCAAGGCCAGACTAGTCAGCGCTGACCTAAAATCTGAATGTCACCACGTCCACCACAGTGCAGAACTACCACGGGTCTAGACTGTGAAACAGCCGAGCATTCCATCAGTCCAACCCACCTCAGAAGTAGCTATTTATCTGTCCCATTAGAACAACAAAGCAAGCCTGAGCTAATCACATCTAGAATGCAATTATCATTTCACATAGTTTGATAAGGTGAAAACGTGACAGAAATTAAGATGATCTTTCTTGGGAAAACATACAGTACAGTCAATATAGCTTCAAAACTGTGTCAGGTCTAAAGCTACATTTAACAAGATCTGTCGTACTCAACTTTTGTTTTGTTTTTTGTCTCACAGGTTTAGAAAAAATTTTGATCAACCAACGCGCCAGTCTCTCAGCAATTTCTCAGACAAAGGAATTCCGACGAGGGGCTGGACGACTCCTCCCACAAGGAGTGCTCACAGGCGAATGACGTCACCGACAGGCGTGGAAAAACTCACGCATGCGCACGAGGGTTCAAGCATGTCTGACGTAAAAACATATGAATGAAATCCATATAGTTTTTGAAAAAAATAAAAAGGACCGTTACTTTATTGACAGACCTCGTATATCTGAGTCATCACGGTGACATTCCACATCCATTAAGTGGCAAAAAACAGCTGATAGTCCACAACAAAAAGAAGCCCTCACGCACACGTCACGTGCGCGATCGCCAGAACGGTCCACTCATCCTCACTCGGATCGACAGCCAGGGATCATTTTCAAGTTCCACTCAGGCAGAGAATAATGTCCAGGTCCACTTGCTCTCCCGGTCTGATCGTGCGCGTGCATGTCCTATCGCAGCTCTGCCTTTAACTCAGATTCTGTCAGGATTGTGTGGCCCTTTAGATAGTCCATTAGCTCCTGAAAATAGCATCTTCTGCGTTTTTCCAATACGAGACATCTGTGTGTCCAGACATGTCCATAATCCCAGCAGCAGTAAACCAGTCGCTGTGACACAAACAGCAGCATCACGACACTTCAAATCCCAAAATTTGACAGACTCTGACAAAGTTAAGAGTTTCAGGGTGAAGTGTGTCGTGTCCTCTGTAAATATGAGCCACTGCTTTCAAAGAAAAGCTCTGAAACTTCGTTATCAGACAGAACTGCATTCGTTTTGCTCCGTTTGTCTGTCTGGGATGTTTGTTTTGCTTTTAACTACGTCACATGCAGAGAAATGCCGAGTGAGACGTTTTCCGGAAATGCACCTGTTGCCTCGCTTTGGGAGAGGAAAAAAAAACAAAAACATCAGAAACCATTAATTATGAGTGCATGTGCACAGAGAGACCAGTGGTGGGCACAGCTAACCAAAAAGTTAGCTTTGATAACCATTAATAAGATAACTTAAGTTATCTTCGATGACGCTAAACTGATGAAACTGCTAAAAAAAAAAAATGTATCTTTATTATAGAAAACCGATAACTATTAGTATTGAGTCAGACGCGACCACATTAGATTACACTGTCGGCTTCTGATAAACCAGTTTCACTTTAAGTGCTGCAGGGGCTGCTGGGTAAATTCAAGGATCCCTAACACAAAGAACACATGAAAAATAAATGAATTAAAAAAAAAACCCAAACACTGTCATTTTTCAAAAGCAGTAAAACACAGTATTAGAAGTCACAGTTTATCTCGGTATTATATACACTGTCACAAGCTAAAAGCTTCTGCTTTTTTTAAACACACTTTGAACCCTGCGGCTTAAACAACCGAAATACGAGGTCTGTTAGAAAAGTATCGGACCTTTTTATTTTTTCAAAAACCTGATGGATTTGAATCATGTGTGCTTGCATGAGCCAACCTTGAACCTTCGTGCGCATGCGTGATTTTTTTTCACGCCTGTTGGTTGTGTCATTTGCTTGTGTGGAGTCTCATCAGATTTTCTTTGCAAGGAAAATGGCGGAACGACTGGAGCAGCGCGAATGCATCAAATTTTGCCAGAAACTGGGCGACAGCCAGGTGGAAACCGTTTGGATTATTCAGATGGCTTTCGGTGGCGATGCTATGGGCATCACACAGATTAAGAAGCGGTACAACCGGTTTAAAGACGGCCGCACAACGGTGGAGAGCGCGCCGCGCTCCAGGCGGCCATCAACGTGCTGAAATGACCGCATCATTTCCAAAGTGAACGGTGTGGTAATGTGGGACCGTCGTGTGACTATCCGAGAAAATGTGGAAGAGGTGGACATCAGCACTTTTTCGGCACATTCCACTGTGACAGAAGATTTGGCCATGAAAACAGTTGCAGCAAACTTCATCGGCACGAAGCTGATGGCGCAGCAAAAGCGCCACCGTGTTGAACCCTCACAGGACATGTTGTGACATGTTCACCTCGACCACAATTTCTCGGATAGTCACACGACTGAAAAGCCACCGAAAGCCGTCTGAATCTTCCGAAGTCCTTGCAGCTGCGTTGTGAGAGCTCCTCTCTCCCACTGAGTCTTGGCGATTAAATTATCCCGTGCCACAAAGAAATAAAATGTTAGTTTTGTTTTTGTGTCGAGCAGGCAATAACACTAATGTCCAAAGTGAAGCTGAACTACACTACCCACAATGCTCCCTGCATTGACCAGCCAATCACATTTTGTGCTTAATGATGTCATCAGCAAGCAAGAGCTAGTCCGCCAAAAACCACTAATCTACACGACAGGGATCAAAATGTTTCTTTTTAGGGTTTACAAATGTTTTTGGCCATCAAACTTTGCTCACTTTACCAGAAAAAAAAAAAATGTAATCGGACTGAAAGTTATCGGAACTAAATTTATCAGATGATAATTGGTCCGATGATTGTTTTAAAAGTTATCTGAAAAGCTAATCTGCTAGCAAAAACATTAGCGTTAATAATTATTGGTTATCGGATTAGCGGAACAATGCCCCCCACTGAGAGAGACTTAGAATCATGAGTACTTTGATGTTGTGTTGCTAACTGGAACGTTAAAACACATGCGACATGTTCTTAAAAAAAAAAAAAAAAAAAAGACCATGTAATAGTGGTTTCACAGCAGAATAGATTTTGTTGGTGTGTAATCTTCTTGTCTGCGAGTTTGGTGTTTGACTTAAAATGGTTGTAATGGTTCTGACGGTACTGCTTCCTCAGGGCGTGGGTATTAACTGGTAAATGCATTTTTTTATTTCAAGGCCTAACACACTGAAAACCACAAACGATATAATCACACATGCACACATATTGTATTGAACTGGCTGACAACGACAAAATAAACACATGCTCATCCACATGTACACAAGCACGCACACAACAAATGCACTAATCCGTTCAGGCCATTGTTATCACTGAACCGTAATCCTGTAGGCGATGATCAGCTTAATCTAAGTCACATGACTGTAGGTATGCACAGCTATCTAATCAGCGCACGTAAACACACACACACACACACACACACACACACTGAACAGAAACACCATCTCAGCATTCCTTTAGGTGTCTTCAGCTTGCATCAATCATCACTAACTGCTTTGATAAAACATACTCAATAAAATGGAGAAAAATAGCCATTTCACTCTCACTTTTATTCAGTCCGTGTGTTCACTCCTGGCCATCAATCTTAAATTTCTTCACTCAAGCCAGTGAAACCATGGCAACCCGTTCACATGCTCTCAAGGCCTTACACAGCCACACGCATCACTCAACTACAGCACGGTGATGGTGGTGGGGGAAAGTAGCCCGTCAATGTCAGACTGATATTCAATACCATTTCAGCTCCAGGTGGGGGGGGGGTGGGGGGGGAGGAACAGCCTTATAGGATGTTATCTCCAAGATGACAGCGGTTACCAGGTATCCCATATCACCTATTGATCTGAACATGATTTACAGGTACCGTAATCGTCAGCAGAGGTAAAGTACGACTTCAACGCTGAACTGCTTTTGAACACCAGCGCAGATAAAAAACTGGACAGTTACAAACCTGAATTTTCTCATTGCAAACACTGTACTTCCTCATCATGCATTCATCAATAACTAATGAGAAAGCTGCGTGAGTGGATCTGCATGCGAGCATTTGCCAGGAAGAGGGTGATTTTAAAACATCAATATGTTACGGCAAACACGGTGCAGAGACCAGTCGGCTGTGATCTAACGTCCAACAGGAGAGGAAGCTGTTAGCTGAGCCAGTCTGACAGACTAGATCATCAACAACAAAGTGCAACCGGGCAATTCCACACAGCTTAGCGACAGCTGCTTGAAAGGTTTAGCGCACTTCAAAAGATAGGAGACCAAAAGACAGATAACATGAATTACAGCCTTTAATAACAGAGGTACGTTTCATGTTGTCATTTGGGTAAGAGGTTCAGAACGGCCAAAACCTCAGGAAGTCAGAACAACAAAACAAAAGCACGCAAAACAACCTGCCGGGGGAATGAGCACGTGCAGTGTAACCCTCAAGAAATAAGTTCAACTCTCACAGTTCTCGGCTGCTCTGCTTTCACAACAGAAGTCACTTCCGCGGCCTCAGCGCAGGGCATCGGTTCATATTCAGCTTTAACGCCACAATAAATGACTCAAAACCCAGAACACCTCTGCCATGTTAAAAACAATATTTCCCCACGGATGCAGGGGCGTAGGTTTGCATATGGACCATAGGGACAAGTCACAACCATTATTTTGGGATGGCAAAATAGACCGTACCAATATTTAGCATTTTTGTTTATATAACAAAATCATTCACTATTTTTTTTTGCGAACTCGATACTATAATTTTAGTCGTCACGTTTTGTGTTTTCGACGTGCCAGAGTGACAGGGTTACCCATGTTGCAATTTCATTGGCTCACGTTCTTCTCACATGGCCGTAAACAAAGCGCATCTCGTGGCAGGCAGTGCTTAATTTGTAAAGTGGGAGGTCCCGGAGCGCAGAGGATGGGTGGCTCCGGTGCAGTGTTGCCAGATGTACGATAATTATCGTATTTGTACGATAGTTTTGCCCTCTGTACGATGTACGATCAATAATGGGAAAAAATCCAATATGTACGATAATTTCAGTTGGTTGCCCAAACACGCATCTCTCTCTGACACCCAAGAATCATTTTGCAGGCGTTGCACTCAGGCGGCATCAAAGACACAACACACACAGCTTTGGCCGCCCGGGACAACGTCATTTGAAAGCCCGCCCCCTCTCCATACAAAGTAATGAGTTCCCATCCAATCTGTGCCGTGACAGGAAGATTCCCCAAACAACATTTTTTTTTTTTAAACTTTATTTCAACAAATGCAACAACAAACGAACAAAACACAAGAGCAAAGAGATATACAAGAAAAATAAAAAAAGTTCAAGTTCCTTATAGAGGTGTCAACATTTTTTCTGTGTTCAACAAAATCTGCACAAGTGGCCATGGCATCGGATGACGACAGCCACCTCGAGGTTGAATTCGACTCTTTCTAGTCTGGTAATTAACACGTTTGTGTCCCTTCACAGAAAAAAAAAAAAAATCTTTCTAGAAGTGCGTTCTAGTTTCCCCATTACTATAATTACTGTTTAAAAATGTGACATAAAATTCTTTGGAAATTAAAAAAAAAAAAAAACGCTAAAATAGCTACGTTGTATGCGTTTTGTTTGTGTACGATCATTTCTCCCAAAATACGATAATTTTGAGGTTTTGGTACGATAGTTTCATATTTCATATCTGGCAACACTGTTCCGGTGCAGAAAAACAAGAAGGGCGGGGTGGAGGGCTTGCGAACAATGCTGTGCGCCACACTTAAAATAAATTGCACACCCACACACACCTTCACAAATGACACTAACATCCTGCCTTTTCCTCAGAAATTACTACATTTATGTTTGCTGTCTGTCTCTGTACTTTTTTGTCACTTTTGCGCTCTTTTTCATACTTTTGCCTCGTTTCAAAAGTCACTGAACACACTTTATCGTAATATATGCAACATATAGCATGCTGTTGGAAAGCACGGGTTCTTGGCTTGCTGTCAGTGTCAAATTTTTCAGAGTGAGGGCTTACATGAGAACTTACGGTAATGAGAATCAGCGGCGCATTAGTGTGAAACTTCCATGTTTTTCCTCTGCGTTATGACATCACAGGCTTCGTTTACCGTAATACACCATATATATCATTGGAAATCCCTTCTTTTTTTTTTTTTAATTAGGTTGCCAGATACCTACAACTGCATTATTGATGAAGAGAATAAATTATACATCTTGGTTGCAAAAACGTTTTTTTTTTTTTGTTAGCTCCACAAGTATTTTTTTGTTGTCTTGTTCTCTCAGGTGTAGGCCTATCGAATAGATTCGTGATTTTGGGTGCAATTTTGTTATTTAAGCTATTTGTTTGTTTGCCTACACGCTTAATACTGTAAATAAAGTGTTAAATTATTCAGCATTATGTCGTCATATGTTATGTATAATGCTGTACTTGTGCGTCTAATGGTATGAGTGGGTTAGGGGGTGGTGGTGGTGGTGGGCAGGGGGGCCGGGGGGGGTGGTATTGTCCCTACCAAAGCTGAGACCAAACCTACACCCTTGCACGGATGGCACAGACTTTAAATTGGACAAACACACCAGCGAGGTGAGAAATCAGAGGAAAACCCATCAAGTCAACTGCAACCTTCAATCGTCATGCCAGGAATTCTATAGCATTTAAGAACCGTAATGACACTGAGCCCATCAACATGAGCTCACCTCCCTTCTTTGGCATGATGTAAAATTTTACCATCAGCTCTTAAAGGAATCATTCTAAAAATTACCCTGAACAATAATAAACATACATTTCTGGTTTTCTTAACTGAAGTACAACCCTGATCAGAACTGTTAACAGCCACAAGTTTTTAATGAGTTGATGAATTAAGTTTTTTTTTAATCCAAGATTTTAGCTTTCATGGTGCAAAAAATGAAAATAGTCTTGCTCACTAAAAGGGGTCATGCAGTGCAAGTTTTTAATCCACGTTACATTTTCATGCAGAAGGCTCCTGGTTCAAAACCCACCCCTGCAACTTCTCTCCATGTAATGTGGAGTTATGTCATGAAGGGCATCTGGTATAAACCTGTGCCAATTCAACATGCAGCTCCACCCCTGATCTGCAGTGGTGACCGCGAGTGCAAACAAGGGAGCAGCCGAAAGGACTATTTACATTTTCATGGACAAGAGTTTAAAACATTTTCAGAAATAAATGCAAATTCATCAGTTTGGTAAAATATAATTTTCACAAAAATGAATAAAGTGACATAAACAGCTGGCATAGGGCAAAAAAGTGCACTTGACAGTTGATGGTACACTGATAAATTTAAAGTAAATCATGGCTTATACAGTCTTTTTTTTTTTTTTTTTAAGACAATACACAGGATGGATATATAAACACTTCCAAGTCACTGAATAAATCTTGGCTGTGAAAGTGATTTACTGTATATAATAAAAAAAGAAATTAAAATATACTGATAACATATCAGGCATATTATATATATATATATATATATATATATATATATATATAATTTTTTTTTTTTCTTTCAGTAGATTCTTTTTTGTTAAACAACTTTGGACATTTTATTAAAATTCCAAATTTTAAAAAAGGGACTTATTTGCATTTAATTCTGAACATTTCTATTCTTAAAATTCTGGCATGTCAATAATTCTGAACAGGATTGTAAGAACACTTCCACAAAGCTAAAAATACAGTTCCACCTCAGTCTTGTGCCTTCTTGCTATGAGTATTCATCGAGTTCTGAAAAGTCAAGGACACAGTGTTAAAAAAAACAAAAAAAACTCCATCTACTTTGTACAATGGCATACAAACAGCAGCTTTGGATGTCTCCCAGCTTCCTTCACCTTGAATTCAAACTAAACTCAACTTCTAGATGATCTGGCCACAGAAAACCCAGTTTCATAGATAAAAGAAAACTTCAGACAATTTTTTGTCTCCTACCTTGGCCCTTATCTGCCCTGAGGTTGAGACTTTGCGGATCAACTTATGTGAGGTCTCTTCTTGTTCTCCATCGCTGTCTGAGGACTCTTCTCCAGCTTCTCCAGCCTGGAAAAAAATACAAGGACACGATGACAGTTTCAAGCCAACCAGCATCAAAAATTCAGGTCCACTTAGCATTTATATAATGTATGGAACCTTTGATGAATACGTAATCTGTTCATTTTTCCGATTAATCATCTACTTTGTAAAATATCAGGGGGGGAAAAAGCTAATTAAACCACATGGCAATTCAGTAGAATACAAGAAAACACCTGTTAAGTTGTTTTGATAGACATCTTCAATGTGGTTTAATTTCCTGCTTAAACACAGGAAGACATTTCTGAGATCCATCTTAAAATCCAAGAATCATGTTATTTTAAAGGGTCACGTCAATAAACTAAGCTAACTTTTTGATCAGAGACAGAAAAAAGGGATGCACAATAACAGATTTGCCTGATGACTGTTTAAAAGTACTCCCAAAATACTGAACGCACGCAAATACAAGTAGAACCAAATATAACACTATGTAACAATTTTTTATTTTTGTTTTGTTCCTGGGTACACAGTGTGTTTTCCTAACCTGCTATGCCTTAAATAAATAGAAAATAGTTGTTATTCCACAGAAACTTTGCTTCTGTGATCAGAACAATGATATTTTGAAATCTGTCTGTTTTCAAGAATATTCTCGATTCGCCTTCACTATCAATCAATTCAATCAATTTTATTTATATAGCGCCAAATCACAACAAACAGTTGCCCCAAGGCGCTTTATATCGTAAGGCAAGGCCATACAATAATTACGTAAAATCCCCAACGGTCAAAACGACCCCCTGTGAGCAAGCACTTGGCGACTGTAGGAAAGAAAAACTCCCTTTTAACAGGAAGAAACCTCCAGCAGAACCAGGCTCAGGGAGGGGCAGTCCTCTGCTGGGACTGGTTGGGGCTGAGGGAGAGAACCAGGAAAAAGACATGCTGTGGAGGGGAGCAGAGATCAATCACTAATGATTAAATGCAGAATGGTGCATACAGAGCAAAAAGAGAAAGAAACACTCAGTGCATCATGGGAACCCCCCAGCAGTCTAAGTCTATAGCAGCATAACTAAGGGATGGTTCAGGGTCACCTGATCCAGCCCTAACTATAAGCTTTAGCAAAAAGGAAAGTTTTAAGCCTAATCTTAAAAGTAGAGAGGGTGTCTGTCTCCCTGATGTGAATTGGGAGCTGGTTCCACAGGAGAGGAGCCTGAAAGCTGAGGGCTCTGCCTCCTATTCTACTCTTACAAACCCTAGGAACTACAAGTAAGCCTGCAGTCTGAGAGCGAAGCGCTCTATTGGGGTGATATGGTACTATGAGGTCCCTAAGATAAGATGGGACCTGATTATTCAAAACCTTATAAGTAAGAAGAAGAATTTTAAATTCTATTCTAGAATTAACAGAAAGCCAATGAAGAGAGGCCAATATGGGTGAGATATGCTCCCTCCTTCTAGTCCCCATTAGTACTCTAGCTGCAGCATTTTGAATTAACTGAAGGCTTTTCAGGGAACTTTTAGGACAACCTGATAATAATGAATTACAATAGTCAAGCCTAGAGGAAATAAATGCATGAATTAGTTTTTCAGCATCACTCTGAGACAAGACCTTTCTAATTTTAGAGATATTGCGTAAATGCAAAAAAGCAGTCCTACATATTTGTTTAATATGCGCTTTGAATGACATCCTGATCAAAAATGACTCCAAGATTTCTCACAGTATTACTAGAGGTCAGGGTAATGCCATCCAGAGTAAGGATCTGGTTAGACACCATGTTTCTAAGATTTGTGGGGCCAAGTACAATAACTTCAGTTTTATCTGAGTTTAAAAGCAGAAAATTAGAGATCATCCATGTCTATGTCTGTAAGACAATCCTGCAGTTTAGCTAATTGATGTGTGTCCTCTGGCTTCATGGATAGATAAAGCTGGGTATCATCTGCGTAACAATGAAAATTTAAGCAATGCCGTCTAATAATACTGCCTAAGGGAAGCATGTATAAAGTGAATAAAATTGGTCCTAGCACAGAACCTTGTGGAACTCCATAATTAACCTTAGTCTGTGAAGAAGATTCCCCATTTACATGAACAAATTGTAATCTATTAGATAAATATGATTCAAACCACAGCGGCACAGTGCCTTTAATACCTATGGCATGCTCTAATCTCTGTAATAAAATTTTATGGTCAACAGTATCAAAAGCAGCACTGAGGTCTAACAGAACAAGCACAGAGATGAGTCCACTGTCTGAGGCCATAAGAAGATCATTTGTAACCTTCACTAATGCTGTTTCTGTACTATGATGAATTCTAAAACCTGACAAACTCTTCAAATAGACCATTCCTCTGCAGATGATCAGTTAGCTGTTTTACCACTACCCTTTCAAGAATTTTTGAGAGAAAAGGAAGGTTGGAGATTGGCCTATAATTAGCTAAGATAGCTGGGTCAAGTGATGGCTTTTTAAGTAATGGTTTAATTACTGCCACCTTAAAAGCCTGTGGTACATAGCCAACTAATAAAGATAGATTGATCATATTTAAGATCGAAGCATTAAATAATGGTAGGGCTTCCTTGAGCAGCCTGGTAGGAATGGGGTCTAATAGACATGTTGATGGTTTGGATGAAGTAACTAATGAAAATAACTCAGACAGAACAATCGGAGAGAAAGAGTCTAACCAATTACCGGCATCACTGAAAGCAGCCAAAGATAACGATACGTCTTTGGGATGGTTATGAGTAATTTTTTCTCTAACAGTTAAAATTTTATTAGCAAAGAAAGTCATGAAGTCATTACTAGTTAAAGTTAAAGGAATACTCGGCTCAATAGAGCTCTGACTGTCAGCCTGGCTACAGTGCTGAAAAGAAACCTGGGGTTGTTCTTATTTTCTTCAATTAGTGATGAGTAGTAAGATGTCCTAGCTTTACGGAGGGCTTTTTTTATAGAGCAACAGACTTTTTCCAGGCTAAGTGAAGATCTTCTAAATTAGTGAGAAGCCATTTCCTCTCCAACTTACGGGTTATCTGCTTTAAGCTGCGAGTTTGTGAGTTATACCACGGAGTCAGGCACTTCTGATTTAAAGCTCTCTTTTTCAGAGGAGCTACAGCATCCAAAGTTGTCTTCAATGAGGATGTAAAACTATTGACGAGATACTCTATCTGACTTACAGAGTTTAGGTAGCTACTCTGCACTGTGTTGGTATATGGCATTAGAGAACATAAAGAAGGAATCATATCCTTAAACCTAGTTACAGCGCTTTCTGAAAGACTTCTAGTGTAATGAAACTTATTTCCCACTGCTGGGTAGTCCATCAGAGTAAATGTAAATGTTATTAAGAAATGATCACACAGAAGGGAGTTTTCAGGGAATACTGTTGTCTTCAATTTCCATACCATAAGTCAGAACAAGATCTAAGATATGATTAAAGTGGTGGGTGGACTCATTTACATTTTGAGCAAAGCCAATTGAGTCTAATAATAGATTAAATGCAGTGTTGAGGCTGTCATTCTCAGCATCTGTGTGGATGTTAAAATCGCCCACTATAATTATCTTATCTGAGCTAAGCACTAAGTCAGACAAAAGGTCTGAAAATTCACAGAGAAACTCACAGTAACGACCAGGTGGACGATAGATAATAACAAATAAAACTGGTTTTTGGGACTTCCAATTTGGATGGACAAGACTAAGAGTCAAGCTTTCAAATGAATTAAAGCTCTGTCTGGGTTTTTGATTAATTAATAAGCTGGAATGGAAGATTGCTGCTAATCCTCCGCCTCGGCCCGTGCTACGAGCATTCTGGCAGTTAGTGTGACTCGGGGGTGTTGACTCATTTAAACTAACATATTCATCCTGCTGTAACCAGGTTTCTGTAAGGCAGAATAAATCAATATGTTGATCAATTATTATATCATTTACTAACGGACTTAGAAGAGAGAGACCTAATGTTTAATAGACCACATTTAACTGTTTTAGTCTGTGGTGCAGTTGAAGGTGCTATATTATTTTTTCTTTTTGAATTTTTATGCTTAAATAGATTTTTGCTGGTTACTGGTGGTCTGGGAGCAGGCACCGTCTCTACGGGGATGGGGTAATGAGGGGATGGCAGGGGGAGAGAAGCTGCAGAGAGGTGTGTAAGACTACAACTCTGCTTCCTGGTCCCAACCCTGGATAGTCATGGTTTGGAGGATTTAATAAAATTGGCCAGATTTCTAGAAATGAGAGCTGCTCCATCCAAAGTGGGATGGATGCCGTCTCTCCTAACAAGACCAGGTTTTCCCCAGAAGCTTTGCCCAGTAGCTTTCACTACTACTGAGTAGTCTTCTAGAATATTCTTTAACTGCTAGAACTGTCCAGAATTTTCTAGAAGTTTTCAGAATTATCTAGAAATTTCAAGAAACTTTTAGAACTTTCTAGAACGTAAAAAAAAATAAAATCAAAGTTGGTGCTGAATGTAGTCATTTTTCCATAGACTTTAGACATAAGCAGTTGAAATATAACACTTAGAAGCCAGGAACAAAAACTGTGTTACATAGTGTAATAAATACTTCAGGTCTCTAAAAACTGCTCAGGCATATCTGTGCCCATCACTTTAAATGACAAGGAGCAGCTGCTCTGTCCAGCTCTCTTCCACAAACCACATATCCCAAAGTACATGCTGGAGTTCCATGATATAGGTCACAAAAATCTGAAATTAAACATTCCAGGTGTAAATGTACTCATACAAGAGCATTTTCTACAACAGCCACAGGCTTGTTGGCCATTTGAAAATAAGTACCATGAAACTCCAAATGTATGCACCTATCAAAAGAAGAAAAATTCTTTAATACTTTGGCCTTATAAAAACAGAACTGCTGTCAACATAAGGAAGCCACGCCCACTGTGCTGAAAAGGCAAGACTACAAAAAATGCAAGCGACTCAAATGTGAGGATGTTAATTCAGTTCCATAACACTGAAAAATAAATCTGACTTTTGTGATGAATTTGTATCTGACAGTGAATTAAACAATCAGACGTTATTGATGGAAATGAAGTGGTGTTGTAAGAAACAAGGTTACAAAGATGTAAAACAATGTTTTCTGCAAATTCCAGCACTGCCCTGCCTTGGCAGAAGAATGCACTCACTCTGTGTGCTCTTCTAGCTGCAGAAGCAAATTACTTTGAAGCCCCGCTGTTATGATACAGATTAAAAGACCCCGTTAATTGGAGAAAAACATGTATTGTTTAAGAACTGTTATCGTTTCAGGAAGTCGTTGGCGATCACCGCCAATCAATAGCACTAAACTACATACAGGATGTGGGAAAACACTGAAGCCGTTGTCATTCTAAAAGCGTACGTACCATATGAGTTCTTTCCGAGTCAGGTTGCGTCGACCCCAGCGAGTCGCCGGGCTCCATCACGTACAGCACGTTGGGGCTCAGTTTGGACGCCATGAAGAGTTTGCAAAGAGGAGTGATGAATAGATAGAAGAAAGGCGATGCAGGTGCAAAGAGGGGATGAAAAGAGGAGGCAAAATGTTTGCCAGGGACAAACAGGGAAAAGAAGGGAAGAGGAGGGAGGTTCTAAAGGGAGAATGAAGATTGGTTCAGCGGGGGACCAGCAGAGAGGATGACAAACGGTGACGTCAAGCTCTGGGACGCCACTCTCGTCCTCTGCCAAGCTCTCTATCCCTGGCCAAGTCTGGAAAAATGAAAAGATTAATTATTGATTAGAAGTTGGGGGGAGAGCACACTGGAGATTTTTGGACTTGTCAACCTGCTGGACAATACAAAATTCATACCATTCTCAACTCTCCTCGTCAAACGTTATTCATCTATAATATATGCAGAGAAAAAGCAACAAAATACTTCCTCTTTCTCAGTTCCTCTGCACTTTTCTATGAATCTGTACAAAAACACTGAGGTGCTTTCAAGACGTCACCTATTTTATTAAAAAGCAGGTGTGCAAGTCTGTGATGCTGATAAAGAAGGTGTGCCCCGTGACAAGGATGAGAGTGATGCTTTATGGAACACAAAAAAACAATACTACAGGGGATAACAACAAGAAAAACTAGAAAGGTACTCTCAAAACACTCATACATCACTACTGCGTGTCTACAGCCCAGGATCTTACAATAAACATACTTTATTAGCATAACTCTAATTTCAATATGTATATTTCTGATCTGGATTTTTATCTGGCTCTGCGTGATTTTCACTTGACCGTCTTCTGTTGGTTGACCGTCTGCGCCAACCAACTGGGGGAGCCCCTCCAGCACATTTTCAATCTGAGCCTGCGTCTCGGAAAGGCCCCAGTCACGTGGAAGACATCCTGTGTCATTCCAGTTCCTAAGAAGGCACACCCGAAGGAGCTGAATGACTACAGGCTAGTTGCTTTGACATCCCACGTGATGAAGACCATGGAGCGACTGCTGCTGAGCGTCCTCAGACCTCAGGTCAGACATGCTGAGGACCCACTGCAGTTTGCATACAGGGAGAAGGTGGGAGTGGAGGACAGCATCCTCTACCTCCTTCACAGTGCCCACTCTCATCTGGACAGGGGTAACAGCGCTGTGAGGGTCATGTTTTTTTTTACTTCTCCAGTGCCTTCAACAGCATCCAGCCCCTGCTACTGAGATGGAGGTGGACACTCATCTGGTCACCTGGATCACTGATTATCTAACTGGAAGACCACAATACGTCAGACTCAGTAACTGCACCTCAGACACTGATCAGCAGCACTGGAGCACCACAAGGAACCGTGCTCTCTCCATTTCTGTTCACTCTGTACACATCAGACTTCAATTACAACTCGGAGTCGTGCCACATGCAGAAGTTTTCGGACGACACTGCTACTGTGGGATGTGTGCGAGAGGGACAGGAAAGAGAGTACAGGGACCTGATACAGGACTTTGTGTGGTGCAAATCAAACCACCTGCAGCTGAACATTGCCAAAACAAAGGAGATGGTAGTGGACTTCAGAAGGTCCGGGCCCACTCTGCAGCCAGTCTCCATTGAGGGGGTTGATGTGGAGGTGGTCCAGACTTACAAATATCTGGCGACACTTATGGACGATAGGTTGGATTGGTCAGCCAATACTGACATCCTCTACAAGAAGGGACAGAGCAGACTGTACTTCCTGAGGAGGTTAGGGTCCTTCAGGATCTGCCATAAACTCCTGCGAATGTTCTACCAGTCTGTGGTAGCCAGTGTCCTCTTCTCTGTGGTGGTCTGCTAGGGGAGCAGCATGAAGAGGAAGGACGCCAGGCAACTGGACAGGCTGGTGAGGAAAGCTGGTTTAGTGCTGGGAACAGAGCTGGAGACACTAACATCAGTGGCAGAGAGAAGGACCCTCAGTAAACTGCTGGCCATCATGGACAATGTTGAGCACCCTCTGCACAGCGCCATCATCAGGCAGAGGAGCTCATTCAGTGGCAGACTGCTGTCCCAGTCCTGCCACACGGACAGATTCAGGAAATCTTTTGTCCCTCAGGCCATCAGACTGTTCAACTCTTCCCATCTCAGTAAGAAATAATCCTGTGACATCTGTTTGACCTTTTATTGCTTTCTTTTGCACTACCAACACTGTTTACACTGCTTACTTTGCAAAACCTACACTGTTCACATTGTGTACTGTTTACATCTGTGCTACCTCCTCACTACTGCACTACTACATTTACTCCTCCGTCATATTCTCTGAGACTGGATGCTGTACTTGCACACAAATTTTATTTTTATTTAGTAGCTTTTATTGATTAGTCTATTTTTCTTTTTTTACTTAACCCTATTTTGTGTGTCTGGTGCAATGTGTGTGTCTTGTCTAATGTGTAAGCTGCTGGATGCCTTGAATTTCCCTCTGGGATCAATAAAGTATCTATCTTGTGACACATATGACTGACGGTGACATCGGTAGATAATGCCGTGTTCACACCGGACAACACGTGATATCGCGTCACCGTCCTCCCCAAATTGAAAAATCTCAACTTTTTCATCTTGTCGCATCGCGATGACCAATCAGGGACTGGATATGTAGTGATGTGGAGATGTTTGGAATTTATACTTGTGAGCAAGACTTATGTCCCTTTTGTCCTATTTCACAATTATGACAGTTTGAGGGGACAGCGAGCAGCAGCAGCCATTTTTTTTTCCACGTGCGCGCTAATGAATCGTCCATGAAGATAATTTTATTAACTACACAGATGTATAATAAAAAAAATGGTGACTGGTTTATAACACAATTATGACAGAGTTGGAGGGGAGAGCGAGCAGCAGCACCGCAGCAGCCAGTTTTTTTTTTCCACGTGCGCGCCAACGAATCGTCCATGAAGCTAATTTTATTAACTACACAGATGTATAATAAAACAAATGGTGACTGGTTTATAACACAATTATGACAGAGTTGGAGGGGAGAGCAAGCAGCAGCACCGCAGCAGCCAGTTTTTTTTTTTTTTATTGTTCACATTTGCGCGCGAATGGGACAGGAGGTCCTCAAACTGGGTCCTGGAGAGGCAGAAGTACCACTGAAAGCGGCCGTCATCCAGACGCAGCTTCTGCAGCAAATAATGAAACTCCCCGAATCGGGAATGTCTCATGAGGATGTTGTGAACCCAGGGACGGCGCCGCTGGCGACGTTTGTCAGCTTTCCACAACAAATTGAGCACAGCAACTCACTCCTTGTGATCAAGGTCCAGCATGTTGACTTGACGGGGAGCGGAATGGAAGCTCCTCCTATTTGATGACACAATGGGGCAAATTTTCAGAGAGAAAGCAGAGCGACACACTGGGCGATGATGGCACGTCCATCGCCAGGCGAGGGATGTGATTTTGTGGCGTTGCATGTCATCCAGTGTGAACGCGGCATTAGTTTCTGAGAAACTAACTGGGGCAAGTAAAAAAAAAAAAAAAAAAAAAACTGGGGCAAAACACACCCACACAAAAAAGGAGACATCTGAATCCTGAGCAATAAAGTTTTATAAGATCAACATATCGATGCTTTACACAGGTCAGCTAAATCATTTTTAGTGGATAAAGTTTAAAAAAAATACCCAAGACTGGATGCAAAATGCAAAAAAAAAAAAAGGCTTCATAGGCCAGCACTGAAATGGAATCTTCATGCTCATATAACAAACTATTCCCCTGAATTTCAAAATGTTGCAGGTAATTTATAAACTATCATGAAAAAGAATGTAAAGAAATTATGTAGGACCTATATGTGGATTCCCCCCCCCCCAAAAAAGTTTGACCATTTCTCACACACAACTTTGCAGCCACTGGCCATAAGTTTCTCAGACAACTACTTAAAATGTGGATAACGCCTCCTCGGTGTGATAAAAAAGTACCCCTGCAAAAAAAAAAAAATTGACTCGTGGATTCCAGTTAGCACCAAATAGTGTGTATATATATATATATATATATATATATATATATATATATATTAGGCTCATTATAATGATATAACTGACATTTCTACTAAATGTGATAGGAAAGCTGAGTACTCAATTAGAAAGGAAAACAAACACTGCTGAGCACATCAGCTTGGCTGGAAGTACTGAGGAGGGTTAGGAGGTTCCTGCTGTGCAAAAACAGTCAGTCAGTCTGTAGGAGCATGTGCGCGTGTGTTTATGATGTGCATGCATTAATATAAAAAACACACTTCACGACAAACGACTGCGAATTCTGAATAACACCTGTGCACATGCAGGTTGCGTGGTGTCCGACGGCAAACCGTTACAAAAAAAAAAAAAAAAAGCCCACGCGCACAAACAGGCTGTCGTGTGCTTTCATTCATTCCGTCCGCCGCAGAGGCGTGCGCGGACGTGCAAAAAAACAAAACAAACAACAAAAACAAACAAACATCAGCATTTCAGTTCAAACTCGTGCGCGCAGCAGCTCCGCAACGTGTGTCGACAGAGAGCCGATTTCACTCACCTTCGCTCCGCCGCCGGAGGTGAATCAGCGGCGGCGCCTCCCGCTGCTGCTCCCCGGCCTGGGTCGCTCGGAAGCCGACTCGAGTGATCGCGGGGCGGCCGGTCGCTCAGGTGCTCGGCGTGCAGAAAGAGACGCAAAGCGAAGAAGCGGATCAGGTAGGAGGAGGAGAAAGGAGGAGGTTAAGCGGAGACCAAACACACACACACGCATGCGTGCGCGACGGAGAGGGAGAGGAGGAGAGAGAGCAAAACAAATCTGGATAAATGTGCTCACGGTGTCCTCAGAGCTCTGTGTGCATAACCAATCAAAGCATGTGTTTGAGAAGTGCAAACAATAAAATCGCATTCGGGGAAGAATTTACTGACCGCTTAAAAGAGGAAATCCTTCACGCTCGGTAAAGTGTAAAACAGCGCCGCCTATAGTCCTAGATCTCAGCCCACAGCCGTTTTTTATCGTCTGCGTGCTTTTAACTGATGAGGCTGAAAAAGCTCAGGAACGTTTTTAGTGTCTAAAGTGATGAACGCACTTTTTATGACCTCCAACGAGCAGGGGAGGGTTCACCCATCTGATTCATCATCTTCCATGTTTTAACATCACAGAAGCCCACCAACACCAAGTTCAAACACCTTCTGCTGGCGGTGATGGTGGCTGAGATTTTAAACAATGACAATCTTCTCATTTTTCACATGCTACACAAAATCAAACAGTGTTGGCATATTGGGAGGTACAAACTACCATGGTTCTAGGGCAATGTGACAGTTTTACTCAAAACACTTCATAGTTTTCATATTACTCATGGCACAGGCTCACTCTCCCCCTTTCATATTATGAATGTCAGATCCAAATCCCTCATGAAGGCACAAAAAAAAAAAAAAAGAAAAAAAAAAACACTGTCCTGACATGCTCAAAACTTGTTTGACACCCATGATGTCAGACCTGCAGACTCACAAATCTAAACATGCACATAATGTCTGCAACCCTCTAAAAGGTTGATGCTGTTGGCACTTGGTCTTTGCTCATTAGCAGTTTGTGAATTTTTTGGATCTTTTTTATGAAACTTGGCGGAAATGCATTTTGCGTGAGGAAAAAGCCATAAATGTTTGGTCATCTTCCAGATCCATAACTAGAAAGGTGCTCGGTGTGCATACCCACATTAACAGCCAAGAGATGAGGGCAGTCAGAGTTCTGACTTTTACCCACCCTCGTGTGTACATTCTTATAGGGAGACTTGAATGGGATGCTAGACCACCGAAGGTTACTTTCCCAACCAAGTCTAGCCCCCAGTTACACCTGGGTGGACTGAGACAGTGCAGATGAAGTCTCTTGTCCCCAGAACCAAACCGGTAGCCCAAAGCACACACCTGCAATTTAACTATGTCATGAAGTCCAACGTCTATCACACAGACTCCTCTGCTACACCTGCATAACACACACACACACACACACACACACACCTTCATCCACTTACTCCAATTAAGGGTCACAGGGAGCTGGAGCTTATCCCAGCAGTCAGAGCGCAAGGTGGGGTACACACAGGACAGGACGCCAGTCTGTCACAGCTCCTGCATCACATCAAGTGAAAACCAGCCAATTGGGCAGCGCAGTCTCGTTTAAGGGTGGGAGCTAAATGGGTAAAATATGGTGCATGATGTAATTTCTGTACTTCTGGGGAAAGAAACACGGTACTTTCTCTGAGTTTTTGGGCAAATTACATGCAAAGTGAAAATGCAAAGAAAAAGTGACGATGCAGTGGAAAGAGGACGTGTTGCAGTTTGTTTATGACCCGGAGCTGAAATGTCGAGGCAACTGCAGGTGAGAGAACGCATCTACTATGGTTAGCTGTGTAAGCGAACACTTACTGACACAACTGCTCATCTGCCTCATCTTCCCTTCTCCACTGGAAACCGAAAAAAAAAAACCCCTGCACTTTTCACGACTGCTTCAGTGATTGCAGCCAAAAACAAAACAGCAGACCATTTTCCCCCGTTAGAATTGACGCAGTTTGTGGAAAGAGACTAATCCCTGGGCAGAGTGTGGGAGTGTCAGCACTTTACTACACTTTTATCACACTATGCACTTTTGTTGTGTGAGGTCACCCAAAACATTCGTTTCTCTTTTTGTTGTTACTAACCTGCTTCTTTAAAATTAGTTGTTGAATTTGTATAAAAACATAGCAGTATATAAGAACAAAGGCTGCACCAGGAAAGATGATGTGACAGATGCATTTGATTATGAGCTTTACCATGACCCATCAGCTTTATTTGACTCTGTAAATATCCTGAGACCAGCCAACAAATCTACACTCGGAGATGCATTGTGGTCCCAAGACATTGCTGCTTTGTCTGGGCCAACTGAGGCAGTCCACCATGTTTTGGATGGTGGGGCATTGTTGCATCTGATCCCTTGGACAAGAGGCGCAACATGGGAGAAGATCCTTGAACAGTATAAACTCCAGGTCCTTCAAAGGTATGCCAACGCTACTGTCGTGTTTGATGATTACAATGATGTCCCAAGCACCAAAGACTGTGCACATCTGAGAAGAAGTGGTGCTAAAGTTGGAGCAGCAGTGCATTTCATCCCAAGCATGACCCTTTAGAGCAAAAAAGATAAGTTCCTCGACAACAAAGAGAGCAAACAGTGGTTTATAGCATTGCTGTCCCAAACCCTGGAACAGATCAGCTGTGAAGTTCACCAGGCAAAAGGAGATGCTTATCTACTGATAGTCCAAACAACCATAACATCAGCTGCAAGGCAAGAGACAGTTCTTGATGGAAACGATACACACCACCTTGTGCTACTTATCTATCATGCCAAAAGCACCAACTTCAATGTCTTCTTCAAGCCAGAGCCAAAGAAACATGCCCAGAAAGGTGCCAGATGTTGAAGCATTATGTCTCTACAAGTCCTGCTTGGTGATTCCATTTCTGAAAAAAATTCATTTCCTTCATGTGATTCTTGGCTGTGATGCAACCTCTGGAGTATTTGGGCTTGGAATGAAAGGTGCTTTCACGAAAATTAAAACCAGTAGCCTATTTCAGGAGCAAGCACGGATGTTCATGAGAAAGAGTACCCAAAGAGGATACTGGCAAGGCAGGAGAAAGGGCTCTGGTGGAAAACCTGGATAAAGAATGACCTGAGATTTCAATGGTTTTGCACCAAAACTTCATCCAGTACAGCCTTGCTCTCTACCACCTACAGCAGCTGCAGCCAAATGTCACAGCCTGAGAGCGTACCAGCAAGTCCAAGCGTGGAAAGGAGATGACTGCTGTGTGTCACCTGCAGAGTGGGGCTGGAAGGTGTTGGAAGGAAAAGTTACACCCATTATGAGAGATCTCCAACCTGCTCCTAGTAAACTGTTGGAAATCATTCGATGTAACTGCAAATCAGGATGTAATACCATGCGCTGTTCTTGCCGCAAGCATGGAATGGGTTGCTCTTCGGCATGTTCTGACTGTGGAGGCGTTTGTGCCAATATGGCACATGTATTCGAGGAAACCGATCCCGACTCTGACAGTGACAAGGTTTTACTGAGGGGCACTTTCAAGCAGAAAAAGAAGCCTTGAAATGAGGAAACTTTGATTTCTTTATTTCTTGCTTTGTTTCATTTGAGATGGTCATTTTCATTGTTCAGTAATGACTTATGTTTCACAGCATGGTGTTTATTAAATCGTGAAAATGCATGCATACGGGATTTTACTGTGTAACAGATTTTCTTCATGTAATGATTGAAATAACAAAACTATGATTTATTAGCTTATTCCACTTTTTTAGTGTTTTACCTCATTAACAAGGGATTTAAAAAAATAGAAACTTTAGATTATGTTATATTTCACATTGTACTAGTAAGCAAAACAGGCAATGTGTGGGAGGCCTATTGGCTCTGTTGTGATGGATAACTGATTTTTCATTTATTCTAGGCCCAACATCACATTTAAATAAAACTTCACGTACCTGCTCGTTTACCTTTTGTATAGATTAGAACTTTTATTATGATTTAGACTACTTATACAAGTATATGATGTTACCCAAAAGCAATCTTTTCCAGTGTTGCAGTAATGGGCAAAAATCGTCAAATTCCAACAGTCTCATTCATTTGGTAATTTCACCCCATTCCACTCAGTATATTATGGTAAACATTTGATATGTTATTCTACATGTATTGGCCTATCAAACCTACGTCATTTCATTTCTGTTGCAATTTGTTTTGGGTAGGTTGTATATTCCCCATAGATTGCCTGGAGTAATTGGAGGTACTCAGCTCATGCTAACGTTATGTGCAATGTCAATGCCTTAACATCGGAATTTAAAGATTTTTTTTTTTTTTTTTAAAGAACTGTCAAAGGTAAGAGATCAAATAAAAAACCCAGCACAGTAGGAAAAAAACTGTTTGCATGTGTACTGGTTTGAGAAAACCTTTTTTGATAAAATTCCTGAATTATCAAATTGGTGAACATGTGTGCTGAAGGACCCCAGCAGCTGGAGAAAACCAAGGGGACACCCAGACTTCAACTGGCTGCAACAGATAGATAAATCAGTTGGCTGCATGGGTGGTTGCCATCCAGGACTCAAGGCAGTTTCTTCGTGACATGGATGCAGCCAAGTCAAGCACCAGTACATGTTCCCAGACTTGACAACTTGTAATTCACTTTTCTTGTTTCCTTTATCTTTGTTCATGAAGACAACTTTAAAAATTCAAGCCAGCGCCAATTCCATGGATTCTTGATTCCTTATTAAACTTTTTCACACCATCTTCCCACGTCACTTTGTGACACAGACTTGCCACAAAATTCTTCTTTTAAAAACTTGATAGCTCTAAAAGTATGCAATGTCCACATGCTACTTTTATCTTAACAGCACCTCGCAGTGGAAACAGCGTCGCCGTAGCAACCAACCAGTCCTGCTTTATGACAACTGTCGTAACAGCCACGCTTTGAGGCATTTTACTCCACAGACTTCCACGGATACTGATCTGATTAACAGATACAGACCAGCATCCATGGATTTATAAAGCTTGCACGATGTCGTAAAAAAAAAAAAAACAAAAAAAAAAAACGCTTTATGATAGGCATTTTACAAACTCTGCCATGATCGCAATTACAGAGTACAACACAAACACCGGCCCATGATGAAATCCGCAGAATTCTGCAGTTCCAGAGTTTTCACAGACCTGACAAACAAATGCTTGTGTGTGTATATGTTTTTTTTGTTTTTTTTTGGGGGGGGGGGGGGGAGCTGATGTGATAACCAAGGCTTTGAACCAGTTTGTAGAATGAAAGCAAAAAAAACTTTTGATATTTTGCTAGAAACAAAAAGGAAACCACAAATTTTATACTTTTTAAATGTTCTGAAACAGAACAGTTTATTAAAAACAATAGTAACCAGTTAATAGTTTTTTTTCATTCTTGAAAAGATTTCCGTGTACAATGACCCAGTGAGGATGTCAGACTCCATTAATGCTCCACACCCCAACAGTTGGTGGCAGTAATGTTGGTTTGCAAATGGGCAAACTCAACAGAAGACAGCGATGACGATTTGGTGAGGTTCACTTCCACCTGTCATTTATTTTGGTTGCTGGTGGGATAAAGCGCTGCCGTCCCATGTTTCACGCTGAGAAGCGCACCTCGAGCAGACAAACATTGAGGGACTTCTTTAAAAACACTGCATTTAGTTGGTCAATATTATACTTTTGTTTTTGTCTTGGTGGAACAAATGGGATTTCTTTTCGTCGCAAGCAGAACACTCAAGATATGTCAGATGGTTGAATACTAAAACTAGCGGGAATGCATTTTTTAAAGATATTTTACTTGTTGATAAAAAGCGCCGCAGTTCTCTGGTTCAGGCTGAGAAACGTACCCGGAGCAGACAAACACTGAGGGACTTCTTTAAAATCGCTGCATTTCTTCAGTAACGTCTATGATAAGGAATTAAAATATCTCCCAGACATAATCTTCCTAAACAAGAATATCGTCTTTTCAGGGTGTGGAGTTGAATCCAATGATTTTTAATATTTTAAACAGTCAAACTGGGCAGCAGTGACTTAGCGCTCACTCCAGCAGGCTTCTCTGTGAGGTGGAGAACACTGATAATATATATATATTTTTCATTTGCAAGATGGCGGGTGGCAGTGTGTCGGGAGAATCCACTGCCTGCCTTAGTGCTAATCCTGAAGTTTTTAAAAATCAATTTGGAAAGATTATTGTCGTGGATGAGTTCTTGAACTTCATTTCTGACAAAATGAGGACTTGACCACAATGAAATCGTTCTGTTGGCTACAAACAATTTTTCATCGGAATGGATTGCAAAATCAAAGGATTTCCTGTTTGAGGTTTGTCCGACAACAACACAACGGAAAATTAATTATATGGGAAAAGACAAGGACGTTAAAAACGTGAAGGCATGCTTGAGATTGTTTAATGAGTTTAGGGAAGATATGCCTATGTTTGTCTCACACCGTCTGGACAAACTTCCACCTGTTGGTTTTGGCAGTATCGACGCCTCAGCCCTGCTTAGAAGAATAGAGCAACTAAGCAATGAAGTTTCTGCGTTGTGCAGGACCATTGAAGCACAGGCGGATGTGAATGAGAATCTGACGGCAGCTACTGTGGCTGTGAATCGCCGGGTGAAGGCGATGGAGCAGAGCTGCACTCTTAACCTGGACCGCAGGGCCGCTGCTGTGGCTGCTGCAGGGGAGGTGGAGGTGCAGAGGAAGACAGGCTCTGCTCAGCAGGCAGAGATGGCGTTACCGTCTTCCCATGCTGCGGCTACAGAGAGCGTTCAGCCCCGCACATCAGGTATGTCACCGCCGTGGAGTTTTGTTGTGAGCAATGGACGTAAAAAGCCGGACATTAATGTCACACCTAAGAGGCGACCCATATCCACTCAGGGGAAACGTGAGCGAAGGAATAGGCCTCCCGGAATTATTGGCACTGGCACAGAGAGCCACATTCCTGTGATTACAACTAAGAGTGAGTATATTTGCCACCAAATTTTCTCCAGATGTGGATGCTGAGACTTTGCGCAGCTATCTATCTGAGAAACTGGTCAATAAGTCTGTGACATGTAGGAAGATAGAATCACATGGGAGCAGATTCGGTCCTTTCATGTCACTGCAGATTGTAAGGAGGTGGCTGACATGTACAGTTCCCATATCTGGCCAGCTGGGGTGTATGTGAGGAGGTATTTTCAACCCCGTGGGCACAGAGGCTCTGCTGGCAATATTCCTGTGGGGAGAAATGAACTGCTGCAGTCAGAGAATAATGAAACTGTGGCTACTTCCTCCTAAACTGTGATGCGGGTTGTCTCTTATAACTGTCGTGGGCTGCGTGTAGGTAACAGCGCTGGGGACAGAGCCCGACGTGTTGTGGTGGATAAAATACTTCAAAGTTGTGACATCCTGTGTTTACAGGAGACTTTCCTTTCCAAACAGGATTTGGGAGGGTTGAATTATGTTCATGATGACTTTCACGGTGCTGGGGAGTCAACTACAGATCTCTCAGGGCATTATTAGGGGGAGAATCCCTGGGGGTGTGGCCATCCTGTGGCATAAAAGGTTTGATTCTGTGATTAATGTTGTTCGACTGGAAACTGACTGGTGTATTGGGGTTCATGTCAGGATGAGTAACAGAATTTATCATTCTGAATGTCTACACACCATATGAGTCGAGACATAATGATGATGAATATGTGAATAGGTTGGCATTTATTAACTCTTATTGTTGATAACTGCTGTACAACCGTTTATGTTGTTGGAGACATGAATGCAGATATCTCTGATAATGCTTCTTTTGTTAAGCATATGATCAGGATGTGTGAAGACAATAATTTGGTTCTATCTAGTCAGGTGCTTCTACCTGCAGACAGTTTTACCTACTATAGTGAAGCCCATAGAACAACTAGCTGGCTTGATCATCTGATATGTACTGCAGATGCTCATGCAACGCTTGGGTCTATGAAAGTACTATATGAGGTGACCACAGCTGATCATTTTCCTATTGAGTTCATACTTAACACTGTGTCTCCCTGAGATAATGAGGGAGGATAAGATAGACTCGACTAAACTGTCCTCGGAGGATGTATTGTTTTATTGTGGGAGATCAGATGCACTTTTGAGAAAAATACATTTACCTATGCATGCCATTCAATGTTTGAATGTTAACAGTAGTGACACTTCTCACTGTGATGACCTCTGTGAAATGTATAATTGTATTGTGTTTGCCTTATCAGAAGCCAGCAGACCTCTACTCACTCTCCCTAATAAAGCTGTAAATGCTCAGCCTGGGTGGAATAGGTATGTCGCTGGCCCCCATGCAGAAGCTAAGGCAGCCCATAAAGCCTGGGTAATTGCTGGTAGACCTAGGCAGGGGCCGGTTCATGAGTATAAAAGGGTAACCAATACTAGATACAAATATGCAGTACGCTTTGTTTGCAAGCATGAGCAAGCCTTGAGAGCTGACTCTATGGCTGGAAAACTGCTTGACAGCAATGTCACTGACTTCTGGAAAGAAGTGAAGAATATAAACAGGGTTAAAACAGCACTGCCATGTAACATTGAGGGTGTATTTGGTGGAGAAAATATAACTGAACTATGGAGGCAGCATTATGCTGCTCTGTTCAACTGTGTCAGAAGTGCGCCCTACTGTACAGGTAATATAGAGGAGGAAGTGGTACACATCAGCCCCTATGAAATTTCTCAAGCCATAAGGCAACTGGCTGATAAGGCATGTGGCATGGATAATATCACTGCAGAGCACCTGAAGCTTGCCAGCTCTAGGGTTGCTGTGTTGCTGGCTATTTGTTTTACAGGGTTGGTAATGCATGGTATTCTGCCAGATGCTATGTTGACAGTTATTTTAGTACCTGTTATCAAAGACAAGGCTGGAAAGGTAGGGAGTATGGATAACTATCGGCCTATTGCCCTAGCCAGCGTACTGTCAAAGGTGCTAGAAAGTGTCATATTTGACAGAATTGGGGATTTTATTTGTACCACAAATAATCAGTTTGGCTTTAAGAGTAAGCATAGTACTGATTTGTGTATTTATGCATTAAAAGAAGTAGTAGAAAAGTATAGAGGGCATGGCTCAACAGTGTTGGTGGGCTTTATTGATGCCTCTAAGGCATTTGACAGAGTTAACCATCACAAGCTCTTCGCCAAGTTGAAATATAGGGGTGTTCCGGGTAGCATCATACGTATCCTGGCATATTGGTACGACCGACAGACTATGCAGGTATTGGTACGACCGACAGACTATGCAGGTGAAATGGGGGAGTTTTTTATCTTCTCCCTTCAGAGTTGGCAATGGGGTATGGCAGGGTGGGCTTTTATCCCCAAGCCTATTCAGCCTGTACATGGATGAACTGTCAAGGCAGTTGGGAGATTGTAGAACAGAGTGTATTGTGGGCAACACCTTAATCAATCACTTGATGTACGCTGATGATTTGGCCATTATATCTCCCAGCAGTGCAGGGTTCCAACAGCTTCTTAATATATGTTCTGACTACGGGGTCAGGTTTGACATCAAGTATAATGCCAAAAAGAGCATGATAATGATATGTAGGACCAAGGAGGTCAACATCTTAACTTCCCAGGTTTCTATTTGTCTGGCCAAACACTGTCTGTGTGCACCAATGTAAAATATCTAGGACACATTAACGATAAGATGGAGGATGATGCTGACATGCTCAGACAGAGAAGAATGCTGTATGTCCAAGCCAATGTGTTAGTGAGAAATTTTCATTACTGCTCTGATGAAGTGAAGGTGAACTTGTTTAGAGCTTACTGTACCCCTATGTACACGGCCCCCCTCTGGGTGAGGTATAAGAAAGAGAGTTTGCAAAAACTTCAGGTTGTGTATAATGACTGTCTCAGAATCCTGCTCAAAAAGCCCAGGGGTAGTAGTGCCAGCAAGGTCTTTTGTGATTTAGGGTTAAACACCTTCCAGGCTACCCTGAGAAGACTGATGTACAAGTTTATATGGAGACTGCAGGGGTCCGGGAATAATCTCATTATGCAGTTGACCAATCCCAGGTGCAGTTCTGTTAGATACCAATCCCATATGTGGAAACACTGGTACTTGTGCCTTTTATAGAATGTGTATGCACTTTTTTTTTTTTTTTTTTTTTAAATGGCATTTTTTACTGCTTCTATTTATTAGATGCCTTTTTATTGAATTTGCATAAGCACTTTTTTATGTATGTATGCATGTATGTGTATGGGTGTGTACATGTGTATGGGTGTATGTATGTATGTATGTATATATATATATATCTGTTTTCTTTTTTTAACATTATGTGATATATACACTTTATACTACATATTTGTTTTATGTTTTGTATGTGATGGTATGTCTATTTGGACGTTGGAGTCTGCAATAAAGTTTGACTAAAGTTTGACTGCACCGTGTCTTAGACTAAACAGTTTCCCTTTAAATCCACTTCAGGTGATCAACACAGACAATCTCTTAAAGCCTTCATTTTACTCGGTGTCCCGCTTCAGCACGCTCTATTGTCTTCTCAGTTTTTCATAGGAGCATGACAGCACCACATACAGATTAGTATGTTTTCAGTGTCCCACAGCTGACATGGAATGTTATTAACCGGTTTGAGACCATCACTTTTGGAGTAGAACCCAAAACTGGAAACATTAAAATTCTGTTTCTGTTCGGAATGAAACAGTTGGGGAAACAATTCTGGTTGAAAGCCCTGTTTGTACGGCAAGTTAAGTAAACAGACAAGGCAACAAAAATGCATCATTCTGTGGGTCTGTTTAATGTAGATTTTATTCTCAATAAAAAGGAGGTACAGTTGTATGTAAAAGTTTGGGCACCCCTGATGATTTCCATGATTTTCCTTTATAAATAATTGGTTGTTTGGATTAGCAACTTCAGTTAAATATATCATATAGCAGACAAACAGTGATATTTGAGAAGTGAAATTTATAGGATTGACAAAGTGTGCAATAATTCTTGCAACAAAACTAGGCAGGTGCATAAATTTGGGCACCCCAACAGAAAAAAAAAAAAAAAAAAAAAATACATCAATATTTAGTAGACCCTCCTTTTGCAGAAATAACAGCCTCTAAACGCTTGTTATAGCTTCCAGTGAGAGTCTGGATTTTGGTTGAATGTATTTTGGACCATTCTTATTTACAAAACATCTCAGGTTTGTTGGTTTCTGAGCATGGACAGCCCGCTTAAAAATCACACCACAGATTTTCAATAATATTCAGGTCTGGGGACTGAGATGGCCATTACAGACCGTTGTACTTGTTCCTCTGCATGAATGCCTTTGTAGATTTTGAGCGGTGTTTAGGGTCATTGTCTTGTTGAAAGATCCAGCCCCGGCACAACTTCAACTTTGTCACTGATTCATGAACACTGTTCTCAAGAAACTGCTGATATTGACTGGAATCCATGTGACCCTCAGCCTTAACAAGATTCCCAGTACCTGCACTGGCCACACAGCCCCAAGGTGCCCAAATTTATGCACTTACCCAATTTTGTTTAAATAATTATTGCACACTTTCTGTAAATACTACAAACTTCAGTTTACTTCTCAAATATCAGTTTGTCTGCTATATGATATATTTAACTGAAATTTCTGATCCAGACAACCAATGATTTATAAAGGAAAATCATGAAAATTATCGGGGTGCCCAAACTTTTGCATACAACTGTAAACGCATAAAGAAAGGGTGCACGAATAATCGCATACAGCAGCTGGGAGACAGATGTGCAACCACTCAGATGGAGAAGCCTTCAAACATATGCAGACATAAACCAATTTATTTACAAATGATTAAATATTCTCGCCGGATTAACTGTGAGCCTCCCAAAAGTATATGTTAATTTACGCATGTCGTCCTCAGCCTCCTCCAACCACCCGGAATTTATTTTTTTATTACAAGTGTTGTCACTGGCCTTGAAATGCTGATTTATGCTTAACACACAAATTGTGTGACAGTGCACCAGCATTCGTTTTTTCTTCTGGTTGCCCTTGATAACAGTGAAAATTAACAAGAGTGAAGATCAGGAGCAGAAAATTCTGTATGGAATGAACAGCGCATGCTGCAGGAAAATACACAAGTCTTAATTGGCATCTTCAAAAGGCATTTTTTTAAACAAAGTTGCTGAAGTTAGTTATTAGCAACAACAGCCGAAACACTGGCTTCAAGGACACTTATAGCATTTGTTTAGTTTTTTTAATGCTAGAAACAATCTTAGTTTATTCCTTCACTGGAAGAAAAACTATTATTCAAACACCAAAGAGATGCATTCATATGACATTTTAAATGTGAGTAGATTTTCTATGACAATGCATTTTGCCAATTTATTGTGAATTTTGATTTAAAAAATACACTGAAAAATATAAACACAGCACTTGTTTTTGCTCCCATTTTTCATGAGCTGAACTCGAAGATATGAAACATTTCTCTCAAATATTGTTCACAAATCTGTCCAAATCTGCTAGTGAGCACTTCTCCTTTGCCAAGATAATTCATCCTACCTGACAGGTGTGGTATATCAAGATGCTGATTAGGCAGCATGATTATTGCATAGGTGTGCCTCAGGTAGGCCACAATAAAAGGCCACTCTGAAATGTGCAGTTTGCTTTTGGGGGAGTTCAGAAAACCAGTCAGTATCTGGTGTGACCGCCATTTGCCTCAGGCAGCCTTCGCATAGAGTTCTTCAGGTTGTTGACTGTGGCCTGTGGAATGTTGGTCCACTCCTCTTCAGTGGCTGTGCGAAGATGCTGGATATTGGCAGGTACTGGAACACACTCTCGTATAGGCCCAGAGCGTCCCAAACATGCGCAATAGGCGACATGTCCGGTGAGTATGCTAGCCACACAAGAACTGGTATGATTTCGGCTTCCAGGAATTGTGTACAGATCCCTGCAACATGGGGCTGTGTATTATCATGCTGCAACATGAGGAGATGGTAGTGGATAAATGGTACAACAATTGGCCTCGGAATCTCGTTACGGTATCTCTGTGCATTGAAAATGCCATTAAAATGTACCTGTATTCGTTGTCCATAACATAAGCCTGCCCATACCTTAACCCCACCATGGGCCACTCGATCCACAACACTGACATCAACAAACTGCTCAGCCACACGACGCCACACACGCCATCTGCCCTCAACACTGAAAACTGGGATTCATCCATGAAGAGAACACCTCTCTAATGTGCCAGACACCATAGAATGTGAGCATTTGCCCACTCAATGTGGTTACAACGACAAACTGCATTCAGGATGAGACCCCAATGAGGACGACGAGCAGCAGATGAACTTCCCTTAAGACTGCTTCTGACAGTTTGTGCAGAAATTCTTTGGTTCTGCAAACTGATTGTTGCAGCAGCTGTCTGGGTGACTGGTCTACAATCTGGAGGTGAACATGCTGGATGTGTGGGTCCTGGGCTGGTGTGGTTACATGCAGTCTGCAGTTGTGAGGCCTTTGGAGATGGTTTATGGTAGAGAGAAATCGACATTCAATTCACAGGTAACAGCTCTGGTGTTGCATATAAATAAAACTAAGAACTAATAAAGATAAAACTGAAGTTATTGCACTTGGCCCCACAAATCTTAGAAACATGGTGTCTAACCAGATCCTTACTCTGGATGGCATTACCCTGACCTCTAGTAATACTGTGAGAAATCTTGGAGTCATTTTTGATCAGGATGTGTCATTCAATGCGCATATTAAACAAATATGTAGGACTGCTTTTTTGCATTTGCGCAATATCTCTAAAATTAGAAAGGTCTTGTCTCAAAGTGATGCTGAAAAACTAATTCATGCATTTATTTCCTCTAGGCTGGACTATTGTAATTCATTATTATCATCAGGTTGTCCTAAAAGTTCCCTGAAAAGCCTTCAGTTAATTCAAAATGCTGCAGCTAGAGTACTGACGGGAACTAGAAGGAGACAGCATATTTCACCCATATTGGCCTCTCTTCATTGGCTTCCTGTTAATTCTAGAATAGAATTTAAAATTCTTCTTCTTACTTATAAGGTTTTGAATAATCAGGTCCCATCTTATCTTAGGGACCTCTTAGTACCATATCACCCCAATAGAGGGCTTCGCTCTCAGACTGCAGGCTTACTTGTAGTTCCTAGGGTTTGTAAGAGTAGAATGGGAGACAGAGCCTTCAGCTTTCAGGCTCCTCTCCTGTGGAACCAGCTCCCAATTCAGATCACGGAGACAGACACCCTCTTACTTTTACGATTAGGCTTAAAACTTTCCTTTTTGCTAAAGCTTATAGTTAGGGCTGGATCAGGTGACCCTGAACCATCCCTTAGTTATGCTGCTATAGACTTAGACTGCTGGGGGGTTCCCATGATGCACTGAGTGTTTCTTTCTCTTTTTGCTCTGTATGCACCACTCTGCATTTAATCATTAGTGATTGATCTCTGCTCTCTTCCACAGCATGTCTTTTTCCTGGTTCTCTCCCCTCAGCCCCAACCAGTCCCAGCAGAAGACTGCTACTCCCTGAGCCTGGTTCTGCTGGAGGTTTCTTCCTGTTAAAAGGGAGTTTTTTCCTTCCCACTGTCGCCAAGTGCTTGCTCACTGGGGGTCGTTTTGACCGTTGGCGTTTTTCCGTAATTATTGTATGGCTTTTGCCTTACAATATAAAGCGCCTTGGGGCAACTGTTGTGATTTGGCGCTATATAAATAAAATTGATTTGATTTGCAGTCAGCATGCCAATTACACGCTCCCTCAAAACTTGTGACATCTGTGGCATTGTGTTGTGTGGTAAAACTACACATTTCAGAGTGGCCTTTTATTGTGGCCAGCCTAAGGCACGCCTGTGCAATAATCATGCTGTTTAATCAGCATCTTGATATGCCACACCTGTGAGGTGGGATGGACTATCGTGGCAAAGGAGAAGTGCTCACTAAGATTTACACAGATTTGGGAGCAATATTTGAGAAAAGGTTTTGTGTATATAGAAAATGTTTTCGATCATTGAGTTCATCTTATGAAAAATAGGAGCAAAAACGAAAGTGTTGCAATTATATTTTTGTTCAGTGTAGATTGATTAAAACAGATTATCAACTGGTTGAGTAATTTTTATTTTACAGACTGGCTATTGTAAAATTTGACTACAATGTACAAAAAGTTAAGACACGTTTTTAAAAGTTTAGTAATTCCAGTTGTCTTTTTTTATTATCATTTATTTTTTGACAGTGAACACACACCTTGCTCATGGTGAGATCTTGCTCGGAGTTTCTCTGCCACTGGTCCCTTTAGTTGATATTTCTTCGTGATTTTATTGGTCAAACAAGAAAAAAAAAAAAAAAAACAATGTCACATCTTATAAAGGTAAAAATTCAATTTTTTCCTGTGTTCTCACTGAAAGACATATTTGGAAATAAAATGTGGTTCTTCACATTTTTTCCTCATCAAATGTTAATTAATTAGAATTCCCTCCTCACACCCTCCAAAAAACCGAAATAAATAAAAACTAAAAATCCCACACAGAGTGATAGAGCGCAGAGATAAAAGAGGTCTGACTCTCCTGTGGAGTTGCTTACAGGTTGTCAAATTTCATCCCTTCCCCGTCCATGCTGTGCACAGCGGGAGCAGCAATCAGAGTCGAGCAATAAAGGAAGCTGCTAACAGAGAGATAATTAATGGCTCAATGTTACAAATCAAACTGAAGGCAAATTACCTTGTGTCGCCATGATGAGATCCTCTTTCCAATCTTCCTTTTGCCACCGTCCTGATATTCACCTCTTAAAAATATCACGGATCACAATGTATACGTTCTTTCACCTGATGAATAATAAAAACTACAACAACAATTATTATTATTAGAAGTATTGCCATTAGCAAATTATAATAAATTAGCATTTTTTTTTTTTTGCTCAACTTCAGTTTTGAGCCAAGCTGCTGTTGCATAAAAGGACAACTCTAAGAAAACATAATTCCTTCATTTATCCCCGGTGCATTCAGACTGCGCTGCTGACACAGTCTAATGAACTGGAATTATCAATTATGCTTTAATCGCGATTACCATCAAGTTCCCCAGCAAGCCTGTCGAAACTAATCCAGTGGTATATCTCAGATGAGAAACTGCCTAATCCCAGTCCGACTATCATACAGGTTATGAGCCTCTTTCACCAAAACTAGGATTTTCCTTGGATACCTTCCCCCACAGACAGCCAAAAACGGCATAATGAGCACTTCCATCGGATCCGAAAATCAATCTCGCACACAAACATTAAAAGATGAGTCAGTTTGTAGCTACACCTGGACCATAATTATAATCACTCTCCGCTATTTACAATTTAACATCTTGTCCCATTAGTGATAAATGGAAAAGATTATAAATCAATTCCAATCAGACACCAATTTATGTATGTATTGGCACAATATTTTTAACAGGAGACATTTGTCACCTTTAAAAAGTAATGATACACTTCATAGAGGCTTTTAATAATGTCATGTTAAACATGTAGAATATTGCATTTGACTTGTCAAGTACATTTATTGCCCCTTTGCTGTTAATGAGATTATGATTTAGTTATTGAGTAGACATTTATGATTGACCAGCTAAACCATTAGTACTTAATTTTACTTTAATTCTGCTAATGACTTGCCAAACATAATTCACTTACTGGAAATGATTTGCATTTCACTGTGATTAGCAATGGCTGGTATCAAATTTAGTTTGTAACAGCTATTTATTTCTTTGACTTCAGCCAGTATATTGTCGGGTGTCGCACACTGTGTTCGTACCCGTGCCAGGCAGAGGTGAGCGACCTTTAAGATTCTCCTACTGACTTTCACTCCACCTTCTCTTCACAGCGCATCGCCACCTCTCCAGGCTCATCTCAACCTGCTCCATGCTCTCTACAGATCGAAATATCCTAGATCATAGGGGGATCCTGTCTGATCTCGTCCACCAGCCTGTCCGTCACCACTGTGAACAAGAAAATCTAAATTATAAATTTCTAGTGTGTAGTGCTAAAAATCACAAGAGCTGTGATATTAAGTGATTAAACCATTTTGCAAGATATTTCATACTATAAAGTGAAAATCTTGACTGTTGTCTCATTCCTTTTGTGCCTTTGTGACATTTGAAAAGAAGGATGCGATTACACTGTTTTGGCTGGACAAAGAGACCAACACAGTGCTGTGTCTTGCTCTTCACTTACAGTCTAGCTGATCACATTACAGCTTCCAGACAGATCACAGTCAAGCCTGTATGACTGTGGTGTGAATAAGTTTGTGGATTATTAGCTGGATGCCTCAGACATTTTTCATTTCTATTGAGAATTTCAACAGTACAGAACAAATTCAAGCAGGCTTTTGTCTCAAAAGTATGTTATACTTTTACTGGATTAGCATTTGCTAATCATGTTAAAACTACATGAAAGTTATATTTAAACTTCATATATAGAAAAAATTATATCATTTAATTCTAACTCATCACTGTGTAGCTTTGAGGGCCAAAGCTGACAGTTTTAAATCACACAATTTTAGGATGCAAGCTATAAATAGTGACACCAATCATATAATTACCCACCTCGTTCACCCATAACACGGACTGATATTCAAACAATTAAAAATATTGTAACTATTAACAATGGTTAGCTCTGTAGAGAATTAAAATCCGCCCATCATGTTTTAGATGTTATGTTGAAGACTTCTAATGAAGTGACAGTTCAAGTAGCAAAGCAATGACATTCTTTTCAAAAGGTTATTATTGATTCCAGGCAACATTATTACAATTGATTTGGAAGTGACTCCCGTTTAACAGGTAATTAACTTTCATAAGAGGCAAAAACCTAAAATAAAATATGAATGGTGCAGCAGTGATCACAAATAACCCCTAATCTGGGATGAGGCTTATTAGCAGTCTGCA